>NC_059511.1:10344500-10684000 GCF_905147795.1 Pieris rapae
TTGTTTGTTATGTGTTATATTATATAAAAACAAGTCATCTGCTGTTTTTATCAGTCATTGTGTTTGGGATATTAATATCTAGAATGATTTATAAGAAAAGTTTAGTATGTATATAATTTTCCATGGTTTACAGCCTATTCATTGATAGTAATAATTAAAAATACATTTAACCTGAAAGAAAAATATTTTTTTATGCAAATAAAGTGAAAGATTTTTTTTTTGTATGACATTATATCTTTTATTCCAGTTTGAAATGTTGACTGGTAACCTTCCATTCCATGGGGCGAACAGGCATGAGACCATGACACAGATACTTAAAGCAAAATTAGGAATGCCGGCAAATCTCAGTGAGGAAGCACAGTCCCTGTTAAGAGCTTTGTTCAAGAGAAACCCGCAAAACCGGTATGTAATAAAATGTATCATTTATTTTAAATTCATTCATTATTCATTCAGAAGTTATGAATGGACTAATTTTGATTTTGAATAACTTATGTTTTTATCAAAAGAAAAAAAAAATTTTTTCGCATAGAATTCATATCGTATATCATACAAATTGTTGGTTCCATGTAGAATTTTATGATATATATTAATTATTTGAAATTTTTCTTGAAATTTGATTTTTTTGTATATGTATATTATACGATTCATGGGCGTCATTTGGGTACGAGCTCTAAAGCCACGATTAATATTATTATTGTTCGATTGAACAATATTTAATTTAGATTGATTTTTTTAACACTTTATTAAGTTATAACGAGCAGTGGGTTCAAGGCACCGATCTCACATTTAATCACAATCTGCTATTCCGACTCTGTTTAACGTCTCATCAATTCTCCACTGAAGCCGTAGTGACACAAAATAGTGGGTTTTATTACGATATGAAAAAATAATGTAGTCATAGAGCTGGTACCGGCAGCCCGAGTGCGTGGGCGTTAGTTGAAATCGTCGGAATTTTTAATCAACGCATTTGCATGGGTATGGCGGGCTGTAAGTCACTCATTTGCTGTACTCCGATTAATCATCACAATATTCGTAATGATTCCAAACTATGAAATAATAAATTACGATTCTTAAAAACAATCGAAACAATCTCACCGATTAACGAAGGCAACAATAAAAATCAATAGTCGAGCATATCATTAACATATATATATATATTAAATAATGATCATTTTACAGTTTAGGAGCTGGTCCTAACGGGATTGAAGATATAACGAAACATGAATTCTTCGCAAGCATAGACTGGGATGGTTTATTGAAAAAAGAGGTGAGTTATTGATTAAAAAGGTCAGCTAAAAGATTATTGATGGATTCATTCAGAAGTTAACGTTTAGAGCTTAAAGATAAATACACCACATGTTTAGTCAATTGTTATACATATTAAAAATTAACCAATATACATAATTGTATATGAATTATACTTCATGTATATGAAGGAGTAAGTGGAAAAATGACATGATAAAGACAAGAAAGAAATGAGACGGGTAAAGAGGGTAAGATAGGCAATGTAGACGGGGAAAGAGAACTATACTCTGATTTTTTCTTTTCTTGACGTTCATAAGTGTACATTACGTTACCTATATGAATAAATGATTTTTGAGTTTTCATCTTTAAACTAAATTAACGCCTTAGGTGATTCCGCCATTCCGTCCGGCGGTGTCGCGCGCTGACGACGCGTATTACTTCGACTCGGAGTTCACATGTCGGACTCCCCGGGACTCGCCTGGCGTCCCTGCCTCCGCGAACGCACACGAACTCTTCCGGTAACTATATAATATAAAGTTATATATTACTAGCTGACCCGGCAAACGTTGTTTTGCCATGTTTTTTTGCCAAAAAATTAAAGTTTATAATTAACAAAAAAAACAAGGGATGATTGTAGAGGTGTGCGAATTTAGGGTTGCATGTCTTTTTGTGTGGTGTATCGTAAAAAACGAAAAATTTTGTCTAAAAAATAAATAAAAAGTTTTAGGGGTGGACCACCCTTAACATTTGGGGGATTAAAAATAGATGTTGTTCGATTCTCAGACCTACCCAATACGAACACAAAATTTCATGAGAATCGGTCGAGCCGTTTCGGAGGAGTTCGGTTACTAACCCCGTGACACAAGAATTTTATATATAAGATGATTATCATGTATCAAAATCCTTTAGGCTCAGCGCTACGTCACGATTTAATCTTGTTCAAATTGTATGTTTTTATCCATTAATATTTACATATAAGACCAGTGTTGGCTTCAGCGTGTGACTCTCATACCTGAGGTCGTAGGTTCGATCCCCGGCTATGCAGCAATGGACTTTCTTTCTATGTGTGTATTTACCATTCTCTCGAACGGTGAAGAACTTCGTGAGGAAAGCGGTTTGTCTTAGGCACAAAAAGTCGACGGCGTGTGTCAGGCACTGGAGGCTTATCACCGACTTGCTTATTAGATTAAATGATCGTGTAACGGATACAGAAATCTGAGTGCCAGACCTAAAAACAAAACGTTGTAGCGCCACTGATTTAATTTTGTTTTATATTTAGATTTTTGTCTACATTCTGTTAATTGCGTACGTAACAAATTTTAACATTTAAATAGATCAAAATGTCTATACATATTTTTTTTGTTTTAAATTCTTTGTCCATATAATGATTTATATGTATAGTTATATACAACGGAAATCTGTAGGACTATTAATATTTCAGGGGCTTTAGTTTCGTAGCGCCATGTCTCTTGAATGACGATAACAACAAGACTGTCACAAATGAAAACCAAAATCATGTCGCGCAAACAAAGACGTCTACTGAAGACTTTTGGTCTGGATTTGTTAATAGGAACAATTTCTTTGATGAGTACAGGTATTTAATCATATATATATTTTATTGTGTACATAATATTGCATATTACCCATTTGAATCCTGTTGAATTATCATTTATAAGTAATTGAAATAATTTTGTTGCGGTTCTGTTCTCGTTACTCTTGACTATAGGTTCAGTTAGTAAAATAATATTTTTACCGAGTATGTGAAATTAAAAGTGCTTTTAAAATGTATTTCCTGATAGTTCGTAAAAGTGTAGTAAGGAACTGGCAATTAACTCCGTCACTTACGTCGTCAACGCACTCGCGAGCCCTCTAAGCATTGAGATTTATCACTTAAAATCAGTATATGTATAATAACAACTTAATTATTTGTAAATAGAACCATTACACCATTATTAAAATAGATTTTTCGTTTATTTTCTATTCCTACAGTAATTACTATTGCAATTAAATTATTGAGAAGTTTTTCATAATATTTTAGGTTGATGGGTGAATTAGGTACGGGATCGTTTTCCGTTGTTCGTCTGTGCGAACATAAGACATCAAAAACACAATACGCCGTGAAGATCATGGACAAACTGCAGTACGACCCTCGGGAGGAGATCGAAATACTCCTCAGGTATGTATTTTGTTTGTCTACATATTTATCGGATAAAATGTTGAATCAATCAAAAAATCCAAATTCAGTTTAGATGCGTCTTAGCGCATGTTTGTTAATGAGCCATCCGCTCGTAAAACTACCAGGAGGCCTTGTCCTGAGAAGAACGGGCAAGAAACTTTTTTTTTTCCCAAGCAAGCAAGTTTTTCCCCTTTCTACGGTACAATTTTTCATAGGAACCTGTCATAAACCACAACGTCATTAAAGTTACATTAGTAAAAAAATCAGTTCTGTGTTTTTCACATGACACACATAAAATAAAATACGTTTATTTTGAAACATAAGATCATGAAGGTATCACTTATCCACGTCATTAAATTCGAACCTGTTGGCATCCCTACTCATCGGCAAAGAAGACATAGTCACAACATTTCATAGTTAACAATTCAAATTATAACAACAACTATTGTCACGGATTTGTCTTCTATTTTTTTTAAAGGAACAATCTAAGTTTTATCAAAATTGGTTCAGCAGTTTGTGTAACGTTTTATATAATTTGTCGTAGGTTAAATATCATTTTGTATATTTATAATTACTTTCACAATAATTTTTTACTAGTTTTTTTTAAATTAAAATATCGTTGTTTTATTTTTAGATACAGCCAACACCCTCATATAATAACCCTTCGCGGGGTGTACGAGGAAGGCGGCCGCATTCTTGCCGTGACGGAACTGTGCCGTGGCGGGGAATTGCTAGAGCATATAACCCAAAAACGCTTTCTTCCCGAAAGGGAAGCAGCGCCCATACTCAGAAATGTGCTGCACGCAGTACATTATCTACATGCGCATACGACGGTCCACAGGTAACTGAAAATTATGTTACATTTAATCTTAAAGTTTATAAAATTATGATAAGGGGCCGTTCATAAACTACGTTCGCATACAAGGGGGGGGGGGGAGGGGTCTGGCCGAGTGTGACAAGATGTGACAAGGGGGGAGGGGGGGGTATAGGGCAGCGTGACGTTCGCCGTTTATTACATGACATGAGCGCTCACAACGGGTTTCTTTATTTTTCCAATACTTGAGAGAGTAACGTTTCCACGTACCCTGCGCTCTCGATTGAGTAACAAATGAAAATACTATTTCTCTAGAATTTATCATACTCAGTAGGGGGGTCTTAGTTTTTGTGACGAAATATTTCTAGGGGGGGTCACAAAAAGCTGATTTCAGTGTGACGTATTTTATGAACGGCCCCTAATAAAAATAATTTTTTTTATTT
This sequence comes from Pieris rapae, assembly GCF_905147795.1. Taxonomy (NCBI): domain Eukaryota; kingdom Metazoa; phylum Arthropoda; class Insecta; order Lepidoptera; family Pieridae; genus Pieris; species Pieris rapae. The sequence goes on from NC_059511.1 coordinate 10,349,179, forward strand.
ATTTAATTTAAATAAATTAATATAAGTCACCTATTGCCGAAGCCTTGCACATATTGTATTTACTTTTATTTTTTCTATTCTTCTTTCACTTTTAATGTGTAATGTCACTTTCTCTAATAACTATATACAACCTTTTTTTATTATGCATATATTACATACATGTATATATATATAAAGTATGGTATTTTTTTTGTTTCTGAGCTAGGGCTTTCTCTCCATGTCTACTTCTTACTTCTCTATTCAACTTAAAAATATGTAGTATATTGTATGTTGATAGTTATCTTAATAAAAGCGATTTTTAAATTAAAAAAACATTCACAGAGACATAAAGCCCTCGAATATCCTGTTCGCAACAACTCAAAAGCGTCCCGAAGACATTCGCCTGGTGGACTTTGGGCTCGCGAAGCAGTTGAGAGCTGAAAATGGCCTCCTCATGACTCCGTGCTACACCGCCAACTTTGTCGCCCCGGAAGTGCTGAAACGTGCCGGATATGATGCTGCCTGCGATATATGGAGCTTGGGTAAGATCTCATCCAAATTCCAGAATGCTTACACGAAATTCCACACCTCGACGTCCTTCGTTCCCGAACTGAGGTTAAAGGCAGTTCTTCTCGCGCACCACCACTAAGAAGAACCGGTCTTTCAAGAACGGAGCGTACCAATTCTTTCCTGTTACGCATTCGCGAGCCCTCTGCCATTGAGAGTATCTATGGTCGGTATCACTGCCCGTTCGACCCCTATTAAATAAAACATATACCGTAGACAATGTTATAATGGTTTGGTGTACTATTAAAAACAAGTAATATACAAATACTCGACAGAACCTTTAAAGTTATACAAATTAATTCGTGGTCATGCAATTATAATCTTGATCAAAGATTTTCGCTTCGAAATAAGTATTTGTAAGGTTTGTATTACGCCCAAACCGATATAGAAACTTTTCCTTCAGGTGTACTCGCATATATAATGCTGTCGGGAAGGACTCCATTTGCCAGCACGGGTGATGACACACCGGAGGCCATATTGGCCAGGATTGAATCGGGAAAGGTATCGTAAATTAATTATTAATTAAGTTCTTAGATGTCTTTATTCTGATTAGGAATTCATCGAATTATTTTTTTTAAGTGAAACTTTTTTATCGGCGTTGTAAACAAAATTACCGTCACATTTTTACGTGACGCGCCATCTTTTTCTTGTACCTACCACGATTGATTCGAAGTCATTCATAACAAAAATATATAAAAACGATAACAATGATGGTAATAATTCTAATACAATTAATTAAATTCTGTAATAATCTTAGTAATAAGGTAAAAATAATTGTATTATTTAATTTTATTTACTTAACTAATTTCTGTAAGTAGATTCATTTTTCGAAAAATAAGGTCATAAAGAAGTTTTACTTACGTGTGTACACTGTCACTAGTAAACGCACACATTTGTTTATGATTCACGCGTTCTTACGCGCCGTCAATTTTTTATTCTTTTCTTTTATTAGTGTTGTCTGAAATTCTAATTCTAAATTTAAATTGTCATAGATAACATTACGTTTAGCTGTCAGTTGCGTATTGATGTTCCATTTTAAACAAGTAAGCCGCTTGTTTTGACAGATTTTATTAGTTTTTCTGTTTGTTGCGTTTTGTTTTGTGTCACGTCCCACGTTTACGGGATAAAAGTCCGTTTTCTGGTTCCGCCTACGCAACCTCCCCAGCAATTTTAAACCGAATCGATTCAGCCGTTATTGAGTTATAAATATTGTAACTACAGATTACACAGACTGTGGAAATATTTTCACGTAACCACATTCTGTAATTATGTTCTAATATACTGAGTTCCAAGTATACAATTCAGTATACAACTTTTTTATTGTTTATTTTGTGTCGAATGTATGTTTTACATTTCAGGTGGACCTGTCGGGTGGGGCGTGGCGTCAAGTGTCAACTGAAGCTCGGAATTGCGTCAGACGTATGCTGCAACTGGAACCGGCGTTGCGTCCGCGCGCTTCCGATCTGTTACGAGAGGCGTGGCTCAGTCCGGGACACGCCCACTCGCCCGCTGAACCCTCTGATGCCTCGTCACACGATACACCACCTGCTGCGGATTTGCGACGTGCCGTGGATCTTACTTACCAGGTGATTTTACCGCAAACAGACATTTTTATATAGACGGTTCTCTTCGTAAATGTAGAGGCTTTAGAATTTAATGACGTGGAATAAGTGATACCTTGATAATCTTATGTTCCAAAATAAACGGTTTTTTCGTACCTTTTTTTAATAAAGTGGATCCGGCAGACGTTGTGCATTATTGTATTAATGTGCGTAGTGTATTAATATTTTTAGTATTAATCTAGTTTACTGTCATTTGTTTTTATTCTATTATTTCATTTTTAATTTTAATGTGTCCCTTAAAGTATTGTTTTTTGTATGTGTAATGTGAGAGTGAGGTTATTAACAAGAGCTTGAAAAAGCTTTGGTTCCTGAAGGAAATCTTGAAAGGAGAATTTGTAAACGGAAATTATTTACTTTTCAGGCGATGACGTCAGCGCCCTTAACCCCGCACATACTCGGCCCAGTATCACAATCGACGCTCGCGCAGCGACGCATCAAACCCCAAAGGACATTCTCGCCTACACAGTTGTAATTGGTAAAATATAAATCAGAAAATTTTACACGAAATACGTAAAAAACCGTATACAACAGTTTCGTTTATAAAAACAATGTAATCAATTTACTATACAATACAAAGGGTTTAAAAACTAATTATTACTTGCCTTGTGAGATTAATTCATGTTAACTTTTTTATAAAACTTTCAGTTTACGTAACGAGATTTTTTTAATTAAAGTAGTCTTTGAAAGCTAAAATATACTCAAAGTGGAAAAATTAAATAAATTCAAAGGTTAATTTAGAAAATTTGAAATGAGATTTGTACCTTAATAAACATACTTAAAACGTAATTGTCTATGGTCTATATATGGCTGGAATATAACTTATTTTAATTATATTGGCGCCTTTATCGCTTTTACAATTCACGTTACAAGTCATTGGTTCATATCACCACCGTATTTTAAAATATAGTACTCTGTCTGTCTGTCTCAGTCGTTTTGTTAAGAGGTTATAGTTACTAAGAAACTTAACTTACTTTTAATTTCTTCAAAATTCCGATTTAGTTCAAATACCCTTAACGAGGGAGATGTAAAAAATACAAAACGTATTCATAAAAAATACATAATTATTGCACCGTTTTTACTAAAGTACTCTGTCTCTTTCCATCACCACCTTAACACATTTGACAGAAAGGGACAAAGCATTTGGTTAAGAAAGTTAGACTGGTTTATTTTTATAAATACCTTTGTGTACTCTTGAAGTTAAACACATTCATTTTCTATATCTACTGAGATTAGAATGAAATATTCCTTTATTCTATTTTTATTTGTATAAAATATATATTATAAATAATTATGTTAATAGAAAAATTATTGTATTCCAAATTACTCTTCAATTTGGCATTTAGGTTACAAAGACATTCCATATGACATTTATTTTCTATCTAAGGTATGTCAATATCGTCTTCCTACAGATGAAAGAGATTTTTATAGAATAAATATATTATATTTTTATAATATAGCTTCTTACCCACCTTTTAAACCTCTTGGTGCCATTTTCTTTGAGTGCTAAGTAAGCGCTTTACTATATCTTATTTAGCATCATAACAGTATTTCCATTTACATGTAAAAATTATACTTTTAAATTCTAGAATAATTCATATTATAGGCGTTAAATAAGGCCTAAATTAGTAAAATTATCATGTTGCAAATATTTTTGGAAAGTATTACAATCAAAAAGTTCAAAAAAGTAACAAATCAAAATATAAATATTTTTATTTTACAAATTGATAGGAAAAAAATATTTTAATTGAATACTTAATAATGCGATTTGTCGGTATTAAGCATAATATTAGAGTAAAATTAATTAATAAGAAAATTAGTTACGGTTACAACCGTTTAGTGAGTTTGATGTATATTTTTATACTTCTTAAAATAAATATATTTACTAATTGCATATTAGTGGTTGATGTTTAAATTTTTACCAAAGATCTAGGTAATGCATATTGGCTTGTCTCTATACTCATTGTCTGTAGTCTATATTTGTATAACAACGTTGCTATGGTAACGTATCTTGCTTGTCAAATGAGTATAGAAACGCGCCATCAGTCAATTTAGGTAAGTGCTGTCGTCAATGGGATTTTTTTGCTACGTTTTACTCTAAAATTGAATTATTATAGGTACTTATTTTAATATAAAAAGAGCATAATTTTGTGTCTGTATATTTGCGAGTAAGTACAATAATGTTTAGTTTAATGAAATATGTGATTTACAAACGACAACTTTGTGCAAAATTATTATTTTAAGAACTGTACGCACAATGCGTTTTGAAACTATTTTTAGTAGCTTGGTGTATATGTTTGACTAAAGCTGATATATTATGCAAACTTTAACCTATATTCCTAAAATTTCGTACAGTATTAAATCATTTTAGAGATACTCATTGGACATATCTAAAGAAACTTGTCATAGTAATTCATATCATGAAAATTACACGCCAATTATATTACAGTTTTGAGTATTTTAAATGTATGTTGAATATTTTCATACCAAAATAGGATATTATTTATTAATAGGATAATTTTAAAATATTAATTCGAAAGCCTTATTTGAAACGCAGATTTCAATATTTGAAATATTCTTTAATCAAAATATATGTTATTTATTTTTTATTTACTATTTTTAGGTGCTTCACGCATGATATATGAGTAGACTTTCTAAATTGGTCATTAATAGAAGATGCACAAAATTAGCACATAGATATATGTAGTAATATGTGATGTACTGTAGTCATGTTATAAAATATGATGCATTTTACTATTGAAAATCACTTTCTCCGTCACAAAATGTAACTTGTTAAATAATACTAAGTATTTTCTTACTAAAAGTCCATTTGTAGGTTTTCTATGACCTTTTCGACTGTGAACACAAGTTGACAAATTTCAAGACTAAATAGTATCATATGCAGGACCAGCTTAAAGTACACTAAAAGAAGGCATGTCTATATTTTGTTAATATGCATAGACAATAGATAATTTTATACAGTGTTTCACTAACATGCATAGATAATATTGATCAGTGTGGTCAGATAAAACATGCATTTTTGTATAAGTTATTTGTGTGTTACAATTTTCAAATGCCTTTGTATATTAACTTAGTAGAATGGTATACTCATGATGCAATGTTATTTTGTCACATCTATTTTTCTATCTATCAAAAATAAATCCATAAGTTGTTAAAGTAGGAATTCCTAAGATGAGATGTAATATATTGTTGATATTGCTTAGTTTGTTGTTTTATTTCATAATTTCCTTTGTGTGATGCGAGTGTCCATGGGCCCATGCCCATGCCCATGCTTGCCCTCACTTAATATCATAATTCTATCTATTTGTTCTATAAGAAAACAATAAACTGGTAAGTAAACATTTTGTACTTCTACTAGCAATGTTATATTTTTCCAAATCTGAATTATGGAATCCATGGGGAACTTAGAAGCATTTAAGATATACATAAACAAATTTAAAGATAAATATTTTTTAATTTATTTAAATAAAATATATAAAAACAATTATAAAATTACAGTCAAAACTGTTTACAATGACATTGTTTAGAACAAAATACTGGTTATATTGACCAACATCAAAGGACCCAGCTGAATTCTATTGTAATAATTACTTTAAAACAATGAGTAGTCCCTTCAATATCATTATAACAGATTTTAAGACGGTAAATATTAAGATTGATAGACTATTTCACACTGACACCATGAAGAGTAGCAGCTACTACAGGTCCTTTACCAGGTACAATCAGAGGACTGCCCTTATAACAGGCAATTTTTTTATCATCTGTTTTCAAATCAGGGGCACAAGTTTCAAAAATCTTTTTCTTTGGGTTTAGTTGAGGTTCAGGCTCCCGAGGGTATCCTTCACAGGATACTAGGTCTCCAGGAACGGCTCCAGCAGGTGGTATTAGAACTTCTACCTTTTCACGTGATGAAGCACACATAACCATTGCTTCAGATGTTACTCCTCGCATCTGAAATTTAAATTAGATAAGACCATACAACAAATGTTTCATAAATAGTAATTCCTACATCAATGCAAGTCCTTCCAACCTTGCCTTATATAACAGTGGTACTGCAAATCTGATAAATTTAAAAAAGTTTATCAAACTAGGAATAGTGAGCTATTCATAGTTTGATAAATAAAATAATAAATAATAATCTGATCTGTTACCTTCACTGGTTTCAAATTGCATAGGACCATAACAATTCTGTCCCTCATATCATCAATCGGCACATGATTAACAAGCCCAGATACAACTGTGCGTGGATTATCCTCTCCACAATCAATTTTTTCAACATAGAGACTGTCTGCATCAGGATGCTTATTAATATCAACTATTTTACCAATTCTAAGATCTAATTTACGTATGTCTACGACAGAGTCAACACTAGATGAGGTGTTTTCAGGCTTTTCTTTTTTCTTGGCTGGCTCTTTTTTCGCTTTCTTAGTTTCCTGTGCGATTGGTCCTAGTGTACTTTTTAAAACTGAAGACTCTGAAGTTATAAATAATTTGTCTGGTAACTGATACTGTATTTTGCCTTGCCGTGTTTCCAGCCTTATCAGGTCTATCTTTGCCTTTACAACTTTAGATGAAAGGACAATGTTTTCCTTCATTAAGGATTTGATTTCTTCTTCAATTTTAAATTTTCTCACTTCATCCAACTAAAAATAGTGTGTTAAGATATAGATAAACACCAAATTTATGTAAATAATCAATAAATATGTATTATACACTACCTTTTTTCTCAAATCGGCCAATCGATTTTCTGCAATTTCTGCATTATTTAAAATAACTGAATGGGACATGTTTCGAATTATTATTCTTAGTGATTTAAAGTAAGTTCCTTTCATCCGAAAAATGTTATACGTTGACTTCTAGGTACCTATTCTAATACCTATTTTAAGTAATCCACAAATATAACCTAAAAGATTGTATCCTATAGGCGATCCACAGGCTATAGGTAAACATAGATATGAAATATATATCATAAACCCCTAAGGGAGAAATAGGAAATTAATAGGGTTGTGCAATCGATTCTTGATAGGAAACTTAAGTTCTAACTTCCACTGATGTTTGAGATAGTTGCTAAACTAAAACACGTCTCTTTCATAGGTTGTTATTGTTCCATAAAAAGTATATTAATGGAAATATACGCATGTAATGTTTATACAACGTCTATCAACAAAATTTTTGACCGCAAAATTGGCTTCAGTTAATGTTTTTCCTTAAAGACATTTTAAATATCTTTAAAATAAATCTATTATTATTCTCGCTTATTATAATTTATTTATTTGCCTAAAGTAAAACTAATTAATGTCTCACAGCCGTTCTAATAATTGCTGCACTCAATACTTTGGTTGTGATATTATTCTGGTATATTAAGTGTATGACAAGAAAACTACATAGATCACAATGTCTCCTTGAATGTCGAGAATGTTTCATATTCTACAGTAGTATGAAGAAGAAAAGGATCTCTCTTTCACACAAAGATATTGTTCTTGTAATATATTATATTATACCTACGCAACGGATTTTGATGCGGTTTTTTAATAGATAGAGTGATTCAAGATGAAGGTTTATATGTATAATAACATCCATTAAATAGTGGAGAAGTATTGTTATTTTTGAGGTTTCTAATGTGATGTCGTAAATAATGACATTTTTTCCGCTTACATTGCAAACGCAGGCTGAACCCTACGAGTTTTATCAAAATAATGTACTAAGTATTATACACATTGAAAAGGTCTACAGAAAAGTCCGTGATGGTATATGTCTATCTCTTATGGATAACCCACATTTTTATATACAACGTTCACAGATTTTCTGTAGTGTATTTAGTATCAGCATTGCACCCGTGCGAAGCCGGGGCGGGTCGCTAGTTAGTATAATAAGGAGTAAAAAACTCAGTACCTATTGTAAGGGGTGTTAACAAAATACCTTAATATGACTTAAAGGTCTATGTTACCAAGGCATAAAATAAAATAATAATTATTATTATCTATGATTGTTACTGGCAACTTCTAAATGCTGCCATGCCAAAGAAAATTAAGAAGTAAAAAAACAAATATGGACGTTGGAATGGCGTCATAAATAGTTAATGACGTTGTTTATTATTTTGTGCTGAGTATTTTAATTAACACTCGAAGAAAAATCTACTTTGTGGTGATTTTGTAAAATGTGACTACTGTGTGGCTACCTAGAATGGACTGTTTTCGACTATGTATTAATTTTGCGTAGTGATCAAAATGTCAAACAATACTGTCGGCTCCTCGGGACATGCTCCCGGCAAAATACGTGGACCTGGAAGACCTCCAAAACGTACTTGTACTTGGTGTGGAGAAAGTAAAACACCACTAAAGTATGTATTGCCTACTGAAAATGGTAAAAAGGAGTTCTGTTCGGAGACGTGTCTCTCTGAATTCCGACAGGCTTACAGCAAAGGTGCCTGTCTACATTGCGACAATGTTATTCGCGGCAATGCCCCTTCTAACAAAAATTTCTGCTCAACTTACTGTCTGAATAAATATCAAAAGAAAAACGAGAAGAGAACTACTTCCCCTCAGTCTGGTAATGGAGCTAATGGTACTGAAAGTAATTCAAACAACAATTCCACCACATACTACGATTTATATCAATTTTTCGATTGGACTGAATATATGAAAGAAACAAGCAGTGTAGCTGCACCCGATGAATGTTTTAAGCAGGCTCCTTTACCTCCTGTCAATGATTTTAAAGTGAATATGAAATTGGAAGCATTAGATCCTCGTAATTTGACTTCAACCTGTATAGCTACTGTAGTTGGTGTGTTAGGGCCGAGACTAAGATTAAGGCTTGATGGTAGTGACAACAAAAATGACTTTTGGAGGCTTGTGGATGCAGGGGATATTCATACAATTGGACATTGTGAAAAAAATGATGGTATGTTACAGCCTCCACTAGGATTTCGCATGAATGCTAGTAGCTGGCCTATGTTTTTGCTCAAAACTCTTAATGGAGCTGACATGGCTCCCTCAAAAGTGTTTCAGCCTGAACCACCTACACCAAAAACTAACTTATTTGTTGTTGGTCAAAAATTGGAGGCTGTTGATAAAAAGAATCCACAGTTGATTTGTTGTGCAACAGTGGGAGCAGTTAAAAATGACCAGATCCATGTGACATTTGATGGATGGAGGGGTGCATTTGATTACTGGTGTAGGTACGACTCCCGTGATATATTCCCAGTAGGCTGGTGCGCCCGAGCTGGGCATCCTTTACAACCTCCAGGTCAAAAGAATGCAACAACACCATCTAGGTATGATTATTTTTAATGTTTGGCTAGTGTATATATAAGTACTATAATATATATAATTATTAACATCACAAATTATAACTGAAAAATATCAACTATTTACTAATTCTCTTTTCAGATTTAAGTTACGGCCAAGTGGTATACCAAATCCTGCTTTACCAGAAGGCGGCTCTACAGGTAATAACAATACTGGAACAACTGAATCTGGTACATCTAGTCCTGTGGCCAACATTTGTCTACACATTCGTAGTAGTTGCCAAGGGGGAAGTCCCAATCTACCCACCTCTGTCAATGGAATTGGTGCTTCAGGGGCGGCAGAAACTCTTGTCAAGGAGCTACTAAGTTCTCATCCTGACCCACAGAAGTTAACCAGGGCTATTCTCACAGCCTCGAGTAGTTATTCAAATATTACTAATGTTCAGGTAAATTATGATTTCTATTATGCATATAAAACCTCTTTTATATTATTTTTAAACCAATGATTTTAAATTTCCAGGTGTCATCGGGAAGTAAGAACTATTCTGTAAAAGTTCCGTCAGATTTAAGTAGAGATGAGTTGAAGAACTGGGTGAAGGCAGTATGTGGAGGTGCAGGGTGGTGTGTGGGATTGGTGGAAGTAGACACGGGAGATGCAGCCGTGAGGCCCTGTACCCTCTGCGGGGAATCTACTTCTAATGTGGTACCTGTCAAGAGGACCAAAACTGTAAGTATTTCCTATTACAATAAATGTATGTCAATAAGGTTTAATATTCCATAAGCAGATTTACCCAATTTATCCTCTCACCTTCTCCTTGTCAAAAGTAAGCAAAGCTAAAAAATAATAGTACATAAACATATTTTTTTTTTAATCCTTGAAAATGCATTACGTTGTCAAGCAAAGACAATATGTCGGGATATATTTAAAAAAAATAAATAATTACTGTTGACACAATCACCAAATTTGAAAATCAAAGAATGTCCCCTCCCCATAAAGCACAGTTTACTAAATTGATGACTTGTAATATCAAGTTTAGATTTATTATATGCTTTGCATTGTTTCTCCATTGGCTTCCAGCCACTTCCACTTCTATATTGATGACTGCAACAAACAAACGGCCATCTGTAATGTCACTAGTTTTCACAGTGTGAAATGAAATATTTATATAGATCAATGGACAAACCTTCATTATTTAAATTGCTGTAATAAATAAGTTACAAATTTTACCAATATAGTATTCTTGAATGTAGAGTTTTCACTCTACATTTCCACTAGTGCTATAGCAGAAAGCGTTTTGATATCATCTTTTGACCCTTTTCAGGTCTTTTGCCAGATTTACATTCAGCCGTAGTGAGCAGGGAAGTGGGCAGGACGAGTGTGTAAACGCTATACTTATTTACACAGTCGTCTTGCTCACTACGGCTGAATATAACTGCGGTATATAATTAAAACAATAAAATTATAAAAATATAACCCTATTTGTGAGTAGCATGGACTATAATAAAATCTCTTGTCTAATCATGACATAGGAAAAAAAGTTGTTGTTAAAAGAGTTGTTGTAGTCAAAGACCGGTATGGCAGTCATGCAAACTGTTATAATTCTTATTTGTTGGCAATTTATTTAGTCATAAAAATTATATACTTTAAATTTTTTCATATTAAAAATCAAGTTGTTTACTGACACGCTTTTGTGTACAGTGTCTTAATTGAATGGCGAAAAATGCAATCATAGACATCATAATCAATAGACAGAATAATAGATAGAAGGCAGAAGTAACAAGAAAATTAGAATAGATAGCTTGTAGAAATGCATTATTTATGATGAGGTGTACTTCAATAATTATAGTAAAGATAGTTTAGCCTGGCTGCACCTTAAATCCGAAGATGCTTCTCTTTCCCACAGAATAAGCACTTTGCACACGAATTGCACCATCTAATGTGTCTCTCCTCTTATGCCAATAGCAGGAAGGCAGCAAAGTAAACGGTGATGGGCCAGGTGCGAAGTTGGCCCGGGTGTCCCCCGAGAGGCCGGAGCCGGCTTCATCCACCACGGGTGCTCCTCCCCCTCCGCCCGCAGCCCTGGCGCCCCCCGACTGGTCCGTGGAAGACGTCATTGGGTTCATCGCAGCGGCTGATCAGGCACTGGCCGCTCATGCCGACTTATTTAGGAAACATGTGAGTATTTGGTTTTTTGAGTATTTTATTTCTGTGTTGTTGTTGCTAGAATTGGAATATATTTATTATTTTGCCTTAAATTTTTTATAGGTTCTTTTAGGTTATGTGGGTGCACTTAATATAATAATACAGACTAACCAAAAATATTTTAGCCAAGAGTTAAACATAATACTATCAGTACTTTGTGTGTCGAAGGCAACCTGGATTCCTCACAAGGTTTTCCTTCGCCATTTGAGCAAATGTTAAATTCGAACATAGAAAGAAAGTTCATTGATGCACAGACGGGGATCGAACCTACGACCTCAGACTTAAAAATTGTTTTACTTAATTTCCATAATTTATCTATAATTTGGTATCATTAATATCATTCATATTAAAATTAAAAAAAAAATGAGATTCTGTTGTGAAATTTCTTATGCACTTTTCGTAAGTGAATGCTTCATTAACTATACATGATTTATATTTAGTTTCTTTTTTAATTATTTTGAGCAATAGAAGAAAATTGTTGGCGTTTCAGGAAATAGACGGCAAGGCCCTTCTGCTCCTGAATTCGGACATGATGATGAAGTACATGGGACTGAAACTCGGCCCCGCCCTCAAGATATGCAACCTCGTCTCTAAGGTCCGCAACCGACGACATTTCAACGCCTAGTTGGTCGTCTTGGTAAGGTTTAAGTTATCTTGACCGTTTAACACGAGATACATTTTTCAATCCAAGTTTTGGTTACTTCGTGCGGTTAAAAAACTTCGGTATTGTAAACACACGTTGAATCAAACAAGGTAAAGTTAAAATTCCGCAGTTCACCCGTAGCGGACGTCATGATTGGAAAATGGCTGGCATCGACTTAATGTTTACAAATGTAACATTTTTTTTTTCACATGAATATTTAAGTTAAGGCAAATTGTTTTTTGTCAAATCTCAAGCCTGTATTACGAAACTACACTTAAGTATGGTTAACGTTTGGAAATATAAGCCACAACTATTGAAATTTGGGTAATTCTCACGAAATTCTTCATTCTTAAAATAACAAAAAGAAAATTGAAAATATTAGTTATTTATTTTATGTGAATTTGATAGTACTAATGTTACTTGAATTTAATTAGGTAGTGGTCCCAAAAATTATCGGGTTTTATGTTATGAAGATATTTTAAAAAAAGTGAGGGATTGATTATCACATAAGTCATGAAGCTATTTAAATAAAATTAGTTTTCTTTCAGAGAAATCTTTTTATTAAATTAAGTTTTGCTCTTAAACAATAAGTAAGATTGATCAGTAATTCCAACAAATCACAAAATTATTGCAGCACTTTGGCATAACTGTAATTTAAACTTATTTTTATTTATTTCGGCACTTAATTTAGGCTTTTAATTAATACATAATTAAAATGAAATCCTTTCTAACTCAAAGATTCTTAACAACAAAGAAACTTCTTATTTTAAACTTTAGTCTCATAGATAAAATGAATGTTTATGTGTATATGTAATGTATCAAAATCAACAAAACAAAATCTATAACTTAACTGGCTTTCTGCGTTTTTTACTTTATAATGCTAATTTTTAACTGCGTTTTTTACTTTATAACGGTTCGGTTTCTTCGGTTTTTTTTATCATAAATTTGTAATATTTTTAAACAATCCAACCTACTTGAATAATGATTCGAATGATTTTTGTGCTTTTTTGGTAAATAAAAGTAAATAAAATTGGTACTTGGGACACAGTGAGGGAATGATGTTAGCAACATTATGCTTATACATTTTTATTTATTTATTTATACGGATTTTAAATATTATGTGAAACTTTTAGGTGGATTTTATGGAAATATTAGTAACATCCATTTCTTTGTTGGATTTTTATATAAACTCCAAGGACAAGAATTTCGGAATTTTCTGAAAATTACCCATATATGTCGCAGTAAAGTAGTTAAATCTACAGTTAATTGTATCTCTAGATAGTTAATTAAAGATCGACATTCAAGCAAGTCGCTGAAGTTCCGTTAAACAAGTGACTGAACGAAACGTTTAACGAGTTTCCTAAACGTTCCTAGGCAACAAGACTAACCCATCCTAACCATTTCCAATAAAACAAAACACGGAATTTCCAAACTCTTAGTACTTACCGATCACATCGAAATCATAATGGCGGAGTTGACAACATGTGTACAATTTCACCAAAGACCGCAATTTGAAACAAAAAACCACTTTGAAAGAAGTAATAAAATAATCAGCTGTTGTCATGACCGCCATGTTGTTTTACATTATAAATGAATACGCTGGCTTTCAGTCAGACAAGTAGTTAAACGTTTTCGACGCTGCTTCATTTAAATCAAATTGCTAGCGACTTAATTGAATATCTATCTTTTATTAACTGTCTATAGATTCAATTAACTGTCTGATTTAACTACTTTACTGCGACACACATATATATATATATTTGGAAATAAATGATAAAAAATTAAACAATTTTTTTAGTTAGTAAGACCATTGTATATTAGAGTTGCATAATCGTTGAACTATTAGTTATCAAATCTGTTAAATAATTAAGTATCTTTGCTCCTCTCATCAAGAACTGCTTAAAACAATTCTACCTATAAAATCGTTTTAGTCGATATGAGCCTTAAGCTCTAATCAACTTTGTTGATTATTTATTATTATTAAACTAAGAATATTTAGTTGTTTAAACTAAATCAGTCATATAACACTGCTCATTATAATTCAAGAGTTTTGTATGAAAAACCTTAACAGAGGCTCGAACATGTACTGCAAATAGCAGATACAAATTGTTGCCTAAACAAATAATTGTTTGAATTAAAACAACGTAATAATGATTTAGTATTAGTTTAATACAAATCAGTTTAGATCTGCTCTCCTTTCCACAAATCGTATCAACATATACAAAGTATATTTGATATCTAAATTTTCTATGTAAATATAGGCGTGTACATATTTCGTATGAGTGAAAATGCATTTAATGTGTGCTCACAGTAATCGGGTTCGATTTCTGAGAGATAAAGAATATAAAATATTTCTTTATTTAGTTTAGGTTTTGGGCCTATTATTTTCTTAGTCGCAAATAAAGTATTGATTGACCTATTTTTAGTATAGCGTCGGCCATTTGATGTATGATTAGAATAGTTTGCCAATTCTTCGCGTGTCTCGGTAATTCGCTCAATATTAGGGCGTATTCTTTCCTATGTCAGGTTAAAATAAGGCTTTAGAGCACATTTCGTAATTCTTTTAAATATTTCGTTCTAAAATAGTGTTTATGTTGTCTACAACCCGTCCGCGGTTTTCTTGCATTTCAATAAATCACTTGCCTTTGAGACATATATCTTACAAATCGACTGAGTTATTAACTATTATGACTAACACCAAGTAGATTGTCGCACAATATCGAAAGGCTTTATCGCTTTTCGTTGCGTCTGTACAAAATCTGTAATTAACTGTATAGAAATTACTTAGATTAGGGTCTTAGTGCCTTTCGTATTTGGGCAAACAGTCCTCATTTACTTCATTCGAGTAGATCCTCTTTTAAAGCATTTTCATCATCCGTAGATTGTAGGACGGCCTCACATACTTAGGTATAGTTGACATTGCTGTTCATTACAGTATGGATGACGTTGTATCGCTATATCATCGTGATCGTATCCTCTTGTTTTGTACTAAGAGCGCGGCCACACGATGCGGTAACAATTATTTCGAGCTATAGGGTGTCATACGGGCGTTGCGGTGCGGCAATATATTTTACCCCTCCCCGCTTCGTCTCGCAGGTCGCGCGTTTGCGGTATCAGATGTTTCCCTTTACCAAAGAGAAATAGCCTATCTTGGAATCATGGACTTTTTTTAGCGACTAGACTCCTATGATATTAAAAATTACTTTTTTGGTGAGTTTGCCTTTAAGTTCCTTTGAGCGTATAATATAAAACTATGTTACATTAAATATTAGTTTGCCATCGATTTAATGTTTGAACATTTGATGTGATATAATGTTATTTGTTGTTGATGGAAGTGTAAAAAATTATGTTGAATTAATTGTTAAGCATAAGTTCATGACATTTTTACTGGCTTAGGTTAGATTCGCAGAAACTGGCCTCCCGTATGTCAAAAATCTTTATGTTTTCGCCATGTGGGAGACATAGTCATCGCTGTCTCATTTTAGGGAGCGTTCAAGTATTACATCACGCAATTTTTGGAGATTCTTAATCCCCCCCCCCATGCAACGCGCCGTAACGTTTTTCTGTACCCAGAAAGTAGTAAAACGATTCGTTAACACCCAGTGACTCATTAAACCTAAAAGTTGCCATTTATGTGGTGTAAAGTATTGGAAAGTCGAAAATAATATTAACAATAACGCATAGTACAATCTCCGCCCCGAATCGTAACTTTTTACCCCAAAACCCTTTTTTGTTTGTTGTTTTACTTGAACGCTTTCTTACCCGTAGTGTATCGATCTCCATTAATGATCGTAGAAGCGTTTTTATCGCATTTTGTGTCTCAGAATAAATTCAATATGATGAATGTATATTTAACTGACTTAAAAGAGGTTATCAATTCGATGTGTAATGTTTAATTGGCGATGTATACTCATGAATATGTAAATAAAACAACCTTTATTGAAATATCTTATTGCAGTTTTGTTAGTTGACGAGGAT
This sequence comes from Pieris rapae, assembly GCF_905147795.1. Classification (NCBI taxonomy): domain Eukaryota; kingdom Metazoa; phylum Arthropoda; class Insecta; order Lepidoptera; family Pieridae; genus Pieris; species Pieris rapae. The sequence goes on from NC_059511.1 coordinate 10,365,435, forward strand.
TCGACGTAGGATTAGACTACATTCAGGCTGATAACACTGTTTCCTCAATATTTCCCAATAGCACTATTCCGTCAAATATAAAGCAATGATCATCAGTTGATAAATTATATATTACATAGAATTATGTATGTAAATATCGACGGTAAAATTGTGAGCGTTCAACAATATAAATGCTATTATTTTATTACTGTAGAATTTATTATAGTTTTATGTACATAAGGCAGATATTGAAGAGGATTGTGCATAAATAAATTCGATTATTGCAATACGTCTTTTATTTCTTGGCTTATTGTTGGCTTGACCTAGACCTAGGATAGAACTAGTCCGAACCTAACGTGTGTTTGACTCCCGTCTGTGCGCAGATGGGTTTTTGAGAGTGTCTTCAAACACACACATATACACAAGTTTGTTTCGGTACTCATTGATTGTGGTTTATGGTCGGACCATGCATCGATAACGAAAACCTTGATGTTTCCATCAGCGAAAAAGCTACGCGGCACACCCCATTGAAAGCTTTATAACTAAGTACATATAGATATAACTAAACTTACCGCCAGCGTGACCCCCTTGGACTCATTTGCCTCTGCCCATGTGTAAGGTATAAAGAAGGTCACTGAGCGACCACGGCAAAAGCCGTACTGATAATAATCGCTAATCAGCTGGAGGCTGTAGATACATCAGGAGCTGGGCATTAATAATGGATTCCATTATTTTGGAGAACAAGGAGGTTATAGCGGTTAGGGAGTGTTCAAGTATTACGTCACGCAATTTTTGGGGATTCTTGACCCCCCCCCCCCGTGTAACGCGCCGTAACATTTTTCTGTACCCTATAGTAAAAGGTTTCGTTACCATCCAGTGACTCATTAAACATAAAAGTTGCCATTTGGTGTAAAGTATCGGAAAGTCGAAAATGACACCGCCCCGAATCGTAACGTTTCAGATAGTTACATAGATAGATAGTCCCCCCCCATAGTTCGTTACGTAATACTTAAACGCTCCCTTAGGTTATATGATATTTTTGGGATCGGATGTATTAAAGAGGTCTTACTGCACTTAGGGATTATGCTGAGCGTACTGGTAGCGATAAAGGCGCGTTAAGACCGAAGCCAAGTCTGGAGCAGAGGAATAACCTGTCACAGGTTATATTACCAATGGGTAACGTCTGAAATCATTGTACAATAACAATATAATCATATAATCATTATGACTAAATAAATCGAAATCCTAGAATTCACCCTAGTGAGTCGAATCAACAACTCTTTGTTAGTTTAAAAATCTAAAATAATATTTTATACATAATAAATATTACATGTATTTTGACTTTAAATAAAACTCTTTCAAAACCTACAGCTACAAAACCACGCTTTCTGACATCTGTGATAGCGAAATTGTGTCATAATGATCTATAATATATATAATATACACTTTGATAGTGTTATTTGACTTTTAAAAATTATTTTTATAAGAACGGGTCAAATGTTCTAAGTACTGCAGCATTAACTTTGAAATTAAGACGGAGAAAAGAAAAAAACAGAATGTAATACCTATTAGATCCGGATTGAGTACTCTAATTTAAAATGGATCCATCAAGCAGCAGGAAGCAGCCTACGAATATTGGCTGGAGTGGTAAGGTTCTTTTATAAAGCATGAAGACAAGATGTTCATTTACGTAGAAGGCCATATCTCAGTATTAAGTTAACAGTTTGTTATGTAGTAATTAGCCAGTTTATATACAAAGCCAAGCTTTATGTGGTCCAAAGTGTCATTAATTAGAAATCAGAATCTTCAATTAAAAAAAATGCCATAGCCAATTGACCTCGGTAAAGGCATTGAGTCTGCGACTTTTATCGTAACATAGTACTTCTGAGTAAACGTAAAACAATTTTTTATATGTTCAAACCAATTATAAAAATATTTATTTAACTAGAAATATGCTTTTTTGAGGAATGCCAAAAAAAAACTAAGCCATTTGTGTTTACTGCTCTTTTGCGTTCGTTTCGTGTATAAAATGTTGTATACATATTATACACGAATCGAAGACATTTGATACACGAGCATGCCCAGGGCCAAATCAGACGGAATTATTGTAATACAACATATTTATTTTTATCTTATCAAAAGCCTGAGAAATAAGTTTTAAATTTAAAATTACTTCTATACAAACTTTCATCCCCTATTACAGCAATTTTTACGTATTAACGCAAACATACAGTTTCTTTTCTAGCATTTATAATATTTATATGCATAAACATATCAGATTGAACATTTCACTTATTTCCTACTATCATCATAAAATAAAAATAAAAATAAAAAAAAATTTTTTTATCATCATATTCAATCAATATTTCAAACTCTAATAAAATTGAAAGTGTTATTTTCTTTTCAGAAAAGCCTGATTCCAGCCAGAAAGTTGACGCAATTGAGCAAGCGATGGGATCCTTCGGCAAATATCAGTTTTTCTTATGTTTTCTTATGTTCATTGTCAAGGTTCCTGTAGCCTTCCACCAAATGGCTATAATATTTTTGGCTCCAAAGACTGAATATGTTTGCTTGGATAATAACCTCCGGAATACTTGTCCATGTTCAAATCCCGAATATGATAAATCGGTGTTCACAAATACGATTATAATGGAATGGAACTTGATATGTGGAAAGAAATGGCTGTCGAGTTTTACACAAACTCTTTTCCAGTTGGGTACTTTGATAGGTAGTGTTGTGTTTGGAATGGCATCTGACAGGTTGGCATATATATGTGATGACCTGATTTTTTGGTTAAGAAAAGATAAATCAAAGATTAATATATATATTTATTGCAGGTATGGAAGAAAAAATCCCTTGTTATTTGCTATTGTTTTACAATTTGTAATGGGATTGGTTGCAAGTTTCCTACCGGAATTCTGGTCTTTTACATTTGTACGATTTTTAGTTGGTGTATCAGTAGGAGGTACAATGGTTACAAGCTTTGTAATTGTTATGGAAAGCGTCGGTACCCAGTACAGGGACGTGATTTCAGCTCTGTATCATGTGCCTTTTAATACGGGTCATCTGATCCTACCTGTCTTTGGATATTTTATAAGAAGCTACGACAAATTTCAACTCGCCATTACCATTCCCAATGCAGTTCTATTGTCGTTTTTTATTCTTGTAACTGATACACCCAGATGGTTGATTGCAATGAAAAGGACCGACGAGGCTGTAAAAATAATAGAGAAAGCAGCTAAGATGTGAGTACAGTACTTTTTCTACCCGAATGTGTGACTAAATAAATCAATTATGTATCAATTTATTTGCAGGAATAATCTCCCCACGGAAAATTTAGCTCAAAAAATAGGAGAATACCAAAAGGAATTAGAGAAACATAATTTGAAGAAAGGCAGTATTCTGGACTTATTCCGAACACCAAATTTGCGAAAGAACATACTGGCGATGTCGTTTAACTGGTTAACGTGCAGTTACTGTTTCTATGGTGTTTCGCAATATGTTGGTCAGCTGGGTGGCAATGTGTTTGTGAATGTGGCCACTAGTGCCGGCGTTACTATCTTGGGAACACTTTCTTCTATTCCATTGATCAAGATAATGGGCCGTCGGACTATCTTGATACTATTCGACTTTATCTGTGCTGGAGTCTTAATAATTCTCTCTGTGCTCCCGCCCGGATCCTGGTCTGTTGTGTGTGCTTGTGTTGGCGTTGTCACTAGTTTTGTGGTGTTTGTTATTGTGTACCTGCACTGTAGTGAGCTGTTTCCTACAGTGGTACGCAATGCTGCTATAGGATTTTCTTCCATGATGGCTAGAGTGGGTTCAATGATAGCGCCATTTGTCGTGGGACTGGGTGATAAGTCACCATTCTGGGCAGCTCTCACGTTTGCAGTACTACCATTATGTGCTGGATTTGTGTCTTTTTTGTTGCCGGAAACGAAAGGGGTTGAACTTATGACGACGTTGGAAGAGGGAGAAAATTTTGGAAAGAAGACAAAGAATGTACTTTAAAACTGATAAAAATGCATATATTTTTGTAAAATATGTTGAAATATCGTTAAGTAACTATTTGAATAAAAAAATATGTTGTTTGTGTTTTTAGTTAATGACTAAAAATACTTACGTGCATGAGTACAGTCGAGTGGTAATGAGTGCAGTTGCAAAGATAATAAAAATAAACATGAAAATACAGAAAAACCGCATATTAGATATTAATTTTATTATGTACATTTTTTGTTATTTTATTGCATTGTAAAACATATGATAGTATTTTATAAAATTGTGTTGCTATGCCAACATATACAAGTCCAAGTTTTTATGTCCATGAACCGAGTGTTTCTATAGTAAATTTATCCAAGGATGATATAGGCCGTTCCACAACTGAGTGTATTTCAAAATAATTTTTGCCGTGCACCACTGCTTTGAGGAACCAGCTGTCCACTGAACTATTTCCGAACCAATTCGACTTAGGGGCCTTAAAGAAAAGAGCGTACCAATTCTTAAAAGGCCGGCAACGCCCTCGCGAGCCCTCTGATATTGAAAGTGTCCATGGGCGGCTATTACTTAACATCTCGTGAGCCTCCTGCCCGTCTGCCCCCTGTTCTATAAGAAAAAAAGAAAAATAGTACACTCATAAACATCAATAAAACATTGGAAATTTAAATTTTCTATTCTAGTTTGTAAATTAAAAGCGAAGATCAAGAATGAAACTCTGTGCCACTCTTTTTAAATGTCATATTTTTCAATCAAGTTGGCAGGATGCAATCATAAGACCATTCTCAATCAATATAACACAAAATGCATGTAGACAAAGTGTTTTAAATCACCAACTCGTCAAAATCGCTTAATAATATTTTTATCACATTTAGGTTACCTACCATCGAGTGCCTATACGATATTGATAACATCAAATTGGATAACAATATTATCTCTTTAAATAATACAATATTTGGCTGTAAACTGTTATATCAAATTGATCTTATTATGTTTTTGATATGACGTTGATGCCATAAATACGCCTCACCAACGGACACAACTCGTTAACTACTTGATATAAATGCTAATAAACATTACATATTAAATTTTTCAACATACATGTAACAGAGAGATGAAATACTGAGTAAAAACACAATTTACTACCGACACATTTTACTATAAAAATCCAAAAACTTTTGTATTTAATGCGTGATTTGTTAATGTTTAGGTCCCGCAATTTCAGCCGAATATGATTGTTATATCGAGAATCTAAAAGGACGTCGGACATCGGACGTATAATTAAAGACGATTGTGTATAAATTAATAACGATTATTGTAACACATTTTTTTCTCTCGGCCTAGGTGTAGGTATATTGGGTAATACTACCACATTAGTGATAACTGTAAAGATAGAATTATGTAGGAACTAATGTATAAGACTCAAAAATTCACATGTATTGAACACAAAAGACTGATCGTTCTATAAAGGAAGAATATTCCTATTATATGTGGTTAAAAATAAATGCTGTTTGTAGGCAAGTTAGCCCATTTAGGTTTAAGGTAGTATTTTAATTGAAATCCAATGATGCGTTGCCAATTTTGTTTATTTGGATATGATTATAAAAAAACGCTTTGCAACGTTTAAAAATGTACATTTTTAAGATCACTCTCCCATTCATAAATTTTGCATTTACTGTAACTGTTATGTTGATAGCATACAATGAATAGTAGATTTTTTAATGATGATCCACGCCTATTGATATTGCCTACTGTTATAGATTAGGTATATTCCCGAGTTGTTTTGTATTAGTGAAAAAATAGTTTATAGTTTATTTTATAGTTAATCCATGACAATCAAAATCAAAACGTAAACCATAGTATTTATCTCTAAATTTTTGCTAGGCGCTTCATTTGCATAGCTGAATGTGGTAATACAACGGAGCAGTCAAAATCACCGATCTAGGAACTTAAGTAAAAATCCTATCAATTGTACATGAGTGGTTATAAAAGCCAGCTTTGTATAAATCAATAAAGCCCATATATCAGTATTTAAGGTACACATAAGGTTGGTAAAGAATATAAATAACAAATTTGGATCAATTGAGTGAAGGTCATATTATTTTAATAGTGTTAACCCAATGTAAATTGATTAACATTGGGTTTGTTGTTGCTTATTATTGCGATATTATCAAATATGTGTGGTATTTCATTGTATTTCCAAATTTGTAAAAACAGATATTTAAGACACAAAGCTAATAAATAAGTTGACTTTGCCATTTCGTTCTGTCATAGTATATATAATAGATATTATTGTGCAAGAGCAAAAGTTAACATATAAGAATTATAAGTAAATACATATCCTAGAATTCACCCAAGTAAACCGAAGCAACAACTTGTTCGTTGAACTTTTGTTAGTTGAAATAGCGAAACTTATTTTAAAGATATATTTTATACACAAGAATTATTATGCTTTTTGGACTATAAGCGTTTTATCAAACAAAACTTTTGAAGCCTACAGCTACAAAGCCGTGCTTTATGTGATAGTGAAATTGTGTCATAATGCTGTATGAAATAATTATAGATGTTATTTGACTATAAAAAAATAGTTTTCTTAAAGGAGGTCGAGTGTACAATGTATGCAGCATAAAACTGATGGAAATAAACTAACCTTAATACCTATTAAATCCGGATTAAGTACCCTTATCAAAAATGGATTTATCCAGCTGCAGGACACAGCTCACAATTAATTAGCTGGATTGGCAAGGTTCTTAAAGCAGTGATAATATTTATATATGCTGTAGATATAAGACCGGAATATTTATTTACGGAGTTGTTCACAAACACATTATATAGTTAGCAGTCTACATCACCATTTATATACAAAGCTTAGCTTTGTTTTGTTTATCTGGTCCAAAGTATCGTCAATTGGAAAACACATTTCGTTTAGTAAGCGACGATAGTGACAGTGCGGCGCGTGCGCATAAGCGAAAACAGCTCACTACGAACGGCTGTTCAGTGTGTTAGTAGTATTTGCCGTAATAAGCGTATATCATAAGGATTAGTCTCGTGATCGTGAGTGATAAACTGGAGTGCTGAAATACGATAACGGACACAAAATGGATCTGGAACAAAAAGATCAGGGTGAGATCAGAATCTTCAATAAGTGAAAGTTGCCTCAGGCAGCTGACCTCGGCAAAGGCATTGAGTCTTTGCGATTTTTACCGTAACACAGTACTTCTGAGTAAACGTTAAACAATTGTTTATATGTTCTAACCAATTATACAAATATTTACTTAACTAGATACATATACGTATTTTAGAGGAAATAGTGTGTGGTGTCTAAAATATACTAGTATATAATATATATTTTTCAATCTTCGCTTACAAAATATCTAGAACGAGTGCAAAATTTAATATCACTTTTCTATTCACCATCAGGCTCTTTAATTTCCTGTAATTAAAATTTATCTTTCACTAAACCACAAAACCTTACTCATCTTTATAGATTTATAAAATATGCAAACTAAGTGTATATTAAGTACTGCACATTCTTACAATGGAGGCCTTAGTATCAATATGTAAATGTATTTTTAAATTTAACATTTATGTTTCTGGAAATTCAGTTTACGCATTATTTATCTAAATTATCTCCCTTAAACCGCATTGAGATACTGACATCAATAAAAGACGGTTATTATTTACTTTTATATAAATTACTTTACCACATTTTATTCAAGGTTTTATGATAAACAAAAATGTATCTTAGATAAATATGTTAAAGAACATTTATACATTTACAATAGTTTTATAATTGAAATTTATGTGTTAACTCGCTGTACCCGCGACTTCGGACGCCTGAAGTAGATATTTTTCTTTCGGCACACTTTCAGAAAATCAGAAGTATTATAAACAGGCATTTTTATTTTGTAAAATAATAAGACATTAACAATATTTTCCTGCAAATTAATTTAACAATATTTTATACACAAAGACTTTAATTAATCCATCTTTTGCCAAAACATAATGAGTGTGCGGGTTTGATACACGTGAGCATGCCGAGGGGTATATCTATATCTAAATGAACACGTGCTACTTTATGCATATTATGTCCTTTAGATTAGTTTATAGTAGGTAAAAGGTAAAATGCTTCTTTCAAGGGAAACGGAACTACAGTAAACTGAATGGCAAATCAGACTCAATATGAATTCAAAGGCCTGATAAATAGGTTTTAGTATCTAACTTTACAGATTATGTAACTTCCACGTTAATTTTTATCCCCTATGTTTACACCTTTTACAAGCCTTTTTACTTATAGAAAGGCAGGCAAACTCAGGCACAAGACTAACTAATTCAGTATCTTATAGCATGATTGCGCAACGCACATATACAGAGTTAATTTTGCATTTATAATGCCTAAATTTCATGCTGCATTTTGTTTATTTTTGACTACATATCATATTCAATCATTATTTCAAACTTTAATAAATTTCAGTTATTTTCTTTTCAGAAAAGCCTGAGTCTAGCCAGAATGTCGACGCCATTCAGAAAGCGATAGGATCCTTCGGCAAATATCAGTTCTTCCTATGTTTTCTTATGTTTCTTGTCAAGTTTCCCGTAGCATTCCACCAAATGGCTATAATATTTTTGGCTCCAAAGACTGACTATGTTTGCTTGGATAATGACCTCCAAAATAGTTGTCCATGTTCAAATCCCGAATATGATAAATCTATATTCACAAATACGATTATAATGGAATGGGACTTGATATGTGAAAAGAAATGGCTGTCGAGTTTTACACAAACTCTTTTCCAGTTGGGTACTTTAATAGGTAGTGTTGTGTTTGGAATGGCATCTGACAGGTTGGCATATATATATGATGACTTGATTTTTTGTTTAAAAAAAGATAATTCAAAGATTAATTTATATATTTATTGCAGGTATGGAAGAAAAAATCCCTTGTTAGCTGCGGTTGTCTTACAATTAGTGATGGGATTGGTTGCAAGTTTCCTACCGGAATTCTGGTCTTTTACATTTGTTCGATTTTTAGTTGGAGCATCAGTAGGAGGAACAATGGTTACAAGCTTTGTAATTATTATGGAAAGCGTCGGGTCCCAATATAGGCACGTGATTTCAGCCCTCTATCAAGTGCCTTTTAATACAGGTCATCTGCTCCTACCTGTCTTCGGATATTTTATAAGAAGCTACGACAAATTTCAGCTCGCCATTACTATTCCCAATATAGTTCTATTGTCGTTCTTTGTTCTTGTAACTGATACACCCAGATGGTTGATTGCAATGAAAAGGACCGACGAGGCTGTAAAAATAATAGAGAAAGCAGCTAAGATGTGAGTACAGTACTTTTTCTACCTGAATGTGTGACTAAATAAATCAATTATGTATCAATTTATTTGCAGGAATAATCTCCCCACGGAAAATTTAGCTCAAAAAATAGGAGAATACCAAAAAGAAATAGAGAAACATAATTTGAAGAAGGGCAGTATTCTGGACTTATTCCGAACACCAAATTTGCGAAAGAACATACTGGCGATGTCGTTTAACTGGTTAACGTGCAGTTACTGTTTCTATGGTGTTTCGCAATATGTTGGTCAGCTGGGTGGCAATGTGTTTGTGAATGTGGCTGCTAGCGCCAGCGTTACTATCTTGGGAACACTTTGTTCTATTCCATTGATGAAGGTAATGGGCCGTCGGACTATTTTAATAGTATTCAACTTTATCTGTGCAGGGGTCTTAATAATTCTCTCTGTGCTCCCGCCCGGATCCTGGTCAGTTGTGTGTGCTTGTGTTGGGGTTGTCTCCAGTTTTGTAGTGTTTGTAGTAGTGTACCTGCACTGTACTGAGCTGTTTCCTACAGTGGTACGCAATGCTGCTATAGGATTTTCTTCCATGATGGCTAGAGTGGGTTCAATGATAGCGCCATTTGTCGTGGGACTTGGTGATACGTCGCCAGTCTGGGCAGCCCTCACGTTTGCAGTACTACCATTATGCGCTGGGTTTGTGTCTTTTTTGTTGCCGGAAACGAAAGGGATTGAACTTATGACGACGTTAGAAGAGGGAGAAAATTTTGGAAAGAAGACAAAGAATGTATCCCAACAAAAGTCATAGAAAATCCATATATTTTTGTAAATATGTTGAAATATAGTTAAGTAACTATTTATATACAAATGATATGTTGTTTAATTTTTTTTCCTATAAACTAAAAATACTGTTGTTGATAAGTAGTATATAAGAACAGTTATTAATGACACATAGATAATAAAAATAAATATGTCAATAGGGAAAAATCGCATATTTGATATTGTTCATTTTATTATGTACATTGTTTTCTTATAAATTTATATTTAAAATGCGAAAGTATTTTATATATTTTTTATTAAATACAGAACAGGGTCAAACTGGTAGGAGGCCTACCTGATGTTGAATGATACCGCCGCCCATGGACACTCCCAATGCCAGAGGGCTTGCTTGTCGGCCTTTTAAGAATTAGTACGCTCTTTTCTTGAAGGGCCATAAGTCGAATTGGTTCGGAAATCTTTCAGTGGGCAGCTGTTTCCACAAAGTGGTGGTGCGTGGCAAAAACTGCCTTGAAAAACGCTCAGTTGTGGAACGGCGGACGTCGAGGTGAGTCTGGTGGAATTTCGTATTCTGCCTCGACCCCCGATGATGAAACTAAGCTTCAGGTATTAATCCGAACAACTCCTCTGAACACTCTCCATGGTTAATGCCGCTCGGAGAGGGATTGGTCGTCGACAATTCGAACCGCTCTTCGTTGAACACGGTCAAGTAGTACACAAAATTATATAAAATACTATCGAATATGTACTATACACATGGTTGAATATGTAACCGACTGCATCTACTATGAAATTATCAGATATCACATAGGTCAATAGAAAAATAGTAGGAAAAATAGGTAGGCAAATGTTCACTTATAAACAACAATAAAACATTCGAAATTTAAATTTACTATTCTATTTTATAAATCATAAGCGTAGAACGGACGAGAAGAACAAAAAATAATGTCTGCCATTCTTTTTAATTTTCAATCATACTTTTCAATCAAGTTGGCAAGATGCATCACAACACCATAGGTACTCTACATATATTTAAAAAATGCATGCAGACAAAGTCTTTGAAACTCTCCGTAAAATAATATTCTTGTCACATTAAGATTACGTAGATATCACATGCCTTTACGATATTGATGACAGGGGATGATAATATTATCTCTTTAACGACGAAAAGCAAGATACTGTTATATCAAATTGATGGTGAGTATTATATTTTTAATATGACTTTGATGTATGGCAATACGCCTTAGGAACACAACTCGTAAACTACTTGATATACTTAAAGATTAATAAACATTACATATTAAATCTTTGAATACATTTGTAACAGATATAAAATTTTATCATAAACAAGATATTAAGAACAATAATCAAATGGGAAAATAAAAGATCCCCAAACTTTAGTGTTTATTACTTGATTTATAATCCCGCAATTTCAACTGAATATTTCAGCGCCTTTTTACGATAGTTTTGTACAGCAACTATCCTAACAGCATAATTCAAGTTTCATCGAGAACACAGTACTTATAGTGATATGGTTTAACCACTTATCTATGAAGACGTTTTTTCAAAGCAATAGGTTTCGTACTTTGCACAAATTATATTCTTTTTTTTCTTTTTTTATAGAACAGGGCAAACGGGCAGGAGGCTTACCTGATGCCAAGTGATATCTTTGAGTTTTTTACAGGGAAAATTAATATTTTTAATTAATTTAAATAATTTAATTTAAATTAAAATTTAAATATAATGGTGTTTTTGAATAATTGTTAATTAATTATGCAGGAATAAAATTGACAAAGGATCATGTTTTTGTACTTTCGTGTCATAAAAAAAATTCAAGTGTATTTAACTAGCTCAAGCCTCTATAAATGGAAATTAGGGTTAAAAAAATATTTTGTTTACGAGATATAACAGAGAAATTTCACTGTACGAACCGTATGAGAAGATGGGCCGTATGATCGAATCCTCGCAATAAATAGGCCGAGAACTAACTGACCGGGAATCAAACCCGATTCTCCTGACTCCGGGCTGACAGTTTTTATAAATCCTTTAAGCCAAGAGACCCTCACAAAAATCCTACCTAGCCTACTAGATTACATAATAGGCAGGTTTGACAGGCTTCAAAAATTAAAGTGTTATATATAACAACCATGACAATAATAAATAATTTAATTGGAAACTTTGGTAGATATCAACTATGTCTGTGTCTGATTGTTTTCGCTAGTAAATTCGGTGTAGCATTTCATCAAATGGCGATATTGTATCTGGCGCCACCAGTGCAGTACAGTTGTCCAAACAATAAAACCTGCTGTGATAATCCCGTCTATGACAAATCAGTTTTCACAAGGACCATTATTATGGAGTGGAATTTAATATGTGAAAAGGCGTGGTTAAAAGACTTCACCCAAACGCTCTTTCAATTCGGTGTTCTAAGCGGAAGTCTCTTGTTTGGCATTGCCTCTGACAGGTAACATCAAGTTGTAATACATGAATCGTAATCAATTGTACATTAAATAAGAAATAAAATAAAAATACTTTTAATGTAGTTTGTTCTACGTAATCTCATATTATTTAATCGCAATCATTATATATGTTACTATCAATTACCTTGCGTCCTATTAAAAAAATACTCTAAATATTTTTCCCTTTAACCCAAAAATCGAGGACATAATATGTTGTTATATCTTTTTGGTTATGAAAAAGAAAAATAGTAAAACATCTACTGAAAGGATTGGCTTATGCCCCATTATTCATTACATATTCAATCCGTTACACTGTAAAAATTAATGACAGTGATACGTTTTCTAGATTTGGCAGAAGACCCACATTGTTACTGGCGGTGCTACTTGAAGTGTTCTTGGGAGTTATATCATCTTTTCTTCCGGACTACTGGAGTTTCACCATCGTTCGGATGTTTCTCGGATTATCTGTGGGAGGAATAATGGTCGTTGGATTTGTGCTCATCGTGGAATATGTTGGAGGGGCTTATAAAGATGCTATATCCGCACTTTTTCACATTCCATTCACTCTTGGTCATATATTGTTAGCACTGTTTGGCTTTCTAATAAGAGATTATGTTCATTTTCAATTGGGGATATCTTTGGCAAATATTGTACTTATTATGTATATTTGCATACTGCCAGAATCCCCAAGATGGCTTATGGCAACTGGTAAAGTCTGGGAAGGTATTAAACAAATGGAACACGTAGCAAAATTGTTAGTATATTTATATTCTCTTCTTATAATTACAGGAAATATTTAAAATTAAACAATCGATTTTTTCCAGCAATAATCTTCCAACTGAAGATATAGAACGCCAAATGCAATTGTATCTTATTGAATGCTTGAGGTCTGGGTATAGAAAAGGGACAATGCTAGATTTGTTTCGAAATTCAAACCTGAGGAAAAATATTCTTATCATGTGTTTTCTATGGTTTGTTTGTAGCTACAGTTTCTATGGAATGGCGCATTATATAAGTCACTTGACTGGAAATGTGCATCTGAACATCGTGGCTTGCGGATCAGTGTGTCTCTGTGCTTGCCTCATTGCAATTCCTCTTATTAAGGTCTCTAAAAGAAAAACTTTAGTAATTGTCTCAAACGTAATGTCGAGTGTATGTTTTTTATTTATAATAGTTATTCCAGACGGAATCGGATCGATAATAATGGGTTGTTTTGGAATATGGTGCAGTTTTTTAGTTTTTATTGTTGTTTACCTCTATTGTTCTGAAATGTTTCCGACAGTAGTTCGTAGTTCAGCGTTAGGAATAGCTTCAATGATGGCGAGGTTAGGGGCGATGGTAGCGCCTTTTGCCGCAGCATTAAGATCGTTTGGACGTTGGTGTTCTCCTTTAGCATTTGGAATTCTACCGATAATTGCAGCTCTCCTTTGTTTAGTCTTACCAGAGACAAAGGATTGCGATTTAATGATGACAATCCAAGAAAGGCAAGCACCCGAAAGATTAAACACTGAAACAAGTACTGAAGAAATAAGATAATCCAGTTTTAATCTAATATGTATAAACATTTTCGATACCAAGTATGTACAAAATAAATCGAAACAATTCTATGAATTATTGTGATTTCTAAATATACCTAGACAATGGAGATTTGCCATATCCTCTACTTAATCCCACGTTATGTAACTCGTGAATTATTGAATTTGAACTAAGTTTGTTCTAAGGATTCTAATCTATTGATGGAATTTCTACGGCTTCCACAGTCGACCGTCAGTTTATGCCTGCCGTCATGGCGGCAGGCCCAATCATTTGTGGTGCTTGGTATTTTACCATATTAGCTGGTAAGTACCTTTTGATATGTTTGGTTACCTAGGTAAACGCTGGTACGCTAGACCGGCAATGAATTATTTTCAATGCCGCTCATATAAAAAGTAAAATATCGATATTTTCAATGATTAAGAGATGAGGATTACAAAGATTTAAAAGAACAAAGTTGCGGATAGCAACTAGAAAATATGTTTAGTAACTTATAGTTGTTTCTGATAGACAAACTATCGCAGATATCATTTACCGCTAAGAGGGAATAATATAATACAAAAAGTTTTGATGACATTTCATAATATTCTAAAAATATTAATTTCAGGGTTTTACATCCTCTACTGTCCGGTAATGTATTTGATGTTTATCAATCATCACTTCTACAGGAAGATAGTAGATTTACTCTTTGCACTGTGGGAGCTGTACCCCGTTGTTAGTATTACCTTTAACTGTTAGTCATTAATACACTCATGAAAATAACGATCATTGAATCTGTTTTTTAGCTTACATTTCCCTTTACGTAATTAATGTTTAAAGTAACTGAAGCTTCAAAAAGGAAGCGTCCCACCCATACTGAAGCCATTACATATTATGGGTTTACTATAAAGGTGTGGTCCTGTTTCTTTCATTAAAGTTTATTGCCATCGTCTTCATAGCTTACAGTTTTGCTTAAATCTATATTATTATATGGTATATAATTCTACTGTCACTGTATGTGTGTCGTTAAACTTCTTAAACAGCTGGATCGCTTTAAATGAATTTTAAAATCTATATATACATTTTAAAATATATATTATAATATATGTATATATGCATCTTATGAGCATGTGTTCGTCATTGAACTCCTGTATTTGTTAAAGACGTGTGTACATGGCAACGTTTGTCGGACCTCTGGTTCAATTTTTTTTTATTTGAACCATATACTAAATTTATCTTCGTCGCAGTCACTAAAGGGATCGGGCACTTATCTTTAAATAGTTATGGGTCGTTTTTCTTATAGAATTTGAAACCTCTGTATTGTAAATATAAAAGTTGCATAAATATAGACATTTTTGCGTTCCTTTTAGTTATTATATAATATTTACGCAATATTCGTTGGTCACTAAGCCACAGAAGTACGGTATGATATTTACAGGCGCTCTTCCAATGGTGCTATGGGACTAAGTTGCATCATTATGGCGATTATGTGAATCCAAATGAAACGACAATCATTGTTATGAATCACCGGACAAGAGTGGATTGGAATTATGTTTGGATCGCTCTGTATCATGCGACTCAGTCTAACTACCCAGAGTGTACTTGTAAAGAGCCGGTAATTACGGAGGACACAAATTTTTTCGATACGGTTGCTGGTGGCAAATCTAGAATTAAGATTGTACTGAAGGACGAAATTAAATCCGTACCGGGAATGGGTACGTAATATTTTTCTTTTCTTTCAACACATTGAATGCTTAAACAATAGAGACAAAGTAATAGCCAGAAACCAAACCCTTTTTATGGCGAATATTTGATTTAGTAAATATGAATGTTTTAAACTACATGCTACTACTATAAAAACTAACTACTATAAAAAAATGAACAGGCCGCTCGCATGGATCCGAGTGGGCGGCACCGCTGCTATAACCCCGCTCCACTCGGATCCGAGAGAAGAGTACTTAATGTGTTAACAAAGCGTGGGAACAAAGGTTTTTGATCAAAACATTGAAATAAGAAAGCATAAGGAATCTTTAAATATATTATAATAATGCAATTTTAATGTAAATGTTGCATGAGCGGCAGGTGATTACTGATAGCCCATGTTTCATTTCCACAATTTGTAGCCTTAAAATGAATTATTAGTAAAATATTAAAATAAATATATTATCAACAAACAATTCATATGAGAGATTAATAAATATAAAGATGCATATGTTATCTCCACATAATGTATAATAGGTGATACACAATGTTTAAAAACATCGTTATTACATATTTTTATACAAGTTATAAGCCGTAAGTATCAATTCTCAAAAAATCTCTCCTATGTGATTCTTTGCGCTACATCAAATTTGTGCCAGGATTCAATGGAAAACATTTTTATAGGTTGGATAATGCAGCTAAATTTCTTTCTGTACGTGAAGAGGAATTGGCAAGAAGACCAAGCGAACATGTCGCAGTATGTGGAATATTACAAGAAACTACGATATCGCCAACGCGTCGTGCTATTTCCTGAAGGAACAGATTTAAGTGAAGATAATAAGCGGCGCAGTGAGAAATATGCTCTGACTAAACAACTACCGGTTAGAATTATTCATTGTTTCAACAGTATACATTGCGCAATTTGTTAGAAAAATTCTCGCATATAATAATATACATTCAATGTTTCTAAGACGCAGATAGAGCACATGACATTTGTTAATTACATACTACAAATCACATTCTTAAAATACAGTGAAGTTCCATAGTTACACATAGTTATACATATGTTTCACGAGGATAATTCGCTAAGCCGACTACCTATTGTTACACTACTATGTTTACAAAAACCATAAAATCAAAGGTCATGAAACAAAACGTGGCCATAATAACTTGAACATGGACTGTGGTTAGTTAAATAGCTAAAGTTTACTACGAAATTACCTTAATGAATCGTTATTTATGTTATTTTTCTCGATCTTTCCATTGTGTACAGGAGGTCCATCTCTTACAGTTTTACTAAGATAAATATTAAAATCATACTCATTACGCGTCTCGCGTGTTACGCTCCGGCTACATCGGTGATAATAGTATTTACAATATTCCTGGGCGAGCCATGCAGAAATTTCCTGCGAGACCCGTTCTTTTGTTTGTCTCCTTCAGATATTGAATAATTTATTCGCAGACTTTTTGTTATTATTATTGGCATAGTCTAGGGACTTGAATATACTTTCTACAAAGTTCAATCAATCGAGAGAAAGTGCGAATCTCAATTCGCTTTCTTCTCACGTTTTTATATTGCCAATTATATATTAGTTAGAAGCAAAAAATATTCATTATTATTGCTTTGGTCAAACGAACTTCTAGAGTTCTAAAATATAGTGAATGTATATCCATTATGAACATACTATACGTATGACCGTCAAGCCAAGGTTATATAACATTTCTTCAAAATCGTAGAATTATGTCTCGGCTGTAAATCAGTCTTAAAATACAGAATGTAGTTATATCAATTAATTTCAACTCTTTCAAAACAAAATTCTTTGTCATGTTTATTTATAAAGTGACAGGAGATTCGTCAGTATAGAAAATTAAATATCTATTTGTAGCTTGTTTATGAATAATAATATTAATATACAGAAGGAATCTTGTATAGGTGGTTTCTATGTATTAAAATGACTAATTATGTAATAAAGTAGAAATATATATACATTTTCTAAAACTTGAAAGCTTAGATTACAAAATGCCATCCGTATGACCTCGACGTCCATCATTCCAGAACTGAGCGTTTCTTAGTTTTTTGCCGCGCAATTTGACTTAGGGTACTTCAAGAAAAGAACGTACTAGTTCTATAAAGATAAGAACGAGAAGCACCACCACTTATCAGGTGAGTTGCCCGTTTTACCCCTTTTACATATTTCATAAATAACTTATATTTCTTAGGTATACGACTACGTATTGCATCCTCGCACGACCGGCTGGTCCAGCCTCTGTTCAAGCTTACGACCTGCGGGTTTGGTGTCTGTATATGACGTCACTGTTGCATACGATACTCCTGCGCAGACTGAGCTAGATCTTCTCCGCGGGAAAATACCTAGACATGTGTATTTTTACTTTAAAAGGTAAAGTTGTCAACTTTGACATACGTTAAAAATACACCTACACATCATCACACAACTCAAAGAAAAAGGAAAAAGGTTGGCTTTTCCGTATACTAAATTCTTTGATCATTGTACTGGAGAGGTATCTTTTGATCTACAGATTTTACTAAATATTAAAGACTCCGACTATTAATATTTGAGGATAATTTATTCAATCTACTTTCATTCATTCCACTTATCAATGTCATACCAGGTGTTCGAAGCCTACATTGCGACTTTTAACAAAATAATTTTCTGTTTATACACACTAATAGGGTAATCAAACACTGGCCGGTATGATAGTACAGTTGACAGCTTGACGTTATTTGATAAGCTGGACGCAATGTCCGTGAGATAATGAGTGACAGTTGTATACTTTAAAGTTATCTTAATATCCGGGAATAACTTCGAAGTAAGTATCGCGGATATTGAACTTTATAAAAACTACCAGCCTGTCCCGGTTCGCACGGGTGGACATGAATTAAACATTTTATGTAGATATTGATATGTTCTTTAATATTGTGGAATGACTGATGGGGTTTCCACGAATTGTGGCTTTAATAGCATTTACAGCCTTAGTAATTATAACAGCATGCATCCGCCCCGATCTTTTCTGATCTTCCACTGATGAAATGTTGTTGTATCTGTAGAAAGTAAGATGTAAGCTTTTCAATATTGATGCAAGTGTCTGAAATATATATTTCTTTAACACCCCATTCCTTATTGTAATGTGATAATGGACACGTGAAATATGTGAACTGGCACAAAATCAAAAAAAAGTTTTTAAAAATATATACGTGTTCCACATTCAAGATATTTAAAAATTTGAAAAAAAAGCATATGCTTTTTTTTCAAATTTTCAATTTTCAAAATTCAGACCATAAGCTCTGTTACAAATGGATATCCATTTGTAACAGAGCTTATGGTCAGACTAGTTATAATAAAGAATAGTTTAATTATTATTCATCTTTGCAGATATGCTATTGAAGAGTTGCCCAGCGAAGAGGAAGCTTTGAGAACATGGCTCATGAATAGATGGACTGAAAAGAATGCGTGTCTACAAAAATTTCATACTGATGGTTGGTTACTTATATTTTATACAGTAAATATATAATGTTCACCGTGGTACATATGCAAACTGTGACGCGTTGTCATTGTCGATTTCCTCAAACTACTAATACTAATTATATAATACGATAATTTTTCCTTAAAAAATATATATCTATATAATAAATTATAATAAATAAAAATAAATAAATAAATGTCGAATTTAAAAAATTAATTCAGGATATTAGAAGTCTCGTATAGTATTGCGCCTGCTTATATTATTGAAAATGTTCACAGGCAGGTTTTGCTATAATTTTCTATACAAAAAATACACAGTAATAATGTAAACTAAGTATATTTTACTGGCAATGAATTAATTTCATCAGTTAACTATTACGGAATATAACATTCATTCCTACAATTTTTTTTTAATTGGAGTGGACAATGTGGTGTTGAAAGCGAGTGACAATACAATAGCGAAACCATTCTAATAAGTAAATTACATAATTTCAGGTGTAATTTCTGACATGACAACCAACAGGCCGGTTGCAGAAAGAATTCCACGCTCGCTGACGGCTGCGAAAATAGGTTTTATATTTTGGTCAATAATTGACGTTTTCTTCTTCTATTGTCTCTGTTATAGCATTATATTTAGATTTTGGGTGTTATACCATACGCTTCTATTCATTCTAGTCACTAAATACTGCGATGGTTTTCAGAAAATACAGTACCGTTTGCTAAATAGATTGTAATTTTGCTTTCTCTAGACTTAAGAATTATTGTGTGAATTCTCAATGATGCCAAATTGTGTGTGAATAAATAAAAGTATTTTGGATTTGTCTCTTATTTTAACTACAATTTCCTATAATTATAACTTACTTAAAATTTACATTTTATTAATAACCTGAAAATAAGTCTACAGTTATGTTATAAAGCATGGGCGCTAGTCAAGCAAAATACTCGGGCGTGATAGCGGTCAACGAAGAACTAATTCTGTTCTTGCACAGGGTATCAACATCGCAATACAATAAATGCTTGTATTTTTAATTACACTTTCTCCCAGGGATTTTTTAATGATTATTCAATTAAATGAAATTAAACATAGTGTTTTCGTTTCATTTATAAGTATTTAGAGTTGGGATTAATATTTATTTGCAAGAAGTGTTTTCTTTATACCTAATTAAAAATATTTAACCATAGCGAACATTTAAAGCCGTTTTTTGGCTTTTCCTTAATTGTAAATCGGCACTGTTTAGTTATAAAGCTAAACTCTTAATAAAATGGCTTAATATGATATGGTGGCTGCGACAATTACAACAATATAAAATTAGTGTTTGTTTTGTTTTAATAATTTTGTCTTAAGGACGTCTTGGACATCGACTGCGGCAGCCTTAAATTAAGCTGTTAAATTAAGACATAGTGTAACATTACTTTTATTGCAATTATGATTTAAAGTCTAAAGTAATAATGAAGCCTGGTGTAGGTTGTAAACTTAAATATAGTAAAAATGCACACCTATCTCTGTGCCACAATAATTTATAAATCACAAGTTGAATTATATAATTCAACTTATGTATTAAATATAACACAATAATTTGTCAGATCCTAACAAACATTTATATAATTAGAAGAAAGAATTATATATAATTATATAATTCAACTTATGTATTAAATATAACACAATAATTTGTCAGATCCTAACAAACATAATTACAGTTGATTTTACACCTTTTAAAGAGAAAAAAAAAGAATTATTTACAGACTTTTATAATGCTAAGGGTATGAACTTCTAAGACTCTAACAAACACACAAAATAACCGTCTAGGAAATATGCTAAGCTAGTATTACAGTTACATATTAAGGCAAAATTAGTGAGCACGTTATATAAGACTTAATTTAAGCTAGAGGTATTATATTCATGAGTATCTTAATATAGTTTCCTAAGAGTAACATGTTTTTCATCACCTACTTTGACAAGAATCGTAAATGTGCATAGCTTTTAACTGCGAACTCTCTCTATTACGCAAAATCTTATTATTACATGACACCTAAAAGTACATAAAATAGCTTCAAATTATATATAATTTTCTAACTAACATTGCCATATATATTAAGCTAATTAAGAGAGATATAACAGGTTATTATTATTGAATGCTAACTCACCGGTTTTGTTTTGTTATCATACTTTTCAATTTCTTCTATCGTATTGAGAAGAACTATGCCTTTTGTCTCTCGCAAAGGCAGGCACATAAAACCGGCCAAAAATGATACTGCACTAAATATCAAAACTGATACCCACGGAGCTGCTTTAATATCCACCACGAAGGGTGCAATAAACCCACCAATCCTTGCACACATTGACACAAATCCCAAAGCGGAATTTCTTACAACAGTTGGGAAAACTTCAGAAGTGTACAGATATATCAAAGCAAAAGATACGTAGTTAATCATCTGTCCGACAATCGCAAAACCTATAATTGTATATGTCATTTGGCTGGGTATGAATATAAGTACCAGCAATGTAAGTCCTGCAGCAGCGAAAGAAAGTACAAGAGACACTTTTCTACTGCAGTACAAAGATGCTACAACAACCAGAAACAATCCGGGTACTATGCTGACGCCTGATATAAAGACATTAACATATATATTGCCTGGTAGACGACCAATGTACTGGCTGATACCGAAGAATGTGTGGGAACAGCAGAACCAGACTACTCCTATGGTTAACGTGTAAATTCTCATCTTTGACGTCTTGAATAGATCCAAATACGAGCCAGCATTGTGTTGGACTTTGCTACATTGTAAGGCTTCCTTTTCAACAATAGTTTTAATGTTTTCTGTTGGCTTCTTATTTCTGAAATACATATGATCAAATTTTAAGATATACTCTTTTATCAACATAATATTACAGAGAGATAACTTGGATTGAGATAAGGTATATGATATTACATTTATTTTTTGTATGTTAACAAACTATCTATTGGTTAGGGACTTATATGTATAATATATAACAATAGAAGTTTATTAAATATTCAATTGCTATATACGCTATTTCATAAATTAACTTACTTTTTGGCAATATAAGTGAGAATTTCAACAGCCTCTTCCTTTCTTCCCATAGTGATTAACCATCGAGGGGATTCTGGTAGGAAGTTATAATACAACAAAACAAATAGCCACGGCAATGACGTGGACAGTTGTAGATAGTTCCAATCTCTCACATAATAAGCTATTATAGGAAGTGTCGCGTAGCTAAACGTATAGGCAATTTCTATTAAACCTGTCAGATATGGACGGAACGTCTTTCCTGAGAGTTCCATTATCATCACATAACAACAAATTAAGCTTCCTCCACATGAAATTCCTATCAGAAATCGGCAAATGATGAACATCCACAGGTACGGAACGATGGCAGACGTTGATACAAACAATAATTGTGATGCGAATGCAAGCAGAATGGCGGGACGGCGTCCATACCTAGAAAAGGAAAATACAGCTGAGATCTCGAGAATTTCGTTTCGAGATGTTAAATGGAACTTGGGCCATAGACATTCCAGATACCCATAGATAAAAAAATAGCCTATGTTACTCGTAATACACAATTTGAAATCGGCCCAGTAGGTTTGAATTTACTTTTACTAAGATTTTTGAGGCTCCCCCTAATTATTGTATTATCTCCAAACGATTGTATAGCCTGAAACGCATTTAGCATTAACAAATAATATTTTTATTTATAATTATTTTATAATATATACTTATATGGATATTATTAGATATTACATGTTTTAAATGGTAAGTACCATTAAAATAAATATAGCTCTTTTTAGACTTAATACTCAACCTGTCTGAAATATGACCATAAGCCAGGCTGCCAGTCAGAATGCCGGCTTGTAAAACCGACTGAGATAAACTACCAAGGTGACGTTTGTTACAGATGAGATTCCACGTAGTTGGTACAGAACTGTGTATAGTACTTTTATCATAAACTGGGTTATCGCACGGACAATGATTGGTTAAATTGTACGCTCCTTCATCCATGCAGACATATTCAACGTTTGGCACAAGGAAGACGACGTTAGATATTTGGTAGTCGGACGGCAGCCGACCCACCGTTACCAGCAAATAGACCAACACTTGATATTTTCCAAAACGACCGATAACGGTCTCCAGAAGATCCTCACTTGTCATGTTTCACCTGTCAACAACAGATGTTAATAGCAGATATTCAACACGTCATGGCGATCAGATGTCATCAATGGCGCTGAAGTACGGAAAATACAATAGAAATAAATATATTAACGCCCGAACCCAATAATTAATTCACAATGTCAAATTGATAACGTTCGGAGATCAGACCGTGACAGTCGATCGATCTCCTATCTGCATTCCAATAACCAAACCCTACGAAGACAATCCATTTTTGGATACGGATAGAATGCAATCTCTTCGCTCTTTACTCTCATATTTGATAATCAATACAAACCGAATAAAGTAATTAAAAACATACAAATAAAATTAAAATTCTTTATTAAAACATATCAAATAGCTATTTAATTATTTTTAAAAGTTGGTTTAAGTTAAAATCTTAAGATATTGGCACTGTTAAACTGTCATTTTCACACAAATGTTTATCCACATATACTGATCCGAACTACCATGGATAGCTGGTATAGACAGATGGATTACAATCCGACGTTTGGTTATTGTCACACTTTTATCAATATTTAAATAAAGATGTCTTTCTCAGATGGTAAAAATTGGATTGATATAGGTTATTGGGTTTGGGCGTTTAACAAGTTCTACAAAAAATCAATAAGTGTGTAATAGACGGCGTTGAATGGTCTTAACGGTAATATTATATTATATATATCATTCAGTAATTCACATATAACTGCGTACAGAAATTATGAGAAGTAAAAAAATGTAAATATCGCTGTTTAAATAGTTTAAATAAACAAGTCGTACATTACGCATTACTATTACTTTATTAGGGATTAATATTAACATTACATTAAAATACAGTGATATAATTTTTGAAGGCTTTACAAATATGGAATTATAGTTAATGTAGAACAATTGAGCTAATTAAAAGTAAAACTATAATTATATAAGTATCGAAAAACAGTATAGCGTAGAAAGTGCCATCTTTATTGCCATTAAGTCGTTAAATAGTAAAAACATTAAATAATATTTAAATTAGTGTGTTATTTAAATATTTTTTTAAATTGCGATGATAAATTAATTTGATTTACTCACGTGTAAACATCTATCATAATAATTCCATATAAAAAACTTGTATCGTTCAGCTGTGTGTGTAAGAGTTATCACTGATAGAAGACAGGAGCCCCTTTTATGCCCACGCTAATCTTTAAGCAGTAGGTATATATCGTTATCATTTATCTCAATAATACTACATTACTATACTATAATTTAATAATTTATAGTTAACTCTCAAGTATTTGGTGACACATTATTAACATTGACTTCAAGAGTCGACAGTGTTGTTTCTCTGTACAGGCACATTCAGTGTCAAGCGTTGCGTTGAGAATGACTCCCATGTTTCTTTGTAGTTCTTATGTTATATAAAATGCAAGTATATTAAGCATGTTTCCACGTTCTACCAGCATTTGGTACCAGCAGCCTATGGAAGAATTTCTTAACCACTTAGGGCTTTTAGAATCTTAAATAAATTACTAGAGTATATATGGGCAGAGAAAAAGATATAGATCCTCAAATAAACATACATTAATTGACCCAGTCTTTACTTATTATATACATTGTTGCGTTAGAAAACTAGTATGTAATGCGGAAACTTAAACAACTAGAAGAAAAACGGGCGGTATTATCGCTGACAAACGGTCTCTTCCAGACAACTTATGTAAGAAAAATTTATGGAAATTGATAAAAACAGATTTGAATGAATCCATACAAAAACTATATATTTCTATATTTTTCTCTGTATTGTTGAGAACTCATTGTCCTGTTTTGGATGAAAGAGTATTTGATATAAGTTTCATTTTTTTTATTGTTCGCTTCAAAGTACATTTATTAATAGTCGATATTGTTAACAATTTTCTTTCGATATCGCTTGCACAGCTGTTTCAATATTAATATTTTACATTCTTTAAATGGATTTTAATCGTTGAATAATCGGTGTACATATTACTGTGTCATTAAGGTAGAATAATTATGTGGAAATAAATAAATAAGTATTATAAAATAAAAGTATCAAGATTTTATCTTTTTTTAATATTAGATTTTAGGTAGCGTTTAGATACTAGTAATTAATTTTGAGTGTTTCATTAGTTTCTGGTTAAGTGCCCTCTAGTGACCAATAGTTGTACTTTTATTACTTTTTACCTTATATTCTTACGTACGCTTTCGTATAGCTTATTTACCTTATCCCACTTACGCAAGGAAAACTTACCACAGAATTTGAGCTTAAGATCTTCAAAGTTACTGAGATTTCAATTTCTTTGTACGTCATTCATGAACTAATATTTTGCCAACGAATCTGGGCAAACAAGGTCGGCGAAGGTTTCAGCCGTATCAAAACTGATAGAAAAAAAATCTAAAAAATATCAAAACAAATAATGTAGCATTCAACATTGCATGTACACCAGACACCTAGATTAAAAGCAACTTTAAATATACAATCAGAGAAAATTTAAGGGTCTTTTTTCAATCATATGTATTAAATAATTGAATTCCAGAAATAAAATAAATAAAAGAAGAATATTATTAGTCTAATTGGACAATGACATTTTATAAATTATTTTTTTCTGAGAAAAGCCTCACGTAACCCTTCTTCTGATTTAATTATTCCTTAATCAATTAGAACTTACTAGTTTAAATAGTCTTATTAGTTTGTATATATTTACCTTTGTAGTTTTGTTTGTTTGCTTTAAATATTTTACAAGAGCGATATTTTATTATTAGAATCTTCACTTAAGCAGTGTTTCTTTGAAATGATTAAGATAATTGTTATATTTAGTTAAAAAAATTAATTAATTAAAAAATAGTTATCTAATACTCACGACGAATGTTAGATCCGCTGAAAATTAACAAAAACTCAACAAGGACAGCGGAAAATATAACGAAAAGGAAGAGTTTATTTTCGTTATATTTTTGGACACGATCTTATTAAATCCAGTATGTATAACCACATCACAAGTACAATCTATGTATTTAGATTTTGATCAAAGAGAAGACTGTACAGATATGTCTAGTCTTTATAACACTTATTGCTATAATAAACATATTGTTCTTTCGATATCCGTTGATGTGTCTATTTTAGGACCTCGCGGTAAAGAATCTCGAGTTAAAGTCGGAATCGCAGTCAGTATCTCTTTTTGGAAACGCTATAAATAGTGCCTCTGATAAATCGGTAGACAACTCATAATTTCTAAGCTGTACCTCTAAAATATGTAATGTGAGAAATATTTTAATTCACAAAGAATAGAAATTAACACTGCGTTATATCATCATTAAAACAAAAAATCCGTGCTGACTTTAAATGCAAAAAAGAAAACTATCATTATACGCGCCTAGAAGCCAGCTAAAAGAATTGTCTTAATTTAGAAAATATTTTATTAAATAACAACAAACAGTATTCAGACCAAAATAGAAATATCGCTGCCAAGTATTATAACATATATACATATAATAACCGATCAACTTTTAAATAATACTCGAATTTGTGAGAAATCGATTTGTATAATATTAGCTTTCCAAAACATACAGCGTAAACCAGAAGAAACATTTGTCTCGATTTTCCTCCTAGTCTCTTATGAATTTATCTTGAACCTTGTACCTAATCTATTTTGAAAATTCACATTTCATTTTTACTTTCCGAATAATCGAAGAAATGTCAAATAATTCAGTTTTTGAGGACAATGCTCTGCTGACATCACTTCATATAATTTGGACTGGACAGGACATGCTGATAACATGAACTTATTTCGATTAGGGTCTTTGGACGCGACGGACGTGTGTGGGTGTTCTATAGATTTGTTTAAATTTAAAAACAATTCTGACCGTCTGACTAGGTTTTCGTAACGCAAAAATTTGCATTGCAGTCGTAGAAAGATCTAGGTAATACCTGATACTTCTTGTTAGTCCCTTGTATAATTCCGTAATATAGATAAGATACAATAAAATACTTCATTAATAATTTTTGAGATGCGGCTTTTATTGCGAATAATCTGTTGATTCAGAAATACGACTAGTTTTGGCTTTTACTTAAATTTTTAAATTCTAATGTTATGATTACGTTTTTGAACTCTAATAACGTATCTTCTACGATCTCTTGTTTATGATGACTAACGGGGATGTGAGAAAGATCGAAGAAGTGCCGGATCAGGATGTGACGTCCTTTTTTTTGACGAAACACCCATTTGAAATAGTTTAATAAAGCCATTTAATTCTGTACATTTAACAATAAAGGGTATTAAATCGACATAAAATTATGCTTTAGTTATGTTTATAATAAGATGTTATGTTACTTCCTCCACCATTTATCGGAATTAGTACAAGCCTCTATCAGCTGTTTCCAAATATGTCCATGGCTTTAATTCTACATTGGCTTCCATCTAACGCTTCTAATTCTTCTATCCAGATCTTTTAGGGCGGCCTCTTCTCCTTGTAAAGAAGAATAGTATGTGCAGTCATATATTAAAAATATTTAATATGTTATAGTATTTTAACTACAGTTTTAATGAAGATGATTTCATTGTATATTTTATAACTATGTACGTGGAATAAGTTGAGGGATCTAGATAAGGAAAATAATACAATGTTACAATCTTGTGAGAAAGAAGCGAGTAATATAGTAAATACTTAAGAGCTGACATGTAAGAAATATCAATTAATGTAGAGTCGGAATTAAATTTCAAGAGTTATTTACTTCAGATAATTCGAACAGTTGTGTACTTGTTGAGTTAAACGCTAACTATCCTAGGAAATAATTTATAACCTCGAGTCTCCGCATGAAGTGGAAGGGAGAAAATTTGTTAAGTCAAAAGCGTGTCACGAATTGCGCCTTTGTTAAAAAAAATCTTAAAAGTTGTGAACAATTTTATTCAAAACTTCAATTAAAAACATATATTAACTTATGGAATAACTATAATGGTTGTTATGAACCCTGACACAGGTATTTTTACTTAAAAAAAATAAACACATTTTTTAATTATTTTTTAAAATAGGTGTCATTCATAACTGTATATTCTTCATAAAATATGCACGTCAACAGTATTCTTGGAAAACATAATAAGTGCGTTGTAAATACACGGAAATTAAAATAATCATCAGCTGTTTATCTCTAGTAGAGATGAGATATCGTAGACAAATGTCTTGACATCAACGACGTATAAGATAGCTTGTTTACGTCAAAATAGTTTTAGTACCGAAGTATTCTGAAGCAAATACCAAAACATACTGTGGAATAAGAATTATATTTAAAAAGCAAATGTATCAATAATTACATATTATAATTTTATAAATGTGAATTTACGTTTATTTCTTATACTTAATTCAATTAATATATATTTATATATATTTTTAATTTTATTACATCATACGTATATGTTATGTTTGTCAATAAGTGCTTGTCATAATAAAAATTGTATTTTATTGTTCTTCTACCAATGTATCAGTGTGCCCAACGTTAGCAAGCTTATAATAAATATATAAATATTCAGTTTAAAATTAAATATTTATTTCTAAAAAAACAATCACTACAATTTCGTTATATCACAGCCGTCACATATTTAAACTACAAGGTTCAAATAATAACATCAACCTATCTTTGCATTAGCAACTCTTCACTCTTGTAGCTGCACAAACTCCATGCTAATACTTTTAAAACAACCAATAAATACTAATTTACTCCTCTCCATCTTCTAAGGTATCTGGCAGCTTCTTTCCCCTAGTATCCGGTAAAAATAAGCAAAGACAAGACCCAATCAGCGGCGTAATACCAAATAATAGAGGCGGTAGCCAGGGATTCCTATGTCCCAATGTGGCTATGAACGGAGCGAGCATAGAACCTATTCTAGCAACGGTGGAAGAAAGACCAACTCCTGAATTCCTTACAACAGTTGGGAAGAGTTCCCCGGCATACAGATAAACTGTGGCGAATGATATACTCATGCCCCAAAGACCGGCACAGCCGAGGACCAAGTGGCTGGTGACGGATTTGGGAACAACGGTTATGAGGAGACAACTTAAACCCGTCACAAAATTCGAGCTCATCAGTGTAATCTTCCGTCCAAGCAGTTGGTTAGCGTATATGGAAATTATGGTACCAGGAACCTGAAAAGTAAAAACAAAAATCAGTAAATTTTGTTGAGTTATATATGTCACCGTAAGATTGTAAACATCGTTATATTACAATTTATCTAGTAAGATTGTAAACTATCGATAGATTGTGAACCGTATCATTATGATTGCAATTTAACGCATCATTTTTCGCTATATTGTAATCTACCGAAGTGAAACCGTTACATTACAATCTGTCCCGCGTCAAATTGTCAACTGTCTGCAAGTTCTTCCTGATTGGTCGGTCTCATTTCATTTAGAAACGAAATAGACGTGTCACTTAAATAAAATAAATTTATTATTTAATAGGAAATTAGAAATCCTGACATATGTTAGAACCAAATTTTAACGAAATATTTATTCTACAAACACAAATTCTAAGTAAAAATTTCAGAAAAATCAACAATTATTATGTCTTTAAGCACAAATTATAAAAATAGAAATAACAAACAAATATGACGTGTGGCCGGGGTGGCGGGGGCACATACCGTTCAACCAGACAGAGCGCGAGTTGCATTCCGTCCTACGCCGGTTCACAATTTGACCGCTTCCCATCGATAGATTACAATCAAGCGAAAAATAATGCGTTAAATTGCAATCATAATGATACGGTTCACAATCTATCGATAGTTTACAATCTTACTGGATAGATTGTAATTTAACGATGTTTACAATCTTACGGTCACATATAGAAAGCTTGGAAAAGTCTCGCAATACGATTAAGTGTTTAGGTGCTAACTGCTGTTCAGTAGATAGTAAGCGACAAAGTTACTGCGTTAACGAAGTTTGTTGGTACTGTATTTGGACGAGATTGTAAGTTTGTGCTCCTATTTCACCATCCTGCTGATAGAGGACAAATCTGTATTTTTAATTTATTTTATTATTATTTATTACTCAAGATGTCATATGGAACATGGTGTAATGGTAATAGCTCCTTACAAACGTTGTGTATAACAAAAAAAAACTTGGCGATTAAAACGAGTGGCGGAAAGTTTATTGTCAGTTCTTCTCTTCCATTCGACGTTCTAAATTTCAGAACTGGCAGTAAATGTAAGAATTAGAAGCATTTCATGTACATTTCTGTTTTTGACATTCATAAGTGTACATTAAAAAAATAAAAAAATAAATAAAAAGTTTCTTTATTTGACCCAAAAAACAAATACTACATTACATATATTAAAACATTCATTGAGGTCAACCTTATATATAATATACATCTATGAGCACTAGCGTTTAAACTAGGCCTAGCCTGTACCTTAAACGCTAGTTTCTTCCAGTGTCATCAAGAAATTGGTCATTTAACCAAATGGAGGTGGAATCAAATTGAAATTGTTGTAGTTAGTTGGATTGGTGTAAGTGTGAAATGAGTGAACTTGGACATGAGATGAAGTTAGTATCGTTGTTTAGTATGGAAACTAATATTTATTATAAAGATTGTATTTTTATATTAAATTACAACAACATTATTTTACCTGTTTGAATAATGATTCTTGATTTTGACTTTGTCTTTAGGTTTTTACAGATTTGAACCAGATATAAGGTTAAAATTAAGCTGGATAAATAAGTATAATTAAGTATTAATTATTGTTTTACTTTTACGTAAGGGACCAAATAGGCTTCACGCATATTAAATCATCTAATTCTAGGAAGGTTGTTTTACTTACCAATATAGCAGCCGATATAGCGACGTTATTGAAGATGTTGCCTGATACATGCCCAATATACTGAGATACGCCGAAGAAGCAAAATCCACAGACAAACCAATTGAAGCAGATGGCCAAGGTCCTCGTCCGGAGTTTTGGAGTTCTGAACAACGCCACGAACGATGCATGCTCTTTATTGGAACCGTTGTTCACCTCCATCGCCATCTTTTGTGTGAAGGATGCTATTCCTTCAGTAGAACGTCCGTTTCTGAAAAACAATTTTTTTCCTTTAGAAAGACTTTTAAGATAACACGATTGGTTGGTTATTTTAACCACAGAAATGTTTAAATAAAATTGAAAAGTATACATTACTATATTAGACGTATACAAAAGATTACATTTCATAACTGTTTTTCATAATCGATAATATTTTAATAGAACTAAGTACAGATTTTAGCATACAAATAGTCGTATAGTTTTTAACTTGTTACTCATAGAATTATGTTGACAGTTTAAGACGGTAGACAAAAATATTCTTTAAACAGAAAATTATATGAAGGATATTAATATCTAAATAAATGAAATAAAAGCAACTTTGTTATGTAATAATAACAATTTCAAAAATAATTACCGTTTTGCTGCATTTTCTAGAATCGTGCGGGCTTCGTCATCTCTACCAACTGTCAGCAACCACCTGGGAGACTCTGGTAGAAGATAGTAGTAACTCAAAAATATTATTGATGGTAGCGAAATGGCTAATTGAAAGTGGTTCCAGCTTCGCAGAAAATATCCAAATAAGGGTAACGATAAATGGCCGAGATTAAATGGGATCTGGTAGATGATTCCAACAGTGTCTCTGTATTTGGTGCCAATGAGTTCCATCGTGAGGACGAAGCTAGTAACCATTGTTCCTCCCGTGGCGACGGCCAAGAAGAAACGGAGTATGGTGAACATATACCAGTTGACGGAGTAGGCTGTGGTGACTCCAGATAATAACTGGAGGAATACCGCTATCAGAAATGGAATGCGTCGGCCATATCTGAAATTATAAACAAATTGTTATTATTATTATTATTTATATAAACACACAGACAGCTTAATAAGCTGGTTCGCGCGTATTTTGAGACTACTATCCAATCTATTTCTAAAAAAGTTTTAAGATGGATTACATATTTCGGAAGCCTATTCCAGTCGGCCACTACTCGGTTTGGGAGAAAATTCTTTAGTGAATTTGTGTCATGTTGAGTGGTCTTAAGTTTTAAAGAACTACCCCTCAAATGTGTATTTTCACTTAAAATAAAGAACTTCTCCATTCCTGCGACATTTTAGTGTCCAGTGAGGATTTTATTGGTTTCAATGAGATTTCCTTCGAATCGCTTACTTACTAAATCAGTAAGACAAGTGCTTTGCTTTGCATCTGCATTATAAGATTTATTCCTGAGTGACTTAATCATTTTCGTGGCTTTTGTTTGAACCCTTTCAAGCATACTATTATCCTTCATGAAATAAGGATCCCAAATGCTGATCCGAAATGTTGTCACAAAAAATTTATAATTAACAAACTATCAAACTTCAACAGCGTACCTTAAAACATTTATTTTTATTTTTGCGTAAGTATATTTTAAAACGAAAACAACAATATTTTAAAGTTCTTTTAGGCCTCTTTGTAGGATTAGGGTATATTAATAGTTGTCAAGCAGGTTTAATGAGTGACTTTTTACATAAATTATAATGTTGATATAATTTATACCAAACTTAAACGATGTAAAAAGATGTGTCCAGGATTTTGTCACCAAAGGCTTAAATTGTATTAAATTATCGTTTCATACAGCTGTTTCAATGAATTGCTAATTTCAATTTTAAAGTTAGTCTAATTTTATTTCTATACGTATTCATTACCTAAGATTCGAAGTTGTTAGGTTAACAAAAATGCGATTATTCATGAATATAAATCAATGTCATCGGCATCTCTGACCCCGATTATATATATTGTAATTGAACGCGCAAATTTGGTTCATCATACATCTGGGGCACCGTCTCATTGAACCACTTTTGCCTTAATATTATCCGGAAATATAACAGGATGTAGCGATTTAACTGTGGGGTCATCAAATACCTGTCAGAGAGATGTCCGAAGACCATGTTCCCAACAAGGATGCCAAGCATGAAAATTGTTTGCGTCGCATTCTTTAGCCACTCTCTGTCACAAACTAAATCCCACTGCGATACAATTGTTTCACCGAAGACTGAGTGATCGTACTTATATTCGGTACAATTTGTACATTTGCTGTCGAATTCGTCGTTGCTCGAACAGGTAAAGTTCATGGGTGGGGCCAGGAAGATTATGCTCATCTGATGCCAGGCGACTGGAAATTTCACCAGGAAAACGATGCAACATATCCATATCTGCCATTTTCCGATTGCACCTATCGCTTTGGTTATAGGATCTTCTGCAGCGGCTTGTTTTTGTCGCTCTACGCTGTTTGGTTCGTTCTCCAACACTGAAAAAATTATATGGTATTATTAAAAATACTACTAATTAGAGAATCTTAAAATAAGACATAACCTTTTTTTATTTCTATACTAAAAGCTATTCCATACGAACAATACTTGAAACTTAATTTTTATATGTAGTAAAAAATGTAGTAATAAAACAATTAAATACTAGAGTTTTTAAAAATTACTTAATGTATTAAGTTAAAAATTTATTATGTTAATAATTATTTTTTGCGTGAAACATCATAATTAATATTAATTTGATAATGTGATATTTTAACACTACAAATAATATAAGAATTGAGTATAAAGATATGACTCATGTGTAAAATAAACAATTATTACTTGTTAATGTACAAAGTTTTTGTGAGAAAAAATAAAGATTATTATTATTATTATATCCCTCGACTTTTCTAAGGTCATGGGATACTAATCATGGAAAGTACTTTAGTACGAAGAAAATAAGAAAAGATTTCGAGAGCACCTTTCCTATTTCTAAAACCGCTTAAAATTGACAAACTTTTTAAACAACACTCACCAGCCTTATCTTTACTTTCTGTGTCACTTTCTATTGTCATTTTAAATAAACTTTACTACGATTTAATAAAGAGACCACTGCATCGTATGACTCTACAACTGAGTATTTGCTTTCAAAGTGTCGGGTACTGTGCGAGTCCAATCACAATTGTTGTTAATAGTTTCCTGTGTTCGAATAAAATATATCGCAATCGGTGATTTTAGCGAAGCTTTTTTACTTTATTATTTGAATTAATTGAAAGAAAGAAAGAAAGAACTTTATTAGACACAATATACAGGAATGTTTCTATAAAGTAGAGTGCACTGGCCCCCACACTAGGATTCCCTGTGTTGTGGGCAGCCAGTCTCTTCCTTTTACATCTAAACGTTACTTAATTAATTAATTTTACTTAACAAATTTATACCTATACTATTTTTGTACGATAAGAATGTTTTCTGTATCAGTATAGGACAGGTTAACAAGATATTTTTTGAGTTTTTTAGTGAAAGTATGTAATGTGATTTTTTAAATGTTAGTGACATATATTATAACGTATGTAGTCTTTAATATGCCCTATTTGGGTCAATGAGGAAGTATGATTAATTTTAATTTATTTATTTATAGTATATATAAAGATTGTTAACTTAAACTTTGGATTGCGCGATCGTGTCCTCAGTATTTTGATGATAATATACAGACGTCTGCGAAGAATGACCTACAACCTTTGTTATCAGGCGAGCAGCCCTGCTCTTATAGATAATGAGCAGTCATAATTAATGATCATGATTCTTGGCCATTGATTTCGAGGAAATACAATCAGTCGACGAGTACGACTTTATATGTAAACAATCCCTCAAGATATAAAAAATATATTAACTAGTTCCGCTTAAAATCCGTATGTAAAAACTTAAAAACCCAGCAAAATTATTTAGCTGTTTTTTTGCATTTAAATCATTTTAGATCTTTCTGGTTGTGTAATTCTACGTTATACACGCAAAACAGTACATTTTCTAAAGCTAGCCCCAAAACATGATAGTTGAATTATCCTGAAATATGTCTGACAATTTCGTTTTTATAACATACTAAACTATTCTCAATTTAGGTGGGTATTAAACATAATTTTTTAAATATTATATTTTGTAGGTTTGATTCATGTACTGTACTGTAATGTTTTTCTACGTATTATAAACAGCGATATGTTTAACAATAGATTTTTATTCCTACTGTGCGCTTGAATACTGTACTTTCTTCTGTGCCAACTAACAAAAATCGAGGAAATGTGTCAGACACAGATGGGCTACTTGCCCTAAACTAAAGTTTCAAACGAATTCGTTACATCGTTGGGGGTGACGAGAATTCTGAATGCAAACATTCCATATCTGACATGGGGAAAAGTGGAATTACATTAGGTGTCGTGAATTGTGATAGGACTATTTGTGTTTTAGTGCATGATTTGTTTTGATATTAAGATCATAGATATTCCTTGGCCTTTATGTGATGAAAGATTAGATCGCATTTGCGAATATGTACTTCCCTTATTTTGTACAATATTACAACATAGAGTACTATTTTATGGAAAATATAACATACAATATTTATAATGCTGTTGCATTTTCCTATTTTATATTTTGTTCTCTTTTGTAAATTGCACTTGTATAGGTAGTAGTGGAAATTTAGTAATTATTAACATGCGAATTCTTTTGATTCATCTCTCGAGAAAGTTGATTTATAAGTAATCCGGTGGAAAGTTATACGTAGATTTATAATTATACCTAGTATCTAGTATGGCTTTCCTGCTTCCTGAAAGTACTGTTATAAGTAAGTAAACTGTTTTTAATCGATTTTAATTAAGGGGCATTTCAGGCAATGCCAAACCCATATTCCTGGGAATTTAGGGCATTATTAATAACTACTTTAACTTATTACTTTCAAAATACAATACTAAATGGGCCGATGCATTATGGAAACAACTAATTCGGGTTTCGTATTTGTAATAAATTACATAATTGATGGACCTGTACAAAATCAACGATAAAAAGTTTTACAAAAACTGTTAGGCAAAAATTTAAACCCGATAAGAACGTATAATTGCTTCATTTATTACAATGCGTTTTCAAAACCGACTTTGCCGAGACGTTTTGGTTGCGCTCCTCCACTATTTGAACCCAGCCGCACACTGTCCTTCAAGAAAAGAACGTACCAATTCTT
Organism: Pieris rapae; assembly: GCF_905147795.1. Taxonomy (NCBI): domain Eukaryota; kingdom Metazoa; phylum Arthropoda; class Insecta; order Lepidoptera; family Pieridae; genus Pieris; species Pieris rapae. Next base: position 10,401,798 of record NC_059511.1, read on the forward strand.
GAAACAGCCGGTAAGCCTTGTGGCAATGTGGGTGTTTATGGGCACACTATCACTTAAGGTTACCTTAACCTGACCCGGGTGAACCTGTTTACCTCCTATTAAGTACATTGAAAAAAAATGCATTTTGAAATGAGAAATTAATCAAGATATTGTATCTGTTCTTTTCTCAGTGAATTTTAGTCTTTATGAGAAAAGTATTACTCGTAAATACTTCTTATACCGTTCATTTATTCAAGGAATAATATAACGTTTGATTGCTCGTTAAACAAAGAGGAACGAAGCAACAGATAACGCCTTCTGACAAAGAGTTGAAGATCGATGATGCAATTTCACTAATCATTGCATTTTCTCTTAGCTATAAATATGTATTGTGTCTTGAATTGTGGTGTTACCAAAGAATACTATGGATAAACTGGGTCCATAGAGTCACGAACGAAGTTCTTCGACGCGCCAAAACTCATATTGACCAATTAAAAGAATAGATAAGTTACTTGAGACATATGGCTTCACGAACGGTACCAACTTATTCAAGTCATCATGTTGGACAAGGTCGCGGGGAAAAGACGCGCTTGCAGAAGGAGAAAGTCGTGGCTCCGCGATAACAGAGAATGGACCTGAGTAGCCAGTATAGCACGGCTGATGGCGATGAATGAGAAGTGTGATGAGCTGACCACCAACCTTCAGTAGTGGAGAGGCACTACAAGAAGAAGAAGATTGGCACTACCAGGCACGGGTTATAGGTCATGACTTTGCCTATTCTTCTGAACATTGAATCACATTCTTGTGCTTGCCATTTAAATATGATGATCACAATAATATATCTCTAAATAAATAATATATCGTTGAAATGGTTTCCGCCAACTACCAGAGTCACCCAGGCGTGTGGTATAATTAGTGTAAGATAAAAAGTCTAGGAAAAATCGATCCAGTACACCTTCGGAGTTTACACAAAAATAATGTTAACATTCATATAGAACCGGAAGTTGCCTCGAATTTGAATAATTGTAATGACAGAAAATTGGATGCAGAAATTAATAAATTATATAGCAACTATATATATAGTACCATCGCCATCGTTACATAGCATAGTTATTTGATCGAATGAACAGAGTTAATCAAAATTACATTCTTAGCTGGCTCAGATTGGTTAAGTTTATTGACCTCAGGCGCTGCTAAGATTGTTCATACATTATACTTGACGAATAACCCAAAATAAGATTTAGCTGCGAGACTCACTTTGATACCGGTGTCAGTTCGAGCAACTATAACTTCCGTAAGATGCACGAACATTTAGATCTTAGTTTCAAACATGGATCCCAATGGGGTTCATTGGGATCCATCCATCCGCCAAATAAATAAATATCCCAGGCTGTTTTTACGAAATACATAATGAGATTAAACCAGTTTCTTTTATAAGATTAATATTATTATGACGTCAGAACATAGTAATGATGGTAAAAAAGCGAAACCCGAAATTCAAGTTTGTCTTTAGCTAATTATCTTAGGACGGGCTACTGAATACTGACTACGCTAGTAGCTACAGTATTAACAATATCCATAACCTATATAGTATAATAATAATCAAAATATATAATTATTAATTTTATTAAAACAAATTTAAAGTTTGGTCCCTGTTGTAGTGTTCCTTTAACGCCTCATTACCTTGGTGAATTGCGAATTCATCTATTTTAAAAGACTGATAAATAATTATCAGTGTTCATTCAATGAAAGTTGACATATTGATCATTTGGACTGCCTACTGACAGAAGTGAATAAGTTGTAAAAGAAGAGTATTTTAAAAATACCAACCTAAAGAACGTTTGTGTATGATTTAAATTTTCATGTGATTTCTACAATAAGGGTCTGTTTCACAATGTGTGGATAAAGTACTAAATACCTATGCAACACATAAATTATTCGGAAGATAAAAGTTCCGAAGAAATTTCGCGCTACCTGACAGTCGTGAAACGCAACAATAGTGTTTATCCTACCAATAAGTACCTAATAAATAGGTTATTTGGAACTTATCCGGACATTGTGAAACAGACCCTAAGTCTGGCATATAATTGGTTATGCGAAAAATGTTACACAAGAAATCAAGTATTACACCGTTTTTTCTTGACTTCATCGCTCAACTAAGAACAAATAAAACACGAGTATTTTCCGTGTAAATGACAATAAAAAATGCTCAAAGTTGTTATTTCTATCTTAGTCGTCATACCAATTTTCGAAGGAACGTGTGAAAATCCCAAGTAAAATACAATGGATTATGTGTTCCTAAAAACACGAAAGTCTACAAGGATGTATAAATAAGACGTCATAATGCCTACACAGACTTAATAGATAAAGTCAAGGCATTGGTATTCTCTTGAATTTGCCACAAGTTGGTTGGTTCTTGATATTAGGTGGTAAAGAACGATTTTCGACGGAGGAACCGCATGAAAGAGGAAGAACCATAACATGGAACATTATATTTATTTTATAAAATAAAAAGCCAAGTCGCTAATTTTAAAGAATCCACACTAATGACAGGTGTGTAATGTGAATAATCTTCCGTGGTACATACCAAAATACCAAACAAATAATCGTTCAACATAAGTGTTGTATGTACTAAGAAATGACTCCCATTGGCAAACTTCTGCGAGATGAAAATGTGGAAATGCTCTCTTGACAGAGTAACATTGTAATGAAATTAAAAAATTCTCAAGTTACTTATATTCTTTAGTATCTTTTATATCTATATGAAGCGGTTTGTGGTAACTGTTCTTGATCGCGTTACAAGATTTATAAACATATTTCCGTCGCAAATTGCGAATAAAATTTAATTGATCCTTTTTGCTATTGCTTTTTCCATATATTGATTAGATAAGCTGATATGTGACTCAACATTATTGGTATTAAATTTATTACCGTATATGTATGTATAACGAGTAGATTCTAGTACATAGGTACTTATAATAATAGATCTACATTTTTTACAAGAATTATAAAACAATTCTTGTAATAATTTGTCGATTTTCTTCTACGTAAACGTATAATTAAAATAACGTACTGAAGATAAAAAAAATTAATTTGATTTAATTCCGCTCGGATTGACTCGACTTAAAAAAAGTTTTTAGCGTTATAAAAAAATAGCTTTTTCATGATTTTCTAAATTAATGGAAATAGTATAATTTTTATTATGTATTTTGTGAAACCAATAAAATTACATACACTGAAAAAATTATTTTAAACAAATGCTTAAATTTAAAATTTTACTGTACTAAATTAATACTGTTTTAACAAAAATACAATTTTAATAAACATGCTAAACATTATTTTGCTTTAATTATTTTTAGAAAACGTTTATTAATTTCAAGAGTAATTATTTCTTTAATAGCTAATTATTATTAAATAACTAAACTTACTTTTGCGTGTTCCGAACACAAAACGGCTAGAACAACGCGTCTACTATCGACGCGGACCAAAACATAGTGACTCCATGTGAGCTGGTTGTAATATTATTAAACAGGGGTCAGTATGACGAAATAATTTAAGGAAAACCGGAGCTAAAAGCTCATACGCAACAAAAATAACCAGATTTGTTTTTCCCCGCGATAAGCATATCTTGTACTTTACAATTTCATAACGCGTCTGCAGGATCCAACGGTAGGCGCCTAATCGGAAGTAGCAGACAAACAAACTAAATTTAAGTCTACTCTTACCATGGACTAATAAGTACCTATGTACATGTAGAGTCTAACGCGCCTTCCTCATTTATGTTCAGTACTCTACGTAGTTACATTATTCTAGTTGCGAAGGTGTAATGAAGTTGTTTTTTTAATTCAGTTTCACCTATCCCGTGTTGTAGCTCGACTAGTTCGGATACAGTTATTGAATGTTATGTAGATTTAGTTAGGATAAAATAAATTCTACCTACGAAAAATTTTAAATAAACAGACGAATAAAATATTCGGTTAAAATATCCTCATTATTTTGAAAATCGAACCTTACCTTTCTTTTGAAGAACTTAATTGAAAAATGAAATTCGTCAGAATCATGCCTACGAGGTAATTGCGTCTAGTTATCTTAATTACTATGGATATACACTACTTACAAATAACTTCAACACAAGCAGGTATTTATTTCACAACAACCTAAGTAGGTACGTTTTCCTTAATTTTAGCGTTTTCCTCCTTAAATTTTGTAGCAATTACAATTCACGTACTTTATGTAATAAACGACGATATTGAGTGGTATGTTACCCAACATTATTTTATTAAATACAAATAGTTTATGGTTATGCATTAAATAACATAAATCATGGATTTCAATCAATGGAAAATGTCGGAAACTGCTTCGGCACTGGGGGGTTTGAGACATAATCACTCTTTGACAGGCGTAATTCAGTAAAGCCAAACTTATTTGTATAAATATGATATGATAAACCACTGGAATGGAGTTCTAGAAAGGCTTACCTTCTCTTACTTCTTCTTACTTTCTTATAGCACTAGCTAACGTAGACTCTTTGCGACGCAATTCTTTGTTCCGCCGGTCACCCGATGAAACGGTAGGCGCATCGCAAAAAAAATTAGGGACAACTGGAGACAAAGTTTTGTTTTTAATTTATTTTATTATTATTTACAAGAAATTACTAAAGATGTCATGTGGAACATGGTGTAATGGTTACAGCTCCATACAAACATTGTGTAAACAAAAAATATTGGCGATTAAAAAGTGAGGCGGAGAGTTTATGGCCAGTGTGTCTTCCGTTCTACGCCCATGACTTGATGTCAACTGTCAGTAAATGTAAATTAGAATCATTTAATATGTATTTATCTTAAGACGTTAATAAGTGTACATTGTGTTATATTAATAAATATTTACATACATGTTACTTCTAGAGGAGCATGTAGCTGGAAAGTTTTCACGATGCAGTATTTACTAAGTAGCGCCAACGACAAACTAGGACAGGGTATTGTATAATAATATTTATTATTTATTTATCAGACAACCTAATGGGTATTGAAATGGGTGTAAGTATTTGTAAGATTAATTTCCTAAAAACGACTTAAGTGAAATTAGGTTATAACTTAGAAATACAAGAAATCGTTTTTTTTTACATTAACATACAAAAAAAATTAAACTAATTTTCTGAACATAGATATCAGTTGTACGGAATGCATGTCGAATTAACTGTCAGATGTCAAAAAATTAACAATAAAATTAAAGCTGTCAAAATCACCTTTTCATAATGTTAATTTAGAACATCGTACAGAAGTCGAAAAACACGTGCTTTTATTTTTGTATTTACTTGTTCCTTCCTTTATAAAGATTAAAACTGTGGAAACGCGTGTTATTTCTTAATTATGGGTGTAATGCAAAGAATCAAGTTAGTTAATTTAAAATATGTACCCTGCTTTGTTACCACTCAACAAATCTTTATAATCGGTTTTAAATAGTTACACATTGTTATTTTAGGAAACCGACAACTCGTAGAGGTAAAAAGGTGCTTCTATCGAAAGAGCCTAAATTTATTGAAGGACCGAAACAATGTATTTTTATACAAGGGCGCAAACCATCCGAAAGAGCTCGAAAAGTTTTAAAGGATATATACGACTTAAAAAAACCAGATGCAGCGTATTTTAATCGTAAAAATGATTTTGTACCTTTTGAAGATGCAACACTCATTGAAAAGTTCGTATATCTTTAAATTAACTAATAAACAAATGTATAAATGTGGTATAGAAAGTGGAAAAGTTATCAAACCTGAAGCAAAACATCAAGACACACACAACACAAACAACAAACAAAACACCAGGTTTAACATTAAAATCTCATAGTCTTGGTTGAGCTGTGTCTATAATGATAACAATATTAATGTTTTGGTTTGAGTTTATTTACTGGTTGATGCTTTCATTTGTTCATAGCATTTGTAGCAGGAACATTTCACATCCATGTTAAGATGTTTCATTATATTCCCAATGAGTACAAAAATGTGTTTCTTAGGTCAGGCAAAAGGTTTTATACCTAAATGAATAAATTAAAAGTTATTTAATTTCAGACTGTGTTATAAAAAAGAAGCTGCTCTATTTGGTGTAAGTTCTCATTCAAAGAAGCGGCCTCATAATATAATATTAGGAAGAACATTTAACTATGGAATTCTTGATATGATTGAACTTGGTGCAGAGAAGTTTAAATCAATGTCCGAGTTTCACAATATGAAAGTGTTGGCTGGATTAAAACCGTGTTTACTATTCAATGGACCTTCTTGGGAATTAAATCACGATTTAAAAAGGCTGAAGTCATTGTTCATTGACTTCTTTCATCGGGAAAAGGTATTATTGGGTTAATTTGTTTTTAAAATAAAAATTTTGGAACAATTAGTTCAACCTTTTGTAAGTACTAATTAGTCTTTTTGGTTGAAGTAGTGAAAATAATTATTTAACCCTGAGTAAGCATTAAGGATGAGTCCTAATCATTTTGAAGATTTCCTTCACAAAATGTAGTGTAAAATATAAGCTTTTTTAATTTTTCCAAATAGATCACATCTCATACCATCTGTTTATGTATCTTTATATTGAATTAAATGCTATTGAAATGTTTTGTATTCTAAATTTTAAATCACAATTCCTTACCTATTTTTTGTATTTTAACTTTATTGTTATTATTTAAATTACAGGTTGAAACAATTAGATTGCAGGGCTTAGAACATGCATTCAGTTTCACGGCTACAGATGATGGTAACATCTATGTCAGGTCATACAGAATTCTGCTTAAGAAGAGTGGTCAGCGTACTCCAAGAATTGAACTGGAAGAAATAGGTCAGACAATTTGCCAATTTAATCAAATGTGATTGTAAACTTTTAATTAAACAAAGACACAAATAGCCTTAACCTTAAAAAACTGTTGAATTCTACACAAGACATTTTTCTCAAAAACTTACTGTACTGTCTAGATTTTTGTATGCATACGAAACCATTGTTTTATCAAAGTATAAAGCCACTGTTTATGACGACATCATTTAGAGCAATATATCAATTATACTGGTTTGATCAAAATCAAAGGTCCCGGCTGAATTCTTTTGTATAACTTAATAACAATGTCATCGGCTGTTACAACTTTCAGTTTTTCTGACCATATTTGAGTAGGCCCATCGATATTGTTATAATAGATTTTGACTATAATTATGTAATGCAAATAAGTTGTGTTTGTTTACTGTATTTTGCTTTTCTTAAAAATAAACAATAATTTCAGGACCGTCAATTGACTTCAAACTGAGAAGGACCAGATTAGCATCTGAAGACTTGCTCAAGGAAGCATGCCGAATCCCAAGAGAATTAAAACCAATCACAAAGAAGAATATTTCGCGAGATGCCTTTGGTAGCAAGATGGGTCGCATTCACATGGGTAAACAAGACATACAACGGTTACAGACCAGAAAGATGAAGGGTTTGAAGAGAACTGCCGAGGAAAAGAAAGAAATGTTGTTGAAAAAGAAGAAGGCTAAAAAGGAAGCTAAAGCTCAAGCTCAATAAATGATTTTTATAATATTTGGTTTTATGTTATTTTTATTATTTTTAAACAGTGAAAATATACAGAACTGAACTAGCCATTTATCCCAAAAAATAAATCTTCAGCTGTTCTTATGTAATGTGTTTTGTCCTAATAAAGTTTACTATTTATATTTTTATTGTCAATCTTACGGCAGCATGTAAAAATATAAATGATTTGAATGGAATGAAGATAATTTAAACATCTAAAACAAAGTAATGTTAGTTTCATCACTTATGTGAGTAAATTAAGAGTATTCACAAGAGTGACTGAATCGATGTTAGTTATCTATTTTAGTAGCCAGTCTGCTCCGAATAGCAGAATAAGTCATAAAATATCAGATGAGTTGAGCCAAAGGGAAAAAAAAAAAAAAAAAATCAGATGAGTTATCGAATAACAAAAAATTGATTTTACGAATCCTAACAGCATGTGGTGCCATCTCTTGACGAAAGTACGCATCATTTTACATCGAATTCCTGTCGGTTCAAGAAATTCCGATCTATAATAGAGGTGAATGAGAAGATAACCAGGCTTTGATCTTGATCGAAAACATGTTAACTTATCAAAAAATGTTGCATTATTATTGCAGTATCGCAATAGCGCTAGAGAGAAGAGGCCCAATCTGTAAAACTGCCATTCTTCTTTCGCAATGACAAGCAATAAAACATTTCTGTATTTGCAAAAAACGTTGTATTAATTTTATCCTAATTTAAGTTTAACTAAAGTTATCATGATATTCGATTGTTAGGAGGAACGAAGTTAGCCAGGTCAGTTAGTATATTATATATGCATTAACAATGCTTAAAGCTCATTGTGTATGTAACCAGTGATCATAGCAATTTTTGTAAAGATTTTCTGGTTTTTGGATTTATTTTTGGTTCATTTCTGCGATCTGTACATTACAGAAAATACAAATATTGCTATTTAAGTTTTGCGAGGTGTGCAGTATTGTTGATTGTTGCATACAGCTGTATCCAACTCATCATACCATCTCGATAAATTCTCTTGCATTCGTCATACCAATTGATTATATTATTCATTACCTATAGAAAACAGAGAATGCTAGCGTGTGTTTATGTTTAGCAAGCAAACGCTCATTTTTGTACCTACCTATAAAATATTTAACTAAATTCTTGGCTTAAATACGAAAGGTGATGTTAATCAAACATGAAGCCAATAAAAAAAGGAGTAGAACAATCGAATCGTTAAATTAATATGTACAACTTAGCCCACAGGGCCTGGGTTTCAATTGTGTGAAAGTAAAACTGGTTTATTTACAAAATAATGAAACAAAAACATCAATCTCGCTGATTATTAAGGTTCAAACAAAAATTTTCTTTGGTACTTATATCAGTAGTGTCATGGAATTGTACAAGTATATATCTAATTATAGTCTAGATACGTTATTGATACCAATCGATTTATCGTGTATAATGTCTCAGTTAGTTTTTCCTTCCTCTTAATAAATAATAAATGACTGTGTTACTCTGTAGGTGTTCACGATATAATTATCGTATTATAATTAAATAATAATGTACTCTAGTCCATTTCATCTATGAGAACCCCTGATCTCTATAGAGACATATCATGTAGACAGAGATCATTGTGCGAAGATAAAAAAATCACTCTTAATCTTTTCAAAAGTAACGGCGGATCGAAAGTAACTAACTCTAGAGTTTTATAGTAAATAACAATGTTACATTTTTAATGTACTTTTGACGTTACTCTCGACATACCACGTTGTCCTGCCTATGTATATTAAGTAACAATTGATAATATAATTTTGAAGTGTCTGTCATGTAAACCACATGACATCTATATTAGCGGTATATACATAAGATGGCCCTATTAATTTCATTTAAAAAATTACTCATAACCAGAAAAAAGGTGCGACGGATTCTCTTGTTTTGACGAGAGTTCTTTGAACTAGGAATAAAAACGGTCTTGATCCTTTAAGACCGTTCTTAATTATTAATTCTTAGTCCGAAGAACGGAGTTTTAAACACCAACGTCCAAAGTTTGGGCTCTTCGTACTATTAAGATTTTATTGCATAGATTGAAAAGGCATATCTTTATATATATAATTCTTCTGTGAGTGTGCATGTCACTGAACTTCTCTCAAACGACTGGACCGATTTTGACGAAATTTTTTGTAATGGTTTAGATTCACAATTTTGTCCGCTGGACAATGTTTTTTTAATTAATTTTTAATTTATTAGTAGGTGTTGATTTTGGAATGTTTTACATTGGATCCGACAGACGGCGCTACCATCGCAGTGTCAAATTTTAAATAATATTCGAATTTTAATTTTAGTCTGTCCCGACAGTTAGCGCTGCGATCAAATTAAAAAAAAGTTTTGTTATCATTGTGTTATTGTAGACCATGTGCTGGATCGTTAGATATTGTCATAAAATTTGAATAATAATTTTCATCAAAAGGGTCCACAATGTTTTAGCTTATTAAAAAAAAAACATATGTGCAATTCACACATGGTAGAAGTGAAACCTTCAAAAACATTTTTTTTATTATTAATCATATATAAATTAATCATTTTCCATTATCTAAATGTGTGTGTTCTTTTAAAACAGTATATTTTAATGATAAATTTTAATTTATAAGTTTAATATAAATTTTTAATTTGGGAAAAACTAAAACATCGAAAGTTTGAAATTCGATCAAATGAAAAAGCGGCAGTAAAGAGAGGCTGTATAATGCCTGCTATCTCATTTTCTCCCACGTTAAATCATATGATGAATTGATGTTTCTGTCTCTCTTTACCGCTGCATCCGGTTTGAAATCACGACGATTCGAAAGAAGTTTATCTATCTCATTTTCTCCCACGTTAAATCATATGAATTAATGTTTCTGTCTCTTTTTACTGTCGCTTTCTCGTTGCATCCGGTTTGAAATCACAACGATTCTAAAGAAGTTTCACTTCAAAAAGTTTGAAATTTTCAAATTAAAGACGTGTAGACAGGACAACGTCTGTCGGGTCCGCTAGTTTAATATAATTTGTAACTCCACTCGGGACATAAACACGGCATCATGTCTACAGTCGAACTAGTATTCGAACAATTAAGGAAGTAATTATTGGTCGAGCGTGATTCATTTTGCCCCTTTTTAATTACGGGTAAAATTTGATTGGTTTAAACTTATTAAAATGTATCAAGTTGACTTTTAAAAGTTGACAACACATAAAATATCTAAATCTTTTGACTAGAGGTGTATGATATTTGTAAATTACTGACGTAATTTACAAATATCATACTGCTGGAGGAACTATATACTCTCAAATAGTCACTGAATTATATCATAACTTTCTTATCACTTTGTAACCAATGCGACTTAGGGTCATTCTAGAAAAGAGTAGGTATAGGTACGTTTTAGTCGGCAGCGCTCCTGCGAGACTCCTGGCATTTTGAGTGTCCATGGCCGTCGCTATCACTTAACATCCGCTGATGTTAAGTGATAGCTTTAGTGAAGATAGATGAGCAGTCTTCATAGTAAATATGGCCTAAAGTACGTTTCAGAAATACGCCTTTGGCATTTTTCACTACTTAGGCGTGTTTAACTGCGTGTTCTCACGCGTTTTATAGTAAACCTTAGGCTGTTCCACATTGTGGTTAGCTCGCAGTTTATCTAGTAAAAACGAGAAAGGCTCGGTTTTAAATAAATTTGAGTTACTAAATTGTAAATTAGTTATTAAACAACAGATTCTACTAAAATCAAAATAAGGAGATTAATATGAAATTAACATATACAAAATATATAAAGATATGATAAAGCTTCTCCCTCGGGTTTATATACCGCCGGTAAAATAGTTTTTTTTTTTAAGTTTTTTTTACGCCATTAAACAAATTTTTACATATAATTAACTACATATTTAACAATTAAATGCATTGGTAACAAAAACATATTTGAATCCAACTGTATATCTATCAAAGAAAGCATTGAACTAACTAAAATGATTAGGTACATATTTTAGGGTCCTATTAACGCAGACAGGCCTATCTGAGAATGTGGAAATGCTCTTGTTACGTAGTTAGGTAGGAAGGTTGGAAGGACTTATATTGGAGATGTCTGATAAATTTATCTGGTTTTCGTTCTATACGACTGCTGTAAACGGCATATTGTAGCCGTGTAGTGTAGTAGTAAAAACTGTGGGTACCGCGTAACGGTTAACGTTACCTCTGTATATTTTTTTAAATTAAAAAAACATTTGTGCAATTCACACATGGTAGAAGTGAAACCTTCAAAAACAAATATAAATTAATCATTTTCCACTATCTAAATGTGTGTGTTCTTTAAAAACAGTATATTTTAATTATACATTTTAATTTATAAGTTTAATATAAATCTTTAATTTGACAAAAACTAAAACAACGAAAGTTTGAAATTCGATCAAAAAAAAAGCGGCAGTAAATAGAGGCTGTATAATGCCTCCTATCTCATTTTCTCCCACGTTAAATCATATGATGAATTGATGTTTCTGTCTCTCTTTACCGCTGCATCCGGTTTGAAATCACGACGATTCGAAAGAAGTTTATCTATATCATTTTCTCCCACGTTAAATCATATGAATTAATGTTTCTGTCTCTTTTTACTGTCGCTTTTTCGTTGCATCCGGTTTGAAATCACAACGATTCTAAAGAAGTTTCACTTCAAAAATAGAATTAGTGCATAAATAGGTTAAAAAACGGAACACGGGATATTTTAAGTGATAGTTTTACATAATAAATAGTGAACAAATAACACAGTGATTAGTTAGTCGTGATCGAACAATTTTTTTCCCATCTGTCTAGATAACAATAACACCACAAAATGATGACTCGCAAAGCTACAACTAAAGATATTGAAATGAGACTGAAGCAGGCTTTGTTGGAGCAGAAGAAATTGCAGGAACTTAATAATAAATTGCTGCAAGAACGCGAGGATAGTGAATGGGAAATTCAGAATATTGTTAAGAAAAACACTGAACTTAAATGTGAACTATCTGAAATACACATTAAATATTCAGATATTGTGGATCAGTGTGTGCATTTACAGGATATTGTTGACTCTTACAAACAGTGCTATGATACTCATGAGCAGGCTTTGAATCGCATCAGTGACTTGGAATTAAATTTGTCAGAGGCACATAAAACTGTGCAAATACTTGAAAATAAGGTTGCCATAGAAGCTGATGCCTCTCAGAGCTTGTTTAGTGAGTTAAACAGCTGTGATCCAGGTATTGTAAATGAACAATGTAACAATATTCGTAGTGGGTGCAATAAGTCAAACCCAATTGGTTCCTTATTTCTAAGTAGGAAAAGAATTAAAAAATATGTCCGGATTAATAAATTTATTAAAAAAACCAACAAATTAATTAATAGGAAAAATCATTTGAAACATCACTTATTACTAAGACAACAACATACATTATTAAAACAGAAATGGAAAACATGTAAAGAAAATGTAATTAAAAATCAATGTTAAAAAAAAACCTTAATGTGTAAAGGTTACTACACAGTTAATGACTACCTAGTTAATACTAAGTGTTGTGGATGTAATGTAATGTAATGGAATGTAATGTAATGGTGAATGTGGTAAATCACAGAACAGATTGTATTTTATTTTTACTTATGTAACTTAAATGACGTTGTGGTTTATGACATTTTCTTTTGAATTATTGTATGTAAAGGGAGGATAAAACTTGCTGAGTTTCTTGCCCGTTCTTCTCAGAACAAGACCTCCTGGTAGTCTTGCGAACGGATGGCGTAGTTTTGCTCTTTCGCGAATTTTGTAAACGTTTTTGAAATTCACAAGCATGCCTTAGGTCGCATCTGGACTGAATAAATGAATTTTGATTTTGATTTTTTTTTGATACTCTACGTTAGATTTAACATAGGCCCAATACAGACCTTTTAGTGTCTTGACGTGTTTGACTTGGTGTGTTGATGTCCTTAAAATAAAACTCCAAGATGATTAATTACGTTGATATATTTTAATACAGAGTTTTTAAGTTTAAGGGCCTGTAGGTATAGTGTATGTCAAGGAAAAACACTTGGTTACGTTAAGGTCAAGTTTATTATTTTTACAATAAGCTTGATAAGCAGGTATAATGTAGGTAAATAATAGGTAAAATAAGTCATGTTCAACACATACATATATATTTTTTAGATTTTCCCGTATAAGAACTACCTATATATATGTATAAGACTGACAATGCAAATATAAGGCTCACTCTAATACGAAATCCTAGAAGCGTCTGCAATTTATTTAGTTACTAGTTTAATAGTAAAATTAGATTAATACACATAACAACTAGTATAGAGTAATTAGCATAATTAAATAATTTCATCCTTCCATAATAAAGTACTACTGGATTGATCATATTTTTCTGATCAATCCTCTCTGATATATATGTATATCTCTCTCCTTTACTTAGAAATAAAACATATGATGCGAGTGCGAAGCAATAGACCTTAATAGATTGATGGTGTGCAATTGTTAATATTTATTTATTTGTAACAATATCCCATACTTCTGACAATAAAGAAATGGTATTGAGTATTTCTCTACCTCGAACCTTTGTTCTCCGTCTGTTAATTTTTTATATTACATATATACACTATTTATGTGTTAGGGTACGTCTGTAGGGCTTAGGGATCCGTAGGGTTGTTACATCTCACCCTCTTATATATTTAGTTATCTAGTACAGCTTGCTCATACATACATTATACATAATATACAGTTACTCCTAACATTCAATACATATAAATTTAAACACACGTTTAACAGTCTACTGTAAACAACTGTAAACACTTTGAGTATTTCTTTATTACGTTATGTTTAGCACTGTCCAATTCTAGGCCGGCAACGCACTTGCGAGCCTTCTCGCAATGTCAGTGTCTATGGGCGTATCACTGAACATCAGATGAAACTCCTGCCCGTTCGCCAACTGTTATATAAAAAAAATACGTATACGTAAAGTATTTTAGGTAGCTACCTAAACACAATTGTGGTCATAACTTAATCACAAGATCAAAAGTGTGTTGATTATTGATGTTATTGAATTGATGATTTTCATTTTTTCTTGTTCTAATAAAAACGGGTCTCAGAATATTAAAACGCAGTTTAAAAAAACCTTGGCAGTTAAAAAAAACAGTAATTAAATAACATCTACGTAATACACAGTGGTATGTCGTATGTGATATCTTCGTATCAATTTAATAACAATATCGATTAATTACTAAGTTGCGGTTAGAATTATTAATTATATCCTTTTTTAATTGTATTAAAAGATTTGGTTGGGATGTACTCGAGGCATAAGGCATATTATATGCGTCCAAATTATTTGGGGATGTCAGTGTTAATTGATAATGTTTTGTGCGTCCTTAATTAAGCCCGGTTATGGTACAGATACCGGCAAACATCTTGAACAAATGTGCGCGAAAATCCTTACCTGCGCGATTTTTAGGTATCACTGGACGGCGGAAGAGTGACGTGTCGATCGCGGGATTGGTAAATCATGGTAAATCACTCCCTTGTTTAATGCTCAAGAAGTCTGCCGGTATCTGTAGGATAGTATAATGAAACTAAACACTCTTTTTTTTTCAATCTCTTCGCTATGAAAATGCTAAGTAATAGCTTTGGTATTTACACGGTATGCATAAGACTCATTTTTTTTTCAACAACTCAAACTCAAAATCATTTATTCATATAGGTAACAAATTGTACACTTATAAACGTCAAAATAAAATGCTAAACGCTTTAAATTTACATTTACAGCTAGTTCTCAAATCAAGGGCGTAGAACGTAAGTGAAGAACCGGCAATATACTCACCGCCACTATTTTTCAACTAGTCCTTACATAGATGACAATTAGGAAATGCGAGGTGACAAAGTATTTCGGCGAGGAAATTACCAATAAAGTGTTCGTAATTACCAAATTGTCCAACGTTTCGGTGTTTTTGTATTGAAGGTTCTTTACCAGTATATTGTGTGATTACCCGTCCGCGATGAATAAGTCACATGCCGGTTCATTCCCATGCGGTCCATACGATTTCATTAAATATTTTTTTATAATTGTAACAAAATGGGAATAATTTAATAAAAAATTAAGATATGCCGGAAAACTGGCATCATTCAAAAGTGCTCAGAGAAAATTGCGGTTGTGTTTTTGCAACTAAAACACTGCTACTGTTCTATCTACTAGAAATACGTTTTGTTACTAAACTTATATAGTGCTTTTGATTTACATGAAACTTCAACGCATACTGCAATGACGTAATTAAGAAATAGGATAATGCTCTCATTATCAGGCCATCATGAATGAATATATATATATGTGAACTTTGGACGTATAAACACATTTTTCATTTTAAATATTATTTATATAAAATAAAAAATGTTTATTTTGGAATATAAGATACAGATATCACTTATGCCACGTCATTAAATTTGAATCTGTAGGTATCCCTACTCATCGGCAAAGAAGAGGGTGTAGGCTGAGAGAAAAAGCGGCCGTAAAAACCTCTCGGTACTCTTTTAAAATAGCAAATCATGTAGCAATACTTATTTTAAAACAAATGTCATTATATAAATAATACATATATGTATTTATAAAAAAACTGGGCTTTCTTTAAATTATACTTGACATTATAATAGTTTACTTATTGCACTAAGAATAAGACATTTTAATTAAGTGCCCATTGAAATAACTCACATAAAACGTGCTAATTGCGGTAATTATCACACCACGTGAAAAACGCTTTCATACTTTGCGTATTTTCTCCGATGTTTTACTTTATCTGTAATTTTAACGTTTAATATTTAATTGTAGCAAAATCTTACAATATCTTGGTATCTTATCTGTAGGGTGATCTAGTATAGAAAGTGCGAATACTACGTGTATTCGTACTTTCTACAATAGATCTATACACTAGATTTATATCGAATTGATAGGTAGGCTTAGATGGCAATTTCTCAGTTAGTAGCTATTAATTTATCGTTCCTCTAATAATAAGTTTCCAAAAAGCCATTTATATCATCCTAAAAAATATTAACATAAAAAACAGGAATGATTAAATCCGGCGAGAATAACTCGACAATTTTAACAATATACTTGAAAAGTGGGGGGTTATAACTACTCAGATAAGAAAGTTTACGTTAACGTGTTCTAATCAATGCTGAAATCTTATTTTATTCGTCGCTAGGCTCACCTCCTATCATTTCATGTATGCGAGAATCATCTAAAAGAAAAACATTAAGTAACACATGAAAATTCCTCTTACTTACTCGTTAAACGAAGTTATATCATATTGTTTAAGGTGAATACAATACATGTAATGCATTTTATAACAGAAACAAGTATTTGAGTTTTAATAAAATTTTGACCCTATAATATTCCTAAGGTACACTAGTTGCCGCAGAAGAAGGAAGGTGTGGGCGGACTGCCCACGCGTCTTTGTTCGAAGGGCCTCTAAGTCTATTTCCTACGCAACAATATTTGATAAAATAATAAATAAACTAACTTTATTTTCTGCCTCCGTTAAGTTGGTATAAAGAAATCATAAAGTTACACAGATTTAATATCAAGAAATTAATAGACTAGCTTCTGTAATCTTTGGCAGAATGACCAGAGCATGCAGTGGAACATTTTTTTTTTAAATACCATCTTGTATTTATATCATTATAAGAAATATCATTAACGTTATTTTGTGTGTTTTGTTAGTAATAAATGTTTACATCTAAAAAAGTGTTATACAATAAATATCAATAGTGTCATAATTATGTTTACATTAATATTATTTGAGTAACAGTAAATAGTTTAAATAATTTTACCTATAAAGAAACCAAGAAACTTAATCAAGGATAGTCGATAGAGCATAGCACAAAGGCAGGTGACCGCAAACTTATTTGTCCATCCTTGACCACACGCGTTCAGTCTACTCGCGGCTTTACGTTTAAATCATCGTCTCCAAACTTCCGAACATAAATACCGGACGTAACTTTGACCGGGCAGTAAGCGATGCGCTTTCGTTTAAACATTTTTAATCTGTGTCTAAATTACCGTGATTTGTGAAAAATGAAGAAAGAGGATATAACCCAACCTGAGCTCGAAGAACTTCTGCAACCGAAATTCCTCAAAAAATCTAAACGTATGTTAACATTACTTTTTAGTTTGAATGATGTTTCAATAGTATTCGTTTCGGTGTACACGTCTTGCATAAAAACAAAAGTTAATTCAGTTTTCAGTGCAATAGAACATGACAAGCAGCTAAAATGCGTGTTCTAAATGATAACTCTATGGTTACGCAAATAAAACAATATTATTATTATATTTGGCAAAGGTTTATACAATATTATCAATGTTTGTGATTTTGTTGCACTATGCCAATAAATTAAATATATGCATTCAGTTAATTTAAGAAAATTAGATGTCAGGAAACATGTCTAATTTCTGTGCCGTATTTGTATTTAGTTCGGAATATTGAATTAAATATAGCACGGTTGATGAGGCTCTAATGTGACATTAAATATGACTAAGGGTCCTTCAAAAACATGCGTGCGTACAAATTCTTAAAAGGCCGGCAACGCACTCGCGAGCCCTCTAGCATCGTGAGTGTTAATGGGCGGCGGTATCACTTAACATCAGGTGAGCCTCCTGCCCGTTTGCCCCCTGATCTATAAAAAAAATAAAAATAATAAAGAATATTTTTTAAAAATCAGTTGATTTAAATTTAACAATTTTATTTGGTTAATTATTAAACAATGGGTTTGTGAAAATAATACCAATGCCTGAGCAAGACGCATTTCAAACCACAACCTGTTTTACGGTATACTACAAACGCCCATAAACATTATTTATGATTTGATTTACATACTAAAATGGTATGCGCAGGTAATAAAAATGTTTTTCTTAAAATAATATTTGATTGAGTAAATGCCTTTTGACACGCTTGGGAACATGTTTTTGGCACGACACCTAGTATAGTCTTAATTAATGACTTAAAGGGTTTGTTTCACAATGTCCGGATAAGTTCCAAATAAGCTATTATTTACTTATTGGTAGGGTAAACAGTACTTTTGCGTTTCACGACTGTCAGATAGCGCTATTTGTCATGAAATGCGAAGTATCTTATTCGGAATTTTTATCTTTCGAATAATTTATGTGTTGCATAGCTATTTGGTACTTTGTGAGACAGGCCCTAAATCTTATTTCTAATGTAACATTTAAAATATGATTTTTACGATGGTATTAAAAATTCAGAATTTAAGAAATAATTATTTACTAAGATCTGTAGTAATAACTTCTCTACCAACAAACCAGAAAATTCATATTTTTAAAAACATTTTTTTGTTTATCCGTCCAGGATTTTTGCTATTTCAATATTCCTCATGCACGTATTATAGTCGATGGGGCATATTTCTTTTACTTATATGATTAAATGAAAGTTTATTAATAATCAATCTAAAATCACTAGGTGTTATTTTATACGAAGTACCAATGCAAATTACGATGTTTATTAACTGAACCATAACAAACGATTGTTTATAACCCTGTCGACTATGCCACACTATAACTCGTGATTATAAATACTGTTTTTTATATCTTATTTATTAAAACTAAACATATATAATACACTTTTTTTGAATGTATAAATTGAGTTCTATATTTTAGAATATTTAAGGTATATTGAGGGTGTTTTACTGTTTCTCAGGATAGTAACGGAAAAAATAAAAATTAAAACAAACGCGAGCGAAAAAAAAAACTAAAGCTCCCGTCTGACAAAATTACGTCAAAAACTTACAGAAGTCCCACTTAACGCAGTCTGTCAGTTGCAGTCAGATTATAAATCTGAACCTCATAAAGCCAAATATTAATTATAAAAAATGCTAGAAAAACTCTTTCCGATGTACTGTAAACTGTAACCATATCCTTTTGGCTTAAGTAACTACTACACATTAAAATAAAACTCAAACGAGTTTAAACGTTTAAATATTATTTCAATGCTCTAAATAGAATATCCAGTCATGTCAACTTGTTTCTTGCCTACATTTAAAAAACCCCGAAGATATGTAAAAAAATAATTC
The DNA here is from genome assembly GCF_905147795.1 of Pieris rapae. Taxonomy (NCBI): domain Eukaryota; kingdom Metazoa; phylum Arthropoda; class Insecta; order Lepidoptera; family Pieridae; genus Pieris; species Pieris rapae. The sequence goes on from NC_059511.1 coordinate 10,421,410, forward strand.
GCGTTTATCCTTTATGAGTCATAATCATTGCTATGGCGATCATGGAAGAGCATCTGTATTTCATCACGGATATATAACAGTCAAAATACAAAATTCCTACCCATGTCTAGTTGACGACACGACACTTGACACTTAGAAGCTCTAAAAGCAAGATGTTATGAAAGCAAAACTGTCATATTATTTTTGCTTGTTCTCATTCAGAGGAAACATAACGTTTAATTTACACAAAAGTAATCATAACATCTTTTGCGATGCCAACGTCGTCCAATTCAAGCTCGGCTCGAGTGATTGAGACAAGGGCACCAAATGACGGATGACAAAACCCTCTGAGCTCACAATCAGCAAGAGAAAACCCGGTAGATCGAGGCTGCATTAGTGGAATTGAGGCCCTCGAAATAATAGGTGTTTGCAGTTGGACGTAAGAAGCACGTGCTGATACTTGCGAAGATGATGATGATGATGATGAGTTTGTAATTAGTTGGCTTAGTTTTATAGTTAAAGAGTACCTATAGCAATTAGAGAAAATAAAATATGTGTTTAGCAAAATTAATTTTATTTTCTCGCTAAATTTCGATTCTTAAAGATTTCTGTTTACAGCTATTCTGTGGCAATTACTTCTCGTTATTTGGTATTAACGCGAATAAATGAAATGATGTGAAAAACCAGACAGATAATACCCATATATTAACAGTGCCTCGACAAATACTAAAGACAAACACTATGACTCAACTTAATTTTATTTAAATAAATTCGTGGTTTCCCTGATTTTTTAGGTTTTTTCCCTTTTTGTGCTTTCAATTGATTAATCGGTAGACGTGGAACCTTTGTTATTTATTTTTGGATCAAAAAACTGACAAAACTTAACAAAACGCACCTACAATACGTTTTTAGTTTAATTTATTTCTTGAAATCACCTGAGGTATAATATTTTTTTTCTTCACGACGTATTTCGTGATCAACTTAGCATATTGTTAATATTTCATAGTAATAACTTGAACTCAAGTTAGAAACGTCTAAACTTAACTTTAACAGGCAAGAAAAATAATCCAGTAGTCTTATTCATCCAAAGTTCCCAAATTTCAAACAAACGGATTATGTGGCCAAATTTCTCTTTCAAGATTGGTCATTGGCCTGACATGTCGTCATTTTGACCGTATACTTTGGCTTCCTCTCGTTACCTGAACAGTAACAATGTTAAATGCATACATACAGTGAAAAGTTAATTAAAGAGCCATCATTGGAACTCACGGCCTACTGAGCACAGAACAACACGCCCTTAAAATCATATTTTCATTTATCAAATTGTTTCACATTAAAATTGTTGACAACAGATTTTCCGGTTTGTAGGAATGCGCTTCCGGTAAATGAACTCAAGGCAGAAATTTTGCATATTATCAGTGAACCACTTTACTCTATTTTATTGATGATTCAATTTATAATACCTACATAGGTTTTATAATGAATTAAATAGGAAGGTTTTGCCAGTACTCATTCTTTTACGCCAAGGATTATTTAGTCTAGAAGAAGCTCATTCAGGACTAGCAGTTGCCCGACCGGATTCGCGTGTATACAAATATCATTAATATGTTGATGTCACATTTATATATTATTCTTCAGTGACATTGGAAAGATAGATATTACGTAATATTATATAAATTGATCGAGAAAAGTGTTTCTATGCTATTTAACAATCAGGTTGGCAGGCAGGCTGAACCTTTAAACTAAATATAAATTTCGATCCTGTCATTTCATTTGTCTTTCCGAAAAACGCGTTTTTGGTCAAAATTGATCGATGATCAGATTGGGCATTCTGATAAACGAGCTAGGTCTGAATATTTATAGTTGCTCCCCTCACACTTTAAAATCGGTTTTTGTTTCGTTTATTGTAAATTTAAAAAAAAATGTTTTTTTTTGTTAAAAATTGTTTTGTTTTATTTTTTTGTTAAATAGGTAATTGTTGTGTTTAATATTTGTATTATCTCTTCTTGTATGTCACGTTTGCCTAAGTGCTTGTTTCATTTCAAATTGTCTTTTGTGGTTCTTTTATCAGTGTGCTGAGCGTCGACAGGCTTTTATCATAGTATTGTCTTTTATTAACACAGCTTTTACACATTTAAAGAAAACACTTTTTTACCGGATTGAAGCGATGTATTATTGCAAATTGTCCGGGGAAATAAATACAGATAATACAACTTTTTCTACAGCTGTGATACTTTTTTCACATTCAACAATGTAAAGCACGCGAAACGTCGGATAAATTTAACATTATGTTAAATAATTATAAGTTTACAATCATACATAGATTCGATCCGGTAAAATAGTATTTTCTTTAAAGCTTTTATCAATAAAAAATGTCAAAGCCGGTCTAAATTCAGTTGTTATAAAAGTCGCCATGGAAAACAATTTATCAAATATTATTAGTTGAAAGAAGTTTTCCGTTTTAACTTAAACAATGTGTAATGGGGTTATTCTATACATCACCATAAATTATCTTTAAGGAAAACAACTAAGTAATAGATATGTTATATATTTAACAGCAACCTATCTTAATCCTAACTAATCTACTCAGAAAGGTTATATATTTACCTATTCACATATAGACTTCACCATTTGAAAAACTATTTAATTAATTAAAACATTTACGTCTCTTCCCAATGTCGTCATTTTGATCTGTCCCTCACTATTCTACTACCCTTTTGATGTCTTTCTCTTAACATCCAACCTGTTTGCTTTTCCTTTAAACATTTATTAACTTGTTATTTAATTACGGCAACACTTAAATCGTTTAAAAGATCATTAAATAAATCGATAAATTAAAGAAACTTGATGTGTTGTGGGAGTGTGTTTGATAGATTCAGTGGCTAATTTGACAAATTGACAACTGACAAGCTAATTAATTTAAATACTTAGCCACAGATTAATAGCGTGATTACTTTTAATATATTACTCTTTTTTATTGATTTTCAAAATTACTTCAATTGAGTTAATTATAGATTAATAAGGGGAATCTAATAAATATCATAATATGACAAGATTATAAAATATTGTGCTTTTAGCATATATGTAGGTAAACTAAATTAATGCAATAATTAATCCAATGTGTTTATTATTATGTTTATTATTTCAAAGTCTTTTACATTCATTTAAATTACTTAATCTACATCATACACGAGTACAATGGAGAAACCGCATCATCGTGAGTAATTCTTAAAATAGGTATCAATTTAAAACTTATAAAGCAGAATGACAATAAACGGGGATTTCTCGTTTGATTTGCATATAGGAAAAAAGTGAATGTTGACAATTTCGATTATTATCTGTTTTGACAGATACATACGACAGCAATATTTTGATATTGCAGTTACTATTTAAAAAATCGAATAGCGACTAAGTGTAAGAGAGAGCAGTTAAACGATGCGTCTCTGAACCCTAAGGCTAAGCGTTTTGAAGGAAAACGACATGTGTATACCGGAACTCCTTAGACCTAATAATTGTTGGTATGTGTCTGGCACAGAAGGATCACCTTGCGTATAAAGATAAATAATCACGAAATTAGTAGAAGTGGTTGGTTGGTTTTACTTAAACAACGCTTTTTCTCCTTCCGATGCCCTTTCATCTAGCATTTCAAACCCCTTTTACATTGTCTTGTCTTGTCAACAGTTCTATAATGATACGTAAAATATTCATATCGTGCAAGTATTGTTTAATAATAAATTTGTGTTATGTAGACCTCATGAAGTACAGTTAACATGTCAAAAGGAAGAGATATTAATTATAAATAATACATATGTATGTGTGTGAAATTTGTGATGTCTATTTTTCAGTCCAGTCTCCGGATTTCCTCTTTGATTTCCATTTCTAGTTGTTCGTTAACTATAAATAAATAAAGTTTTATAATAAATTGTTGTTCCTCGAAGATTTTCTTTGAATCTCTATAGAAAATTAAGTGCAACAATAACAAATAATATTACTTAGCATTGACCCAATAATGTGTAGCTTAGTTCGATAGCACAAAGTAATGCTTTGAATATCAACACACCTATAAAATCCATGGAATTAAAATTATTATGGTAGCTTATTTGAGTAATGATTTAATTGAATTCTTGACAAATAAATTATTACGGATAAAATATAAAAAATATTTCTTATTCAGACTTTTCCAATCAGTAGTTTAGACAAAATTTTTTTTTTTAAATTCTGTATAAATTACAAATATTATACGTTGGTCGTAAAATATTTTGTCAGTTAAGGCTCAGATTTTTTATTAGAATATTTTTGTCAGTAAAGGATAATCATGTTTGGTATCCGTAAAATAATATACTAATTCAACTAACAAAAAAAGTGGAACATTATCACCTAAATGACGTTTGAAATTGGTGTCTATATATTATTTTTATACAGTTGTTTCTTTTCATACCAGAGCGCAACTATTTCCGTACCGAAAACTTTATCAAGACATACCGTACTTAGGCACACCTTTTATTATTCTAGCATATAATGTAACGCCACAGGCCGTCTATATATTATCAGCATTGCACAATCTAATTCAAGACATTGACGTAAAGTTAGCCTCTTAAGTTTGTCTTAAACTATTGCAAAATATGTCTAAACAAACAGCGTGTTAGAAGCAACCCGTCCGGCGACATTTATGAATGTTAAACATCATGAATCATTTTTAATTACTAAGCAGGTATTTCACGGCGAAGGTTTTTTTAAAATATTAAAGTTTTGTTTGTTTGTTTATAATATACATGTTCGAGTAATTTAGATTTTTGATTTGATCGTGGCTTGAGAGAGCAATTTTCATCCCTGAGGTCAAAGGTTCGAACCCCGGCTGTGCCACAATTGATTTTTCTGTCTAGGCAATTAACACTCCCCCGTATCTACGGTGCAAGATAACAGCGTGACAGGCCTTAGACCTAAAAGGCGGCGGCGGGCACAGAAGGACAATCACCTACTTGCGTAATATATAAATAAATATTCACGAATCGGATACAGAAACCTAAGTCAAAGCTAAAGGGTTGAAGTTCCACTGATTTTGATACGAATGTTCATTATAGTAATTATTTTAGGTTTGCGACATCAGTCCTACAGATATTAAGAGACAGAGAGTCTGGTTTCATGGTTAAATGATGTTACTCTTTTACTTAGTGTTGGGTCCAAATTGTTTTAATGAATTAAGGAAGTTTTAATTAAAATATTAATATATATAAGGAGAGTACTGTCCGTGGCTGAGCTATTATGTAACCTAACAGACGACTGCGATGATGACTGTAAGGTGCGAATTTCAAGAAAATCTTGTGTTTGATTATATGTAAATATCACATCGTTTAATGTGAGCCAGGACCAGTTATGAGTATTGAAATAAGTAAGACATAAAAATAGATACATTTGCCATATACAGGGTCATTAACCGACGTAATATGAGGAGAATTTAAGATTATCGTACGGGGGTAACACTGAAAATGTTTAAAACTGGCCAGTTAGAAACATCGCTAATGAAAACTTTTTTTAATTTCAATTTTAGAACTCTTGCTAACCTAATGTAGTGTAATGCATTCATTTGTCATTTGTTTTTGTGAATTGGCGGCAAATCTAAAAATCTTGCATTGTTTTCCACAAACTAAAGATAACATTCGTGGTATTCGCTTTACGAGCCCTGAAGATGCGGTGAAAGCGTACAAAAATTCCATAGAAGAGACCCCAATGGAAGAATGGGCTCACTTCTTGTCTCAGTGGTTCGATATATAGAGAGGAACGAAGATTACTTCAAATAACAATAAAGTATTGGCAACATTCTACATTAAGCCGTTTTTCATTTTCTAAACATTTTCATGAGTTACCCAGCTAAAATGAAACGTTTAAATGTTTCAAAAACCTTAAAGGATTTTGAATGCGAAGACTACAGTTTCAATTTGATAAACAGTAAATTGTGATCAGCCTGAATTTTCTAACGTGTTTCTGCTGTCGGATATACCATTAATACTTCCTGATGCAATAGCCGCCAGTGTTCACACTCATGATAGGTGAATTAGCAGCGCGGGTGCTATTAACATACTTAATTGACTTGTTAATAGCCTTAACACATGTCTGCGATTGTTGGGTCTAAGACATGCCGGTTCAATACCGCAAGCTTCACCTGCTCACTTTTATAATACAGTACTTATAATGTAATTAAAACCCTTAGGAACACAGAAACATCTACTGGCCCAGTAGTAATTCCCGCAATGGGAAACTATCTGAAACTTACCAGATAAATTAAATACAAATATTGACATAAGAATTACTAAAACTGATCTGTACTTCCATAACCATAGCTCCTAAAGTTCTTGGTGATGTTCGAAATCTGAAACGTATTATTCGAACCAAAAATATAATATTTACTACATTATGTCAAACTAATAAGTGCTACTTGTTCTGTGGAACGTCAAGAATACCAGTCTGCAATCAGAGATTTTCGCTATAGTATTTTTGGTATTAATGTAAATAAAACGAAATAAATATGGATGTTTGCAACGAAAGTAGCAACCTTCTGAATTTTATTATTTAAAATAAATTAATAAAACAAAAAAAATGCATATTTCGTAGTCTTAAATATGCAGTACATTATAATAATTTTACATAAGTTCCCTTTGTTTTGTGTTACACGTTGCAATAAAAATTATTTTTGCTCGTTACCGTTCATTCATTCAACACATGTTATCATATTAAATACACATTTTCTTAATTAGTTATGTAATAAGTGGAATTTGCTACATTTAACAAAAATAGAGTCACAAGGAACCTTTGCTAATGAATAACTGTTGTTCATTAATATATCTCGTTGTGATTTATTTATGTATGCTCGTATAAAAATAAATCAGCGGCGCTACAAACTTTGTAATCCTTTTTATGCCTCAGATTTCGGTATCTGTTTCATGATCATTTGTCAATCTAATAGGCAAGGAGGTAATCAGCTTCCTGTGTCTGACACACACCGTTGACTATTTGAGTCTAAGCTTTCCTCACGACGTTTCCTTTCAACGTTCAAGCTAATGTTAAATGCCCACAAGTTCATTAGTGCACAGCCGGGGTCGAAGCCTCCAGGCTTCTCGTATATTAGCTGTATATACGTATATATTGTAATAAAATGTCAACTTAGCTTTGTATTACTACTTCAACTAGCTTAATATTTAAAAAGCCGTTTATTTAACAACAGTTTTATTTCTGTCCTCTATCGTAGGAAGGGCATTAGCCAGCTAGTTTATTAAATGTTGCTACAAACACTACTTCTGAATTTCTATCAGGCCGCTAGTTAAACGGCGCTGTTTAGTTAAAAGGCTAGGCAGTTGAATGAACGGCTAATTAAGTTGACTGCGACTTAAACTCACTTTATACGTTTTTACAAATGTATTTTCGTTATAATATCATACAACTGACATACATAACATACTGATGAATTTATATTACGACTCAATTTTGTAAACAATGTGGATCTGTGGCCGATCTACGCACTTATTCAGTAATACTGTGTTGTTATCACATTTATGTATGCATGATAAACTAGGAACACGAACATTCGGAAAAATCTTGTCATGCTAACTCAATGGAAATATCCATTCTGAAACTGAGAAGATCTTAAGAAAGTAGAAATATATGTTTGTATGTCAGAGGTAACACACAACTAACCAGAAACAGAAGTAGGCAAGGAAGGTAAGGTAGGAACACATATCTGTCGAGAAATGGATTCATCAGTTCAAACAATGGCTAAGTCTAGTAAGCAAACGAATATTAAGGCATGATAGAAAAGTGAGACGTGTTGGCTTTGACTCTCATACCTGATGTGCAACTGTGCATCAAAGGAAGTTTTAACATTAGACCGTATGGTAAAGGAAAAGATTGTAAGGAAACCGGCATGTCTGAGACCCTAAAAGTCGACGCCGTGTGTCAGGCTCCAAAATATGATCATTTAGAAAAAATAAGAGTATGAATAAAATAATTAAACATTTATACAATAAATAAAATGCAATAAAAGATTAATGTTAAAACTTAGTTGAAATGATTCGTTAGATAACGAGGGCATCTAATTATAATAACTTAAGTGAAGGTGATTTGAAACGCAAATGTCATTGAATATTCTTTATGATCATGACACTTTTCTCGCTTATAATCTGCTAAATACGTTAACCAAAAATATATCCGTCTGATCGATACTGATTAATGAACCAAATATAGAAATAAAACCCTTGCAGGTATTGGTTGTCTTAGGTAGCTCGTTGTTATATAATCGTGAGAAGAATAAAGCAATTTTAACTATTTTATTATTTGTGACGCTAGGAACAAACAAGACTAGGGAAATCTTATATAAAACTTTTGTTTGATGTTTTTTGAAAATATTTAGTAACGTCACATTCTCTTCACATATAATTTGAGATAATTGTAAACTAACGAAAATAACTTAACTTTTTGAATAACGTACAGTTCTGATAAAAATATGGTCTTAACAAAGAAGCATAAAATAACGCCTTTTAAGAATAAACTAGCAATACTTCACGTCAGCATTTTTGCTTTGCCTAAATTTTAATTCATAACTTCTGTAACGATAATCAAAACGTTTTAACTTTTTTAACAACTAAATTAAGCTATAAGAATGCCTAATTCAATGCTCGGCATTCTTGATTTCTTAATTTTAAAAGTAGAAGAAGGTACTATCTGAAAATACATATAACAACGTGTTTAATAGGTACATTTATACCTTTCAGGTTATGAGGATTTTTGAAATAATGTTTAAAACTTACTTTTTATTAATAAATATGTTTTTAATTAAATCTAAGACCTTAGCCTAACACCTTATTATTAATGAATCACTCTTATATACCTTAACAAAAATCTGACCTGTTCATGACAGTGTCAAGAGGAACCGAATTTTTAGTTAAAACAGTGGATAAATTCGGACTACGATTCGATTTCTGTATTTTACATCAAAACATCGTCCAAAAAGAGATTACGTTTCCCCCGAATGAATAAGTCTATTAATTATATAGGGATCAGCAGTGCTGCTGTGTGGTAGCCAAGCTGGTTCCAAAGGCACCATTTTAGCATGATGGTGCTCCTCTAATCCAGAATCTTCATCACTAACAAACTCAAATATACCTTCGAAGAAAAAATTAAAAATGTCCGATATGGTGTAATTTTTTAGTTTTTTGTAAACTTTTCTTTTGAATGTTAATATCATAGTCCTTATGCACTTAAAAGCCTCCCACAGCAGGTCCTCTATGAAGGTCTTCATCTGCGTTTTGACAAAAGATATAATTGACATTAAACTGTCTTCTTGGACATCTTCACTCATTAATCCAAGAGCAGTTAGATCTCGCTTTATCTGAGTGGTGCTTGCGTTTGCTGCGATGACACAACACGCCAAAAATATTATGGTTGATGACATCTGCAAAAATTTTAGCAGGCGTTAACTTTTGAAGAGGAAATTATAATTTAAAAATTAATTTGTTTTATCAATAAAACGCTAGACTAACAGTGTTCAATAATTAATAATTGCAATAGTAGTCATAATTTAATTAATTGTGATTAGCACTGTATTTTTTAATGCAATAGGTACATATTCTTTCTTTGTTTCATCCCTGTATTTATCTCGCCTATTTCATAACTTTTTTCTAGATAAACGAAATATCAACATCTACATATTTAGTTTATAACATATGATAAACTCTTGTTAAGCTAAAGATTCAATACAATAAATCGAGATGAGTTGATTTTAATAATGAAACCCAAAGTCTTAAGAAGATTAAAGTTATAAAATAATTTTGATAAATGAAGATAAAGTTTTATTATACTTTCTCGTGTCTCTGCAAATATGAAAATATGCCTTTACCGTGATGGAAGACATTTTGCCGTAATATTCTTCACATAAAATCCGCACTAATACATTATAATTTACTGTTATTAATTATAATATTACAAATATAATTTGTTGTTTTAATAGTTAATGGTTAAGGAGCTGAACCCTTATAACAATTGGCAATATTTCATCATCTACAAGCAAAAGATTTTCAGCCCCTACAGTCTTAATGCAATCTTTTTGGTCCCTTTCTGTCAAATCGTGTTTTCAATTTGATTAATAGAAACAGATTGAGTGCTTTAATTAAGTGCTTACACAATGACAAAAAAATATACGTCGACTTATTGTCTTTGATATTAATTTTTATGAGATAAAAAAATGTATATTATTTTTTTCAACACACAGTATTAAATTAGTAAGACACGGTTTATTTAAATGTTAGTAGAAAATTACAAAAATCATTAATATAACAAGGACCGTACTAAATGTTATTCCACCTTATATTTATAATAAAATTAAAATTTAAAAAGTGCACTTACCTTCAGGAAATAATTAAATACACGTCACTGACGAACTTAATAACAACGAATGTAACATGAGATTTTATAATATTTTGAGGTCATTTATTTAATGCATAATTAAATAATGATCATAATTGATAATGGTTTTCGTAGGAACTAACGCGAAGAACTTAATTTAAATATTTCTTAATAAATATGATTCATACATTAATTATAGGAAAGGGAGAACTATTTCTATTACTATTATGTACTACAATTTGAGTCAAGGTGACAGCAAAGGCTGAAAAACTCCAAAAAAATCGATATTTTTCTTTAAAGCTAGTTTGGAATTCAATACTTTTTGTCAACCGTTTACAGTTACACTATATCAGATTAGCAAGAATACTGTAGTTCACAGTTCAGTTTGTAGAACTCTTACCCATATGATACTAAAGTATCATATGATACTAAAGTATCATATGCGTAAAAATACCAGTTAGGATCCCTTTGACCTACACTGCATATTATTCCTTCAATTGGTATTAAAAAATTCTAGGTGAAAGTAATAATTTTTTACGTTTTTATTCCTCGTGACGACAGTGTGTGACTTTTATTTCCTTTATTTCTTTTATTTCCACTTGCACCATTTTTCGTTTCCTATATAGTGATAAGTGAGGAAATCGATCGCTCAAAAGTCATTTCTGTATGTGTTTTATTAATAATTAAACCATTCACCTCTTCAATGACGGATAAAAATAATTAATTCAAAATAAATTTAAAAAAGGGTTCGTCTTGCTGTTAATGACTTATGGACAAATTTTGATACATTGGGTTATATTGTAATTTGTAATCACAAATCATTGCCGTTGATATTTACATTTATTAATTAAAAACAGATCTATTAAAAAGTGTTTATTTTTAATTTATTAAGTAAAAAGGTTTGGCAGCTAACATAATTGACTATAATCGTAGATTATAATGTTGATATAAGCTGTGGTCAAAAAACTGACACTACAATAAAAGCTAACATAATATGAGAAAACAGAAATGACAATTAAAACTAATTGTACAAAACACAGCATGCTTTATACTAAATAACTATTGCCAACAGGATTCTTACAAATAATGTATATGTGATTTAAAAACTGAGATATACAAATAATAAGTAATATAGTAAAGTACTTTGCAAAGGATAACTCCGCGAAACTGTGAATATCAGCGGTGAAAGGGATAAAAAAATTATATTTAAATTAAACGTAATAATTTCTCGCAATGAGATTTTCAGGTTTGGCCATTCTCTACATTAGCATAAATTTGGGTATAAATAAGTGATATAATTGCACTGCCCATGTACTTGTACATGAATTTTATAATTCCTTGTGTTTTTTATTAGTGGCAATGAACACTGCGTTCGCGCGAAATTCTGCTTGCTATCAGTTTAATACGATCCACTGTTGCGTGCGCGCATTTCGCGTAGGATTATTACAAAATACAAGAAATGAGTAAATAGTGCTCAGTGAAAGATTCAATGTTATGGTGAGAATAAATAAAATGACTTCTTTTCCTGATGTTATGAGAAAATTCTTCAAAATGGGACTTTTTCGAAGTAAGTTTTCTTGATGGGCTACCGTCGATTAAATAATAATATTTTAATAATTAAATAACTGAACTTTAATTTGTAAAATATTATTAACTTACCTATCAACTACCTAAAAATATGTTTTATAATAATTATTATTTATTTATTTAAGCACATCTTATATATGACTATTATTGTGTTAGTTACAATATTATCCTAATTAATGTATTAGTAGGTTAGCTTTAAAGTATATTGAATCATTAAATTCAAAAGGGCACATGCAATCCATGTAAGGGGCAATACAGTCTTCCCGCTAATACCGCCAGCCGCGACCAGTTCTGCTGTTCTGGTGTTCGATATTTAAAAACTCTTTTTTTAAAAAAAAAGAAAATTAGGGCAAAAAATTCGGACGGTGTTGAAATATTTAACTATCCTTGAAACTGGCATGAAGTTATAACTATTGCCATATTATTAAAAAAAAATATTTAACTAGACAATTATTCTACCGGCCTATAAATATATTTATCTTGCTCGCTTATGAAAAATAAAAAAAATCAAATACAATGACAATTAATTTAAACTAAGCATCGTTTAACGGTCTATTTAGATATGAATTAGTCGCTTTATCTTAATTATTATATAATTCCCACTGTTTCTATTTAAAGATACTTTGTGAAGTGTTTAAACACACAAAAAAATTTCACATGTGATTATCAAACTAGCATTCGATTCATTCGCTTGAAAGGTTTAGTTTTAAGTATGGCATTATAGTTAGACAGTCCTATGCCAAAGGCTAGGATTTTGACAAACTGTTTTTCGCGCTAACTCGACTTTGTCTTACATTTCTTTTATTACATTTTTTCTTAAATTTAATTTTTTAAATTAACCTGTGATAGTTTTCAACTATATATAGATAAGTTAGTTTCCATCGCAACGTATTACACATAATAACATGAATAAAACATTAATTAATAATAACATATCTTAGCAATTATAGAAAAACTTGACTACGATAGCCTATTATAGTTAGATTGACAATATGATCTATCAGAGTCTAGAGCCGTTAACTAAAACAAAGATTACTAAATATAAATAGGCGTAACTTTACCTGGATTTGGATCTCGAATTTAAGTTTCTTTAATATATTTATTTTGTAGGATTCTAATATAGTCGACTTTTAGGTCATCTGGGTTTCCTGACAACGTTTAAGTACAAGTATATTATAGTATAATATTGTTACATTCACATAGACAATTATATTTTAAAACAGCGTTATAACAAAGGTATAAAATTATGCATTGTTATATGATATAATTAAAACAATTACAACAGTGGCATTAGAATCTTTTTAAGTCTGGACCTCAGATTTCTGTATCTGTTTCATGGTCATGGTCAATATGTGATCAGCATCCTGTGCCTGACACACGCCTTCGACTTCTTTTGGGTCTAAGGCAATCCGGTTTCCTCACGATATTTTCCTACACCGTACGAGCGAGAGTTAAGTACGCATATAGAAAAAAATCTATTAGTGTACACCTGGGGTCGAAGCTACGACCTCAGAGATGAGAGTCGTACGCTGAAGAAACTAGATCAACCGTATAAACAGTTTGATATTTTCAAAATACAATTTTTATATTAGACAGGCACAGATTAACTCAGACAGGTAATCAATTTTGTAAATCTTAGTACATATCTTTAAATTATTGTTCCGCAGTACACCTCAAAATCTCAATAAATATTTTATAGGTACAATACTTGAGACTGAAAGACCGTATATCGTATCATCTTCGTCTCAAATCAAACTCGTGACTATGTTCTATATTTCATAAATATTCAATTATCTTAAAACAATTAGGTTGTGGTAAGCCAACACCACAAAATCGTTATTCAACTAAATATTTTCTATTGAATTGAATACTACAGAAGTCAGCTGTCAGTTAACCCGTAATAATAACATGTACTGTCATATTTAGAAAAGGCTAGTAAATATAATATTTATTTGTTCATTTTATTTAACACTATTGTACAATCCGACAAGCACATAATTAGGGCGATATTTTCCAAGTATAAGGAATAATAAAAAATATGGTAAAATGCAAGAAGAATATACACAGTTATTGTTAAAATTACAGTTATTAGTTACAGTTGGTTTTGAAAATAATAATACATTATTTGTTCTGTGGTTAATAGGTACAATATTCAAAAGGATAGTAAAATTTTATAATCATACACGAAAATGTAGCAAATTAACAAAAGTAATTGTAATAAAATGGCAAATTATTTATTATATAACAGGAGTTTGGAAGATTTAATAAAGCTTGGAAGGTCGTTAACCGTTTTTAAAAATAGCAACGGTCCTAGCATTGAACCCTGGCTAATATCAGAACTTGTCGGTTATGGCTGCGAGATGCATTATCCATATTTAACATACTGGATACGATTTGATAGGAAACGAGAAAAAAACTTTAGCAGAACAGGACTACTTCCATTTGCGGTAAACTTTTGGAGAAAAAGGTACCTATTTGATCGAAAGCTCGAACGAAGTGGAAGAAAGGCGTGCTGGGAATTTATGAGATAGATAGCGCGTGTACATTTATGCATACACATACATATATATATTTATATATATATATATATATATATAGTGTATATCCCATACGCACATGGCCAGCTTTAGTCGTAATTCTGGTCTTTTTTTCTGAAATCTTTTATTAAAATAAATCCTATGTATTAACAGACATATTAAATCTTAACACGAATACATATCATTTACAATTAAGATTAGATTAAGTGAATTATTTATAACAAGGATTTAGTGTAACCTTGGTTGAATTGCAACATTAATCTCATTTTGGAAGACGCGGTTAATTTTTATTTTGATATATAATATTAGCGATTATGATCAACAAGATTAATTTTAATCTAGGTAGGTGGTAATTAAAATATTATAATTTTTTTAATATACATGTTATAGTAGCGTTTTTCCGTGTCCAATTAGAATACTTTACGGATATTTAAGTCTTGTATTTTTGCGTTCATCATAATTAACAATGTATTTGTCGGTTTTAAAAACATTGAACGTGGTTTTTAAAGTGTCGTGTTATCTCGCCTTGCGTTATTGGTTTTTCTCATGAACTCAGAGTACGATGTATTTATGAACACGATTGTATTAATAAATCTAAGAATTTTATTTAGATCGTGTGAATAAATAAGGCTGGCATCACAAAATTTTAACTCTATGACTTCGAGGTTACCGAATGTACTCCTTGTTTTGGATTCCACTTTTATTACGTAGAAGGCTAATTAAATAGTTCTTATAAATATATTAACGAAAAAGGGCCAGGAATGTTTCATATGGCAAGTTAAGGTTGCTTGGTTTTATTTATACTATTCGTTGGTAGTGTATACTTATAATTATAACAAAATAATAAAAAATAATAATAATGAAATTATAAATAGACGGATTTATTGAGATTATAAAGCTGTCTATATATATACTGTCTATCCGTTTCTGTGTATATACTGAACTGACTAGCATTTGGTGCCAATTTGGAAGTCCTTAACTCAAAAACTTAATATTTGTTCCTATAACAGGGTAAGAACTAAGAACGTGTAGAAGGATATCATGTTTAGTGACATAGACACTCGCATTGGGAAAAGGCTCGCAAGTGCGTTGCCGGTTTTTAGAATAGAAGCTCTCTTCATAAAGGATTATTATTATTTATTATTTTATTATTCGGCATAGCAAACGTTCATTTTGTTAGTTACAAATATAGTATACAGTACATATATTCTTTCGTATCAATTTGAGAATAAAACATAGGCATTGATTTATTTATTTTTTAAGAACGCTTTTACCTTCAGCTTTTTATACTATGCGAGTAGGAACTAAATTGGCCAAAGGAAGTGTTTTAATGAAATTTTTTAAGGCTCGTTTTTAGACGAACAAAGTTTCTAAACATTACGAAACAATAGTATCGCATTCAAAAAGATTTTTTTTATACTTAATAACAATAGAGTGGCGCTACAACCCTAAATTAGCCTCACATTGCAGTCTTCTGTTTGAAACATGTTGTTTGATTTGAGACATGCCGGATTCCTAAGGCCCGGCGCTCACTATCGGCATCGGCAAGGAAATCCGGCAGGTTCCTTCGGCATTCCTACATGCAAGCGTACACTGTCGGAAACTATGTCTTGGCATGCTGCAACGTTCTCAGGGATGACAAGGCGACCTTAAGCATGCTGCACGGTCCTAGCTACCCGAGTAGTTGTTGTGCGGCCGCGGACCGAAGGTTCTCGAAGTATCCCGAAGCAACCTCAAAGCTGCCTTATCACCTAAAATCCTCAGTCGTTCCGATGCCGATAATGAGTGCCGGGCATTACGATGCTTTTCTTGAGAATACGACCTAGTGTTACATTCCTAATGTTGACAGAATTTGTGCACAACCGAGATGAGAGTCGCACACTGAAGCAACTAGGCCGACACTGCTTATGAATCACCCGTATAATTTTAAATCCCCCTTAAGTAAGGATCAATCTTTTAACTCTTAGGTTCATTAGAATTTATATTTATTAAAATTTTAATTATCACATTTTGAGAAACGTGGTATTTAACACAAACGTAATATAATAATAATAACAATTAGTGATAACCATTAAAATACAATAAACTATTATTATTCTCAAGATCACAGTCCTAAAGGTCGTTTTTATTTAATAAACTAATATTTAGTGAGCCCTTATTTTAACTGCCCGCGTGATAATGTCACAAAAACTTCTGTCTTCCAAATTGTGCCATTTATTTTATATGCCTTGGGAAATAATCGAATAACTATTCAAACATGTCCCTACAATGACACGTTAGTTTTTGGAAAGAAAAACCTAAAAATCTACTCCAAAATTTAAACAGAAACAGTAAAACCAAAAAACTGAAAATTGCTAATAATATGTTTAACGCAACTTTTAGCCCCTAGCTACGGAATAATACAACTATGACGTTTTTTATTATCTCATTAATATCCAAAAAGCTATTATAAAACTTTAGCTAGTTATTATTATTTATTTATTAACACAGAAATACAGTACAATCAAAATAATTCGAGCGATCTCTTTCAGCTGGGAGAAAAAAATCAATTAAATTAGATAAAGTGAGTGCAAGACGTGCAAACTTACATAAAACTAATGGAACAACGCAGTTAAAAATGTATACAATAGATATATATATTTATATATATTGCAAAAAGTCATATACTTTAAAATGACTTTGGGACGACGATGTCATACTTAGCTCGGCAAAAATCACAACCGATGTTTTGCATATTAATCACTGGATGACAATCGATCTTTAATATGTGCTCCATTCGACGACCCCTCGCCAGTCGCCATTCAAGCGATAAATTAATTTAAACTACACCGTTGTCTGCCGTCTATCAGATTATTACACTTGTATTGCTATATCTAACCTCTATAAACTAAACAAAATTGCCTTTTAATGCTGTTTCGCTTACATGCTAAATATAAAGTAAATGTGTCTAAAGTAATATATTTAGCCCCTTTCCATCCTGCTCCCACTCTTTTTAATTCGCCTGTCTAACATCTATGTATATAATGCCTTAGATTGAATATGTTCTGTTTTTACATTTGGTTTACTTAACTTTTAACAAGTATACATGGTATGAGAACTCTCAGTCATTGCAAGAGCTGCATTAATATTAATAAATGTCTTCTTTAATATTTATTAACTTTCCTAAATGTATGTATTTTACTAAATTATTTACTACTTTACTCAACGGTTCAGTTACGTGGTCATCGATAGACCACAAAAAATATTTTCGCGTTTATTTCAGCTAAGAGAGACTTTCTTTCCTAAGCTTGTAGGTTCAATTCACGGTTATGCACCAATGGACTTCTTGTCTATGTGCACATTTTTTTTTGCTCGAACGGTGAAGAAAAATCTTGAGTGGAAACTGGCTTGCCTTAGACTTAAAACGTCGACGGTGAGTGACAGTGTTACCTAGTGGCCTGTAGGAGTCATGAACAGATACAGAAGTTTAGACACTGTTGTCTTATATCCGGTATCAATTGTCTTATTAAAT
Source organism: Pieris rapae (assembly GCF_905147795.1). Lineage (NCBI taxonomy): Eukaryota > Metazoa > Arthropoda > Insecta > Lepidoptera > Pieridae > Pieris > Pieris rapae. The sequence continues at coordinate 10,439,416 of NC_059511.1, forward strand.
ATTTATCACGATATAACCTTGATGTGACTTGTATAGAACCAGGCAAACTAATTATGTAGGTACTTAAATAAAATAAATAAATAAAATAAAATAGCCTTTATTGCTGAACTTATTTTTACAGTAATTTTTCTTACAAATACGTTTATAACTTTTAACAGTTTCTTTTCTTTTCATAAATCAGGTATCGGTAAACGGTCGTTTCTACATTTCAGCTTGTCTTTCGACATAGGCCTCCTCTAAAGATTTCCACTCTGTTCTATTTGTTTTTCATGTTAGTGTTATTTTTTTCCTTTAGAGGGTCGTGGTCATTTTTCCCCACGATGACCAGTCGGCTTGGGGAAGTATTTTGTTTTGTTATTTTATGTTGGTTCATGTTGAGCTGTTTATTTTTCCGTTTACCGACAGTTAATTGTTATTCTTTGTTAGTTGTTGTCTTAGCGGGAAGAGACGAAAGAGAATTAGCTCTAATCCTCATTACGTCGAAAGCATTTGGTCTATTGTTAATCGGCGGCATTAGAGTTTGTTGTTTCCTTGGTTGAGCATTGTTTTGTGGGGATGATGATGTTTCTCTTTTGCGCTTTTCCTTATTTATGTTAGTATTTTTTCCTTTTACTACTAGTTTGTCAAATTTCAGGTACGCGATATTTCCCTTTTCTCTCTCCTCTTTTAGCTGCGCCTGCAACGTTTTCCTTTTCTCTATTACTTCCTTTGTGTAGTCTTCTGTAACATATACATTTTTGAAGTTTTTCTTCTTTCCCATAACTTCATTCTTCTTCCATTCGCTCGTAAAGGAAATCAGAATTGGTCTTGGTTTTCCAGAAGACTTTCCCTTTCCTAGACGATATATTTTGTTTATCTCATGTTCTTGTAATTGTATGTCAAGGTCAGTTTTGAAAATATGTATTGTATTTTGTATTAATTCTTGTGTAGACCTTTCGCCTTCATTTACTCCAAACATTATCAAATTGTTTTGCTTCTTTCCTCTTTTTAAACTTTCTACTTCCTTTTCGAGATTTTCTACTTTTATTTTTAAGTTTCTATTTTCTGTTATAATAGGTTGAAGTTTTTCGTCTAATCTCTCCATTATATTATTTGTTATCGAATCTTTCAATTCTATTGTTTGGTTCAAGATTTCATTCTTCATTTTATCAAACAATAGTTGAAACTGATCCTCCATTCTTGTAAACTAAATCTGCGTGTTATGGAACGTAATTAGTGGTAGTTTTTATTTACTTGCTCTGGCAACACTAGTTAGCTGTTACTGTGACAAGTGTCAATGTCATTGATCTTTTGTCTATGCTCAATATGATTGGTGGATTTCTAACCTCTAATTATCACTTTTTGGAGATACTTTTGTTGAAATTCAAGAACTTACGTGATATTGTGTGAAATCGGTAGTTCCACTACACGGACGACACTTCAATTTGTGTTTTGTGACGTCGCAGTCTCAAGAACAGTGTACGAAATTATTTTTTAGCACTCAATAATACGGAGCTACACAATTACGATGCTTACCTGTAGGTACTTGCAATTCGTTAAATGCAGCAAAAACCAATTACAATAGCCTCCGCTAACTTGACAAAGACAGTACTTTGACAAAATTGGTCTACACAAACTTAAATTAACTAGAAAATAATTGAGGCCAAGGTATTCTGCCTAAAACCATCACATTATTTTTACCAAAAAAAAATTGCTATTAGTTTGTCTCGCCAAAATTCGAGGATTAATGGACCGATTAAAATATTTGCGAGATTTAGGGAAGGTTTAATCGTGGGAAATATTAATACTAATAAAGATAAACATTTTGTATTCAGTTTTGACCATACACATTTGTAAAAATATATTTAGGTGATACGGATAAGTATAAATAGATGATACGGAGTTCACCGTATCATCTATTTATTCTTATATGTATGTTATAATTCAAAACTTTTAAATTTAACGCTTAATTAACATATATGGTCCAAAATTAAAGAAGACAAAACACGATTTGACAAATGATTAATTAATATGCCGCATGAGTAAATATTCATACTTATAAATAAGATTAACAAAATAGCGTAACTCGAAGATTTTTTACAATCAATAAAATACAGAAAAATAATTTTATTTCTCTCTTCGTTTATGTTATGTTAACAATTATTATATGATATGGTGGATAGAAATCAGAGTTTCTGCTTAAATAATAATCTAGTTACAACTACAAACTTGTATATATAATCTTTCTTGGCCTATTTATTTTAGCACATTTGACTTTTATATTATTATTTATCATGAGCACAATTATGAAATCGTTAACTTATCACTGCTTTGACTGTTAATAATATTTACTAGAAATTCGTAACGACCGAGTTACGAGAACGACTGGCTATAAGTAATTAATTTATTTTTCTCACAAAAACTTTAAACTTCAGTTACACTTATTTATTATTATAAACAAATAATTGTCTTTCTTGTCTTGAGGGAAATGCTTGTTTGTGTGAGACTGATGCCTGCTAAAGGTAAGAGTACCTGTGTTACAGGTCATCAGGTCTCCACCACTTCGGATCGACGAAGGTCTTATAAAGTAGATAAAACTTACAGAGAATAAACAATTATTATTACAATAAAGAATAAAAAAAATATGCGAAATAGTATTCAAATATCTCATTAATTTAGAGATGACTTATATAGAAGAAAGAATAGATAGAAAAATTGAAGGTGTAAAATTAAAAAAATTAACAAGTTTCGGCCGCTGCCCGAGGACATCTACAGCTCCAGAAGGCTTATGAATGGGGTTCATGGCCCCCATCGCTGTTTGTCTATCAATAGATTTGAGATGCATTACTTGATTGTAATAGTCAGTACACGCGAACGCCTCACTTTTTACGTATTAAATTCTTATTAAAAAAAAAAAACAATACTTAAATATAATATTTTATATGTCAGTATATAAAAACTGCACAAAAGCAGACACATTCAGAGATCAACAAACTCTTTTTGCTGCCAAGGATTTTGTTATTATGAAATCTTCATGAATATTCTCAGTTAATTTTATTTCGTCAAGAATTGTGTTTAAGTTTCGTTTGCTGTAAAAAACCAACCTGCTTAGCGGTCTGTTGGAATGTTCTATCATCTATGGTAGTCAAATTAAATAATCATACTTTATTTTTTATGTGATTAATTATTGTATCCATTTTGTCACAATGTTTGGTACAAATGACATTATAACGGAAGTAACTAAAGTGAACTAACGAACGTTATAGACTTTCAGTGAAACGTGAGTTTTATATTTTTTTTAAAATATTAACTTAATCGTATATCTGAATTGAATTGAACTGCACAATTCTACATATAGTATTTACATTTTTACTATCCTCAATAATAAATTATATTTTAATTATTACATTATAAGGTTAGTTATTCTATTTTGTTTAATATAAAGTTTTTAATTATCCTCAATAATAATAAAAACTCGTTTAATTTCCATTTCATTTTCATTTGCTATTTGCTTTACCTTTTCACGGGTTTTTTTATCTAACTAACTCTGCCCATGGCTTTCTGTCTCCGTTCGCTTTCTGCTTCTATTTCTTCTATCACCTTTTTGTGGAGCGACTCCTACTACTTTTTCCTCATAGTCCTTTCCATATCGCTTAGCTGTATTTAAACTCTACCTTAAACTAAAACTAAATCACCATAATAATAAAGTATTTAAACCAGACTTACAAAGTCATCACGTAAGTTTGGTGCAGTTCTTTTTTATTCAAATTTTGTAAGTTTATTCAAAATCACAACTCTGTGTTTGAAATTTACCGAGCGATATCCTGATAATATATAAACGCAGGTATATTCTAATCAGCTAGTAGATGGTAAATAATGCTAGGAAATTATCCTACTTGTGAATATCAGTGCAGCCGAGGTGTGAGCGTGACTACGTGGATCTCAATTGAGCACGTTTCATTCGTAATCCTGTCACCCCACACGTCCGCATCCACAGATTAATAATAAAACATAACTTATTTAAATTATGTTTTATTTACTCTTAGATTGTCACAATCACTTTGAAATTTATGTATTTGTTGCCACACCAAAAAAAGAAAACAGGAAATAAACAAAATAATTAATCTCGCGCCTCCTTCGCGGACGGCATGCAATTAATACAAAAACATTTTTTATTTTTAACGAATTACCTGGCCAATATTGCTAAATTCTATTTGGACTTAGTTACGCTTAGTCTTCATTGTTAGTTTGCTATAATTGTCAGTATAACATGATATGGAATTCAATCATTTCATCTCATTAACGTTTAAAAAAGTATTTACATTTCATCGATGGATCACTTTTGGCTTATTTTACACCACACACGCCATCAGCACACATTTAGTATTCGATGCCTACATTATTTATTGTTTAATGTGAAGTTAGTAATAATATAACACCAGCTAAAACCATAACCATGGTTTAGATATGAAAATAATGTTGTTCTGACACTTTCAACTAACTGATAATTCACTATTATAAATTTAATTATAATAGGTATAGATAATAACAACAAGTATATATACTTCGATGCAAAACCCATCATGATTGTGTCATACTAATCAGAGAACTAACGAAATAGGTAAATGTTAATCGTTTAATTTAAATATATTTAAAAATCATTATAACATTAGGTACATTATGTTTTTCATATACTACGAATTGTTCATATTGCAAATTCGTGTCCTTACATACTAATTACACATGTTTTCCTTATTTTTAATAATAATAATTTATTTACATCCATTGTGATTCGTACCTCAATAACATACCTAAAAAGTTATGCTTAGAAATAATTGATTTTTACTTGGCTCAAATAATTAACATCGAGGTTAAAGCAAATAGGCCAGATATACCCAAGAGTAAAAGGCAACAATGTGTTAAGAATATAACCGAATGAATTAAACTTCTAAGAGATAGTCCTTGTATGTTATATATATAACATAATGCAGTTGTTATTTATATACGGGAATAAAACAATACTTTAGTTATCGTACAAAATGTAAACCTTACAAGTTTGCCTGATTTAATTAATAATTAAGGAATTAATCGTAACGTTTCCATAGTTCCAATAGTAACTAAGTTTCCCATATTACTTATTTGTAATTTAAATTTCTTGACGAGTTGTTCGTATGTTCCCACGAAATTAGGATAATGTGACAGGAAATATAAGAATAATATCTCCGCTAATCACTTAAATATTAATGGGTTTACAACGAGAAACCCTATCAACACCAGCCAAGGCTGTAGATATCTGCTCTTGTAATATCATCAAAATGTCAAATTCGTTGGAGACTGACGACGTCATAAGGTTTTCGACTTTGTTATACATCTTTTATATTTTTTATAGTAGATATATCTGTATTGAAATTTATTCGCTTAGACTGGGAATAAAATTAAAATCATTCAAAACCTGCAACGGATAAGACAAAAAATTTATCTAAGTAAAACTACTTGGTTTTTGCAGTCTGTTTAATCCGAGTGAACAAGTTAGCTGCATAATATCGTAGGTAATTATTTAAAATATAGAGAGGTGTTCACCTTGCCCCATTGTTTATGCTTTAATGTAAATTTAACAACAAATCCAAAAATAACTCAGTTTCCTGTGTTTTTTTTACTGTTGACGTTGTATTTAACCTTTATTAAATTTTATTAATTATGCAACTTTCTTATTTAAACGTTTTCGTGGTATAATTAAAAATAGACGCGAAGTTTATGTACATTCCTCCAAAATAGTATTAGTAGTATAGTATTTCGTTTACTCGAATATTTCTATAAGATAATAATTTTATAAAGTGCTTGGAGATACAGTATTCCTACATCGCCCCACTACACCACAGGTCCCGTCACTCAACTGATACATAATAATAATAAAGCCAGTTTAATTTCGAATTATGATAAAAAGATAATATACAGATTATATTTTTTACATTTAAAACATTATTTTATTTATCCTGTTGTATATCCTATATCTTACCGTCGATCGGAACCCCTTCGCGGATAAACGCCTCCAGCTTATACCAACTGACTCTGTCCATGGCTTTCTCCATTCGCTTCTTCTTACCGCTTCTATTTCTTCTTTCCACTTTTTCTTGGGGCGCCCTCTTCTTCTTCCCCTTGGTCCTTTCCAAACACTTATCTTTAAAGTCCCCCTTTTATCTGTGTATTACATAAACTACGTTAAATAATATTTATAAATTTGTAAACGTACATGGGTACGTTAGTGACTTTCTTCTTGAGGGTTAAGGCGGGTCACTGATGATACACCGACAGTAAGCTATACAAATATCCAACTTTATTATATATTAGAATAATAATATTAATCTTCGTCGATTGTATTTACTTGTGTGTGTCAAGTATCGTCGTTATCAATAAAAGCGTGTCATAACGTAAACATATTATTGTCATTACGTTATTAAGCTGTCAATACGAATTACACATAGAAATTGTTATCGAACAATAACCTAGGCGTTGTATAAATTATCAGAATATTATTTATTATATTGCCCTCATATTGCAAAGAGGAGAACACTCACTCACTGTGCGGCTTCAATCAAAGAACTGATTTGTGAAATGCTTTAATAATAGTTATTATTTAAATACAGGTAGTAAATTAACGGTCGATATCGCTTAAGAGCAGATTCTTCTAGACCAGTGTTTCTTAGTTAGGGCCTACCCCAAAGGGGGTCAGTTTCATTGTTAAGAGAGGCAATGAAATGAAATGAAATACGTTTATTTGGAACATAACATATCGTGGAGACTTGAGAAGGAAGCTGACCAAATAAAATTGGAACCTAATATCAATTTCTGTGCAGCAAGAATCAAGCGTAACGATCTCATTAAATTCAAATAGAAAATCTTTTAAATTATTGGCATTTGAAGATAATTTTATTCATTGTGTCAAAAAAAATACCTATTGATTCGTTTAGAGTTTCCTAGTGATTTCTTCGTAAAACCTTCATTTATGTATCCTAAGTGAACGATTTTTTGTAATATATACATTATGTAAGTATTTTGCATGCCCCTCGCGTACTAATTTTAGGTAGGGTAAGATGGCGCATGGTAAAAAAAAGGCTGGGAATCACATCCATACGGAGATGTTTTTCATAAGCGTATCACTTTGCAAAAACAATTAGCGTCATAACAGAAATTAAACATTATATAAAAACAATATTTTTTATTGATACATGCAACAGTTTCACACTGGGTAATTATTAAATAGGTAAAAATATATAATCGGTATTCCATCCGTACATATTAAGGTGTTGATCTGCATTTGTTTTTTTATATTCCAATATGACGTTGTTTTAGATGCGAGCACATCTTTTAGACAGGCATGAACAACAAAAGTTTAAGTAGAACAAACGCCTGTCGCCTTATTGAAAAGCATAATATAATTCACACGAGACAGTGTTTGTCAATCGCAAGTTTCCGGCAGAACGTTTTAAAATCCTTGAACTCTTTTTAAAAGCAATACAGCGGAAGTGAACTGCAACAGTTGAATTATATCAGATAAACTAAAAAACGTAAATTAAATAATCTACGTAACGGTTATCGCGATCAATTTTTTTATAGGAGTAGTGGGTAGACGAGAAAACATTGTGTTCCAATAAAAATACGAGAATTTCTCCACAAAAACTTAATAAATTCGCTTTCTGTGAAATTGTGTGTGCTGATAAAACGACTTTATTAAAATACTAGTTTAGTTTTTGTATTTACTTAGGACTTTTTACACTGTTTATTTTTTGTGCGAGATTTTGAAACAGCTGCAACAGTTGTGTTTGATCACTTTAATTTATCGATTTATAAATCAAGCAATCCAAATGCTTATTATAGTTTTAAAATATTAAATAAATAAATCAGTGGCGCTACAAGCTTTTTAGGTCCAGGCCTCAGATTTCGGTATCTGTTTTATGATATTTTTTTTGTCAATCTAAAAGGCAAATCAGCCTCCTGTGCCTGATCACGCCGTCGTCTTTTTGTGTCTAAGGCAAGCCGGTTTCCTCACGATGTTTTCCTTCACCGTTCGAGGGCATGTTAATATTAACTATATACCAGGCATATTAAAACACCTATAAACCTATTAAAACAGTGCAGAGAAGAAGCCTTAATCAAGCAATAGGATAAAAAAATACTATATTTAGTAATTAGACACGACTGGGAATAAATTTAAACCTTTTTAGGAAATACAAGTTAAAAATTTGATTATACCTTTACGCCATTTTTTACCTTTATTAAGATAAATAGGTTTTTCAAACGCAAAAAAAAATAACAATTGTTTCTGTGATCACAACCAAACAAACAATTTCAGTATTATAACAATAATATAAGATTACCTTAAGACACAGTAAATGATGTGCAAAGGACATTGCCATGAAGAGAATGACCTAGGTGTATCAAGGCGCTGGACGTCCATTCGCGATTATCAAGGATATTTTTCTTGAAATAGTTTATAAGCCACACCTCGATGTAAGTTTAACCTTCACCTCCGTTGATTTTTACTTCCGTATGCAAAAGGTTAACGACGACATCTGTTATAATAAGGGAGAGAGGTAGTGTAGATTAGATAGATTCGTATTGTGATTAACACATTATTTTTTTTCAATAAAATGATTTTTTTTTTGTGTTTCTATTTTAAGATGTTTGTAGTAAATTGCGATTGCCATAATTGATTATTGATATGGTATTTCATATGAACAATTCGTTTCATAACATTTTTACTCGCGTATAAGACATGTACGCCATGAAAAACAGTTTAATTTCGCTTTATTAAATTTTATTCCTTACTTGTCACTTCCAGGTTAGAGTTTACTCTTAAATTGTGACAAACGTTTTTTATGATAAGTGTTTATTATGTATCTTTTGCACTTCTTGACCTTAGCTTACCTATTCTCACAGTGGTTCTCTGAAAGAGATCGGTCGAAAGGTCCATAAGGCAATAAGGCCGCCTGTTGCTAGTATCAATTACTGCAATGAAGTGTGAATAAATAGAAAATTAATACTATTTTTCAAAGCAATAGTTTTAGCTTTATGTCAGTTTCAAGTAAACATTGGGGAAACTACACGCGAGAAAAATAAAAACTCAAATAATCAAAAGGAATAAATTGTCGAATTGTGTGGAATTTAGAAAAATTAATACTTGAAAAATACTAGTATCGAAATAGATGTTTTAAAATATAGAAAAATAAATTTAAAAGTAGTAGTTAAAGTTCGAACCCCTGAAGGTTGTTGAAAGTAAGGTTTTGTCAAGTCTTAAAGCCGTGTGCTGAATCAATCGGAAACTTAGATCGTATTAATGATAATGTGATAATTATAATGTATGTACAATCAATAAATTCCCTGTAATTGGGTAACGCGGAAATTATAATTAATTTTTAGTATGCAAAACCCTGAACACAAATGAAAGTAGACATTCATTAGGTTAAAAATAAAATAACAAATAAGATTGTTTATTTGGCGTAATCACAGAATATATTTTAATTGCTTTGACGTCATGATCGCTTCAATAAGAATAAAACGTTTTCAGTTGTTTTTCTTATTTTTCATGGTGTATGAAGGTTTTTCATATCCTCCTTTCCAAATATTGACATCTGATAATATCTATTATTTATAAAATCAAATTATACATATATTTTATGTTCATTATTATATATTTTATATTTATATTTTTATTTAAAGAAATTAAACGTTTCATTTTATTAGATGACTATACAAGTAATTCTGTCGGAATAAAAACAAAATATATTTCTATATCTCAATCAATAAATATAAGATGGATGTTAGCAAGCAAGCAGTAGTAAAAATATCTCTTTAATATTATTTTTTTTACTTCAATAACATAGTTTTTTCAATGAATTCAAACAATATAATAGAGTAAAATTCAACATCAATATAAAATTATCCTGTAGGTACGTATAGATAATTTTTCCGTTACATAATCATTGACGAGTTCTGCTATGTAAAAAATAAATTATATTTGTATTACCGAATAATATTTGCACTTATTGAATTCTACAGAGGTCTGAATATCACTTGAATACTGTTAAATTCCTACTATTTTTAAAGACAATTTCATAAATTATCGTCTCCAATGAAAGTTGACGATCATCATGCTTACTTTGATTATTTATTTATTTATTTATTAACACTTCGTTACATAACAATAGAAAATGAGTGATGAACATGATTACGATGTCTATACACAATGATTTGGTGCATTGAAGATTCTTTAACCAAAATGTAGGTTTGTGGTACTCTTAGTTTAACTGAATATGGCTCATATATTTTGACGTTAATATTTTTTACTATAGTTAGTAGTTCTTTGTTGTCTGGCGATCAAAGTTAATCTACAAAGTGTGTTTATAAATCCCTACAAAGCGGAAGATATATTCGCGAGTAACGAGACCAGTGACCGAATAGGATCACATTGAATCAGCTTCATTGAGCCATTTGTTTCCGGAGTTGTTCCCTGCTCCCAGCGGATACTTCAAACGGCATTCGCAAATTTTTCAGTAGTTTTTTTTTTGAAATTGGAATTTCCTTTAATCATTAGGTAATGTATTATTACTAACACTATATAGTTGAAAGTGATCAATTAATAAATCATAAAAAATGTCGTGTTTATATAAAGATACAATAAAAATTGTTTTATATTTTACGTAACGGTAACAATAACTTAACAAGCAGAATTGTCGGCAACATTTTTCTTAATAACTACTTAAAATAGTTATATAGATCAGGTATTTCTAGTTAATCACACCACAAAATGAATATATTTACCCAATTTTCCATGAGAACTGACATTAAAGGATTAATTATTATTAGTTATTTATACGAAACACATTTGGCAATAAGAATTAATTAAATAATGAAAGTGTGTGAATAAATGTTTAAAGATAGCTAAAACTATTTACATAATTAAGTAACTTTAAAATTCTTTTAGCCATTACTTTATTTCCTGAGCCTGGCCTAGTGGCTTCGGCGTGCGAGTCTAATACCTGAGGTCGTAGGTTCCATTCCGGGATGTGCACCAATGGACTTTCTTTGTATTTGCGCTTTTGACATTTGCTCGAACGGTGAAGGGAAACATCGTGAGGAAACCGACATGTCTTAACAAAAAGTCGACGACGTGTGTCAGGCACTGGAGGCTGATCACCTACTTGCCTATTAGATTTCAAAATGATCATGAAACAGATTCAGAAATCTGAGGCCAGGACCTAAAGAGGTTGTAGCGCCACTGATTTATTTTAATTCCTGATCTAATCGACGATTATTATTAGTGATATTACTATGTTTACTTTACTTAATAGTACATTAACAATAATCATTATAATCATATTGAACGGTATTTAGGTACTAAATCCAATGAAGCTTAAAATTTGATTATTTGCATACAACATAAATAAAAACAAATAGACAATTATATATGTATCGATGCTATCATATCAGGTTAAGGCATACAAGTATTATTTATTAGTCTTGTCAATGTTTTTTATGTAGGCAAGGAAATGACAGGAGGCAATCAAGATCATTAAACACGGTTATAATAGCACTAAAATGGGCATTGCATTTTTAATTGGACTAGATTGTGAAGGAAATGATTGTATGTATTTATATATGATGTATACTGCGCTGTATGGAACTGAAAAATGTAACTAAAAATAGTTTGTCTTTTTTATAATCTAGTATTTTGTGAGATTGAGTTGACCTAATGTCTTCAGAGTGCGTTTCTCATCACTCTTCGTTGGTTCGATCCCGGCTGTGCATAAATGAACTTTTTTTTATGATTTGCTCAACCGATGAAGGAAAACTCTTGAGGAAACCGGCTTGCTTTAGACCTAAAAGATCGACGTGTGTCAGGCACAGGAGGCTGATAACCTACTTGCTTATTAAATTGTTAAATGATCATGAAGCAGTAACCGAAATATGAGACCAAGACCTAAAAAGGCAGCGCCATTTATTTGTTTTGTTATAATAATAAAGAGAGGAGGGATTCGTAGTAATTGGTTTGTGAGATTCATAAAGACAACAAGTAAAATAGACGTTTAGATTTCGTCTGTGTGATTTCTATTATATAAAAAAATAGTAAAGGCATATGCCTCCTAAGATAATATGTTTAACATCATTCCATTCCGCGTGAAAAACAAATGATATGATTGTTCATAGATTTGCTATTAGCAATTTAACCGTCGATTTAACCGCTAAATTGGCCAATTAATTAATTCAACTGAGGCCTACAACTGTTCATTTATTTAACGTCATTTATACGCTCGTTTGCTTGCGTAAAAAACTTACGGCAAAAACGCTGAAAAATCTATTACCAAATAAGTAAAAGTTTTTTCGCCTACACAAGGAAGCTAATAACTTTTTTTTCCAGAAACGCTACCGTATTGATTTTGTAAGTTACACTTCTGGGTCTGTTCTTCTATTTACTAGCCATCTTCTTTGCTCCTACAACATTTCACGTTCCTTCACACCTATGTCCTGCCCTGACTGGAACGTCCGGTATCTGATTCAGCATAAAAGCTGAAACTTTTGCATCCACAGCATGTAACTACAAGACATTTTCTTTATGACCAAACCACCACAGACCTTCCTTTTCTAGCTTCATATTATTTTTTTGAGACGTATTTATTGAAAAAAGTACCCGTGATTATTTGTCTTAGTCAAGTGACCAACTGTACTAACACAGATTATGTTCGACCTAATTTCAACAGATTGAACCTGCCGGATATATCTTTCTCTATAAAATAGTAATGACTTATCGAAACCAAGGCGCAATTTTGTAATTCAAGTTAATAAACAACTGCGTACGTTTATGGGTCATGAAAGTGACTCAAATTGTATCAGGTTACGTTTTAATTTAATAACCGGAGTGACACGTCCTCGTAGACAAGTCGTAAAATCTAATACAGAGGCACAAAGCCCTACATACTGGTAGATTTCCTCGGATCCTAGTTAGGAATGTTTTATGTTCAAAAAAATATATATTAAAATACATTATTTATGTAATGAATGACCTGTAATTACTATTTAAAACATTTTCATTTGAATTATCGTTGTGTTCTTCAATGACAAAAATAATTTACATTTAAAGTGTTTAAAAATATATATTTTATAATAATAATATTTAATGGAATATAATATTTTCTGTATTTATTCGGTATTTATTTTATCAAGAATATAATACTCAATGATCTTTCAAAGATAAAGATAACAGTTTGCAAAACTTAAAAGCTTTTACAAGTTTCCTAAGCTACTCTAAACTTGTAGGCGCGTTACATAAAAATTCCTCCATTATTACATATATTATTTTCTGGTAAAGTATATAAAAGTCTTTCAGCGCTCCGTCTAAAAACTTTTAAATTTTAAATACATCGTTTTATTACGCTTATAAAGTACTATGTAGATTGTACTTTTACAAATAGATAAAATCTCTATTAATATTATAAGGTAGCAATTTTTATTTTAAAAAATTTAAATAAAATCTACTTATTAAATAATATAAGCACACACGGTATTTACTATGTGGATGTCTTTGATTCCTTGTAGGATGGGACGGGATTTTGTATGGGATGCTACTTACACAACGAATAAGTATCGCAATTCAATCTAGAAATGCTTCCAGCGTTAAGGGGACACTGAACATATTTTATAATTTGTTTGAATTTTCTATAATGGCTATGGTATAATTGTTACTATATAGATTATAATATTGTGAATACTATTTGTGCGTTCTAATATGGTCTAAAATAATCTTCCTATTAAATTTATTTTAAAATTTTACGTGTCAATTAGACATAGCTGATTGCGATGTTGTTCAAAGTTAAAAAATTTCATATGAATTATGTATTTTGATAGATAGTATATTATTAGTTATTTGATAGATAGTAGTTTATTAGTTGCATGGCTCAGTTGCGTGTTTACGCGATTTTCTCAACTAATCGTACACTAATGTAATCTATACGTTTCCCAGCCTTGGCCCCAAATGCAAACTCGCATGATGAACAATAATATCGTTTAAGACAAGTGCCATTCTTGTTTATTTGTTCGTAGAAGTATTTTTTTACTTTCACAGAAACATCATTCATCCGTCATTATCATAATTTTATATAATATATTATTTATTTTACTAAAGTTAATTTTAGCTTTAGTCAGCTAAAATTATTGTTATCATAAAAAGAAAATCATTTATAACAAAAACTATATCGTAGCAAGCTTGCATATTTCTAGAAACAAAGAATAATACAGTTATTTTTAGACCGATTGCATCAATAAATGGAGCAAATTAATTCTATGAGGTGTTGTATTTATTACTAAGTTTTATTTATTGTTTTTAAAGTGCACTTTTCTTATGCAATATAATTGACGCCCTTTTAATTACGATCGAACGTAAAATCGTTTAGCAAAGTCTATGCCGGCGTAAAACGCAGTGATCTCCAAACAAAAGAGTGTCACTACGTCTTTCACTACAAGTTGATTGTAATCTTGGCGTCTTTCTTTGAAAATTTTCTATTTTGGTAAGTATTTTCGACACTAAACGTCTTTTTTGATCTGAGATATACCAGTTTACTTATACTTGCGAGCAAGTGCTAAACGCACACATAGAAAATACTCCATACGAAAACATGAATTCACTACCTGTGATCCGATCACAAAAGAAATATCACAGAAAATAAGTGACAGATCATAAAAGAAATATTTCAGAAAATATTTAGCAGAAAAATACTGAGATTGAAACTGAATGTTTCTTCATCACAAACAATCTTTTTATAACGGCTTATAAGTTAAAAAAATATATTCTTTGATATATTTTTATATAAACGCAAGTAATCGTACAGATTAAATTTACGTCTTTCACTACAAGTTGTGATAATGTTTTGTCCAAGTTAACAATAATAACAATATCAGTTTCATTGACCTAAATTTCTCTATTTGTCGAGAGTAATGATAACTTACTGTGATGGTTTATCACATCGATAATAATTTAGAAATAGATTAACTAAATTATTTATATATAGTATTCTTTAACAATTATAAAACGTGTATATGTCTTACATTATTTGAAATTCTAAGTAATTGTAATGTGCAATGAAAAGTTGTACATAGTTTTAGTACTACGTGTACTACGTACTATTCTGATAACACTATCCACCTAAATAACAAATAAATGACATTTATACTTTAAATGTCATTTATTTGTTATTTTTATTAATTATATGGCTATTATTTAAATTATCAATTTCTTTTAAGGCGTTGTATATCAAACAATATTGAATGTATTTATTAATTAATGTCAACTCCAAGCAAACTACCAACCGTGTTAGCTGCTAGCGCCATCTAGTATAAGATTGGATAGTACATGGTCACTGTTTTACCTACGGATAGGTGTTATACAAAATAAAGAAACAAACTAGTCTTCACACACGTATTAAACAATAGTCAAGAGGACAACGTTTTTTTTAAAGCAATCATACACGCATTTATAATGTGCATATGTATATTAAATTAATTTTTAACTTAATACAGGAGCACAAAGATCTATAACAATTCGAAAATTCATTCCTCATTCATAAGAAATAAATCTTTGTAATATAAGATTATTGTCCAAATTAAAGTGTTATTAGTATTATCTGTCACTACATATTCCCTGCGAGAACATTATTATATTATGTGGGTATGTCAATAAAAAAAAGTTTTTTAGTAGATAATATAGTTTATTCTTATGATTCAAACTTATTTTAGCAACGAATTGTTAAATTAATTTGATTTGACAACAATAAATAGACGTTTCCTAGAACAGATTACGTAATAAACATATAATATTAAAATTTATTTTTAAAAAATATTTTTTATTCCAGTAATCCCAAGCCAAACACATAAGGAGAAGCCCAGGATCCCTGAAGATGAAGAGTCCGGTCCGGACGTAGTGTCAGCTGTCATTGGCGAATATGGACGATGGCAGCTATTAATGACATTTCTTCTGTCACTATTCTCATTCCCGTGCACGATCCACATCTTTTTGCCAACTTTTACGGTAAGAGTGGTTGTTTAACTACTAACTATATTGATTATTTTGATTCTCAACGAATTCGTTATAGTTTTCGATAATTACAGATTGCACACAAGCTTTAAAATTATTAAAATCGTAGAAATGTATTTGTGCCGTGTTAAGTTTACTACGTAACTTCAATGGCGGTTGCAAAAGTCATTCAATCGTTAGTTAATAGTTTGCTGGCATTGGCACTCTCTAGTAAATAAATGACGTCATCATATTAATCTATTATATTCGATGTTCGTTCAATAGTTACGAAAAAGAATTGGGGCGGAACCGGAATTGCTATGGAAGTTACGTGTACGTAATAATACGTGAGAATTTTATAGGCAAATAATTAACAAAAGTCTGCAAATCGGCGGATCGTTTTATATTTTTAGTTGTACATATTTGACGTATGAGCGTGTAAAATTGTTATGCTACTCAAGAATCTCAGTGTTGTATTGCACAGTCCGGACATACAATGATCACTATGTAAGCCTCGGCTTGTTTAAGCTATGGCGGAATATGCTTATAATAAGTATTAAAAAATTTATAAGATGTATAACCCTCACGTACACATGCTGATATGATATACACTCCATCACAGAACACATCCGAATAAGAAATATAATTAAATTAAAATTAACTAAGTTCATTACTTAGTTATTTAATCTATTTGATTTATTTTTCCTTTCCTGACTTTCGTAACTTTGTCTAATCAAATCCTGTAGAAACAGGTCAACAAACATTATTAGGACTATGGCTAATACTTAAAAAATCTGCATACAGATTATCAAAGTATTTATTCCGTCCGTTCAATTAACGTTGTTCTTGTAACAAGCACTTGACACGGGTGTTTTATATAAACTCTTAGAACCAGCTACCTACTAGATCTCGCTATATCTTTCTAAATATTTCCTGTTCTGTTTGTCTCTGGTAGGATATTCATGTCTTAAGTTTAGTGTCGAAGTTTAAAACGATGACTGTATAAGAGCAGTAATTGTAATGTTCATAAGTTATAGCGCCTTTTTATTTTTTAAAAGCAAATAACTTAAGTACGTTATACTACAAAAAGTTTTCACAGATTTTGCCATCAACTCTTATTATTTAATTTAAAACAAATTATACTCACGGCCGTAATAAAAAAAAGAGCGCACCATGTAATAGTTATTTGTAAAACGGTTCTTCATGCTCATCCAACTTCGTACCACTAAAGATTTCTTAGCATAATTGCTAACCCCTTTTGATATTTTACTATTTCACCTGAGATTTGAACTTACCAGTAGATGAACAAGTTAATTAGAACCACGAAACTGTTGTGGTCTCGTGGAAAGACCAGCGCTTTGGAACACGTCTGCTTAACAGCATGAGCCAGAGCCAGTTAAAACTTCAACAAAGACACACATTACACACTTAAATTGTACCTTATTCCTTTTTTATTTCCACATTTTTTTATTATTTTCTTTTTTTAAATATTATTATTTTGTAGGATTCGTTACTACTTAATATTGTTTGTTATGACTTATGTTATTATTAAATGTTGATATTTCTGTAAGACACATAGCTCAAACAGTTAAGCTTCAGCCAGTTCAGAAGTAAAATTATCCTATATTTTTCAGGCAAGAGCAACCCAATTCTGGTGTTTACCGCCAGATAACCTGTCAAATGTACCCCTAGAAAGATGGATCAACTACAGCCAACCTGAAGACGCATGCAGCGTTCGCGTCATACCGGCCAATGTGACAGCTGACAGTATTATAAACTACACAGCGGTCGCTCTTGATTCATTTCAGAAGTGTCAGAATTGGGGTTATGACAGGAGCGAAGTTGGTGACACGATTATATCAGAATGGAATCTAGTATGTGAGAAGGCTAGTTTGACAAATCTCGCAGAGGTCGTATTTTTGATCGGCGTCGGTGTGGGTGGGGTTGTGGGGGGATGGATTTCTGATAGGTTAGCTAAAAAACTATATTTTATTTTATTTAATATTCCTTGGCGAAATAAACAGTAAACTAATACATTTCTGATCTCGGCAACATTTTTGACATTCTGAAAATATATTCTTTCAGGTTCGGCCGAAAACGCATCCTCATGGCTATGTCAGTAGCTCAAAGTGCGTTGGCCATACTCTCTCTTCTAGTCAGCTCCTATATGCAATACGTGGTGGTTCGACTTATTATGGGACTTGTATCCGTATCTGTGGTATACGCAGCATTTGTGTTGTCTGTGGAACTTGTTGGCGGGAAATGGGTGACAATTGCGGGAGTTTGTAATTTCTTCCCGCTTCCATTGGCGTATGTAATAGTGTCTCTGCTTTCTATGATCATGCCTAATTGGAGGGATCTACAGCTGGCGTTGTCTATACCCGGATGCTTGTTAATATTTTTGTGGTAAGTTTCAATAATTCTGTAGCATACTGTGTAAGAGTACCTTCAATAATAAAGTTGTAAAAAAAATGTTTTACGTATTGGCTGAATTTCGAATTTAATCATAATTGTTTTTGGAATGCTTAAAACGTTAATAAAAATAATTTAGAACAAGCATAGGTAGACGAATTTTATCATGAACAAACTACATTTATATCATTATCCACAAACAAAAGCTGTACAAAGCCTTAAGACCTGATATATATTTATTATTTAATAGTTTATTGATAAAACACTTACCAAAACGAAAACATCATTTGCAGGTTTGTCCTACCAGAATCCCCAAGATGGCTGCTAAGTATGGGACGGACGCAGGAAGCCAAAGCTATACTAGAAAAAGCTGCAGCATTTAACAAACGTGAACTGCCAGCTGATATTGACAAATTGCTATTAATCTACAAAACAGACACGAAATCGGAAGACCCCAGCGTCTGCATGTTACTCCGAGGCTACCTACTGAAGAGAACAGTATGCCTGTTTATTACCTGGTTCGCTATGACCATAGCATACTATGGATTGTTGCTAAACATAGGCAACTTCAACTTGGGCAATCTACATTTGACGTCGATTATATTAGCAGTTGTCGAAATACCAGCCATTGGATTGAGTATCCCGATACTTTTAAAGGCTGGGAGACGTCTACCCATATTTATAAGCATGGTTGTATGCGGGATAGCCTGTGTGTGCAGTGAGGGCTTGGCAATAGCCTATGCGAATGAATGGGCCATGATTGCATGTCTGATGGTCGGAAAGTTTGCGATCGGTGCAACGAATATGATGTTGCCGATTTTCACAGCTGAGCTTTACCCCACAATGGTCAGGAACTTGGGGGTGGGTGTCAGTCAGATTTCATCTGGACTTGGTCTTATTTGCATACCCTATTTATGGAAACTGGTGAGTGGTTGATCTGAATTCAATTTTTGTGTATCTACGGCCTAATGCAATGATACAAATTTAAATATGATATTTCGTGATTTGATCTCTTAACAATATATTTACCATTTCATGACGACTGGCTGTTATCAAATAGCGGTATTCATAAACTATTGTCCTTTCAGACTACTTTGAACGACCACCTTCCGATGATTACAATAGCTTTGATGAGCGTAGCAGGGGGCGCCACTGTACTCTTACTTCCAGACACAACGACTACACAATCTAAAAAGTGAGTGTGAATTTACTGCATTAGCTAACAGGTCTTCTTATTAATTATTACTCTGTATTTACAAAAATAGATTCATTTTACAAGTTGCTTTTCATTTAATTATGTTTAATATTTTCCTTTTATGTAATGCAACGAAGTGTTAATAAATAATAAATGAATAAATAAGTAAGTTTGATAAGTGTTCGAAAGAATCATTTTAATTTTTATCCAAAACATTCACATACTTTACTAATATACTAAATAAATGTATAATCTGTTAATATTACAGAGGAGCTGAAAATATAAAAGCACCAACTAATGGCACGTATACAACTACAGAGGATAGAGGGCGCTGATTTATGTAAAACTAGAATAAAATAGATAAAACTGTAAGGTAAAATAAAATTCGAATTTATTATGGACAAGAAAACATTATTTGAAATGTAAGAGTTAAGAAATTTATTTTTTTACAAAAATAATGGTGATATAATTATGTTAATTTTGTTAAAATATATTGTAAGGTAGTATAGCTATTATTTCCATAAGTATCGTAGAAATAAGGCTTGTATATAGTATATGTAAATATATTCAATAATATTTTACCTATATTAGGTAATATTTTTAAAATCTATTCTTAAATATCCACTTATATAATATTTCCTCCGCACGTTATATCAGAAAAAATACAAAGTACAAATTATAATTTGTATAAAATTATAACAAACAATTTATCACCATATGTTTCGTACTTAATTTGTTTTAATACACAGATATTTTTAAATAATTATTTTATTTTCATAATATACAATCAGTGAATCCAGATCAATTAAGTACTTTAAATTAAGGTTTATAACAAATAAATATTAATATGTAATTAGCTCTGTACATTGTATAACAATATAGTGTTATGTTTTATTTTAGATAATTAAAATGTCACAGTAAAAATATTTTACATCATTACTATGTGTTTTTTTATTGACATTAAAACCATTTTTCATCACGTTTTCTTCAAGTTAGCTCAGTTAGATTCAATTCTAAATCATGGGCATATTATCTGTGTATTGCGTGATCCTTATATATTTTACCCACGTATAAAATTATGTAATTAATGGTAAGACAGTGTTCGAGGCAAGGCTGTAAATTTTGCTCACTCAGGCTTTTTTAGTTTTATAGTGTGGCGATTTCCTAAATCAGCGGTTATCAGAGTCCCGAGAGTATAGACGTAGGCACTCTCTTCGACAATTACATTGCATTCATTCGTATAGCAATTAACATTGCATATTTCGCTTATATTCTATTGTTGTACGCAAGTGGTTAATGTAGAGTAAAACTAAATGCCCCATTTATTTAAAGCACCCCGATTAACCAGAAACCGTAAATATATTTATGGTTCTACTTATTTCAAACTTTTCAACAATGTTGATTAAGAGCTTGAAGGATATATAAATGTTGAGGTGAAATAAAAGTAAGGCATTAGGTGACTATATAATTACTAGAGACACGTGTAGGTTTAATTATACGGGACATTGACTTAGGCGCCACAACATAACGGTTACTAAACGTCACTCTACATGATATGCTTTTGTCAATGTTAATTGCCGTGACCAAGGGAAATAGGGATTCATTTTTATTTATATAGATTTATAAAATGGAGGCGGTTGGAAAGTATGATATATTATGTAGACGAACTTGAAAATAATTCATAAATTGTGTTTCAAATTTCAATTTTGAATAGCATATTCATGCTACTTAAATAGCTGATCACCGAGGTTGAGCCACTGAAATTTGTCTTCTTTAATGAAGACATTTTATTATCGTCAATTTCTACATATTCTATATAATTCTTTATGGTCGTCATTACAATGCCTTCACATCTAAGCAAGGAGTGGTGAGGATTATAAAAACGACTAGTAGCACAAATTAAAACCATTCGACGTGTTCTATGACCATTTTATGAACTCATTTCAGAATATTTTGCTAAATATTGGTTATTTATATTAATAAATATTGCATGTATCATGGTCATTGACCTCCTAAAGCTGACATAGATACATAAATACATTTCGCTATGAAAATGACCTCAGGTCCCATTGTTACTAATAGAGTATGCGCCCGTAACGAATCACCGTTCAATATGGCGATACGGAACAGGTAACGGCACCTCACCATCCTGCTAACTTATTATTCCTGGTACAGGAATATAACATTTAAATGTAATGTTTTATGTAGAATATGAAACTATTACTGTATGGCAGGCATTCACACCATTGCCGCACCTCTATCATGCGCGTTATGCAATACATTTCTATCCTTATGGAATCCCGGGAAAGCAAGCAAGAATTATAATGAGAATTCTTTGAAATTGTATATACAAATAGTCATATTAATAATCTTGTTGGTACGGAATTATTTACACTTCTTTGCACACAATCACCAAAATTCATGGTAATAAATACAATAAATAACTAAGTATATCTTTTGGATTATTTAGCAATCTCTCTTCAACTTTTGCTAAGAGATAGCCAAGATGGCACAGTGAAAAAGAATAAAAATTTAAATGAAGTAAAAAATGTCTTTAAAATAATAAAAAGATTTATTAGAATAAAGTTTGAATTTGACATGATTCAGTTGGCAAAAAATGGCACCATGGACAAATCTATAGCAAATTCTTCTATGTTCATAATTACGTTGCAAGACTTGTCCCGACAAGCCCAGTAAGTAGGTCGTTTGTATAGCTTTTCTCAAAAGAATGTATTTTCGCTATTTGAAATCGATCAAGAAATACAAGTGTACAGTGAATCAGTAGTGCGTTGTATTATTACGTAAAACACACGTAAAGTAGTCGCACAATTCTTATGCGATCGTACAGACACAGTTTTCTTATAAATATATGTATTCAAACTTCAGTTAAAGAATATTGTCATTATTATTTTGTGAACTAATCACGAAAGTTATAAGGGCATTATTATACGTACGTGAATTGATTGGTATCAATTCACGTACGTATGTTTTCTTTGTCAGGGTAATAATAATACGGCGCGCGACTTTCTACCCTGAGTTTATGAATCCTCAGGCCCACAAATTCTTCTAGAACACTAAGGATTAGATTATACTAAACACTTATAAGTCAGTGGGGCTAAATTGTTTTTATCACACGATTACATTCATGTTAAATGTACACTTACGAGGAATAAGTTATGGTAGACTCTCACTAAGACTTTCTGCACGTGATTGGACTGCGTTGATGTAACGATTGTGTTATCCTGACGTGTTCACTGTATCCGCGAATGTTATCTAATTTTACCTGAACGTGGATATATGCAGACAATATAAGTGGGCAGACAATGTTATGTGCGGACAGTTGTAGTAATATTGACTTGTTCCTCAGCTTTGCGTTTGATTTTTATATTTCTTTTAGTCCATTGAAATGTTACAGCGGCTGAACATTTTTTGTTAATGGGCCATGGGTGAAAACACGTTTTTTGCATTATCTCTTAAACTACCCATTGGACAAAAAAATTGAAGAACATATTCTGTAGCTTTGCCTAAGATTATGTATCTGTGTATCATAAAGCCAATATTCAAAAAGTTTTAACAATAACTTTATTCTTTTGTTGTTTTTTTAATTATGTCACAACAATTTTGTGGCGGATCTCTTTCTTAAGATTTACTTTTTTTTGTTGAAATTTCGGTAATTTGAAATATAAATTATTGTGATGCTGTTGAAATCGGCATTGTCAAAAACAAATTGCGAGATGGCATAAGGTAAAATATTACGTGGTGGACGAAATGCACAGGAATCTTTAGTATAGTCTCATACTCTCCCTCTCTCTCTCATACTCTAGTGAGTCTATGAATATTTATGAGATATTTAGAATTACGGCACACAGTATATGAAAAGTAATAACAATGTTAACCAGAAGCGACTGCAATAAATTAAATCAATTGGTCGAATTAAACTAAAACTAAAAAAGACTACTACTAAATATCGACGGTTGAGTATGTACAAACATTTATTAAATTGTTGTTAAACTAGATTGGCGAATAAGTATAATCAAATTCAGAAATCAAGATTTAATTCCATCCACTTTCATCTAGACTTTGTCCTGGGACTGAATATATTTTTTGCAACGCTTTCTGTGTGGGTGCACGTATGGGTTCCTACGTCTTAAGCAAATATTATGTCTTTTACGTATATTCTACGATATTTTATTCATATATATAGTATAAGAAGTTTTTACTCAATTACCAAAAAAGGTTCATAAAATATAACACTTGAGAAACAATTCAGCATTACGACATTTTATACATAAACGTTTCGAATACCAAATACAAAATCGAACAATGAATATATTGGGACAAGTCGGATGTTACACAATGTTAACGAAAGGTTCGACGACTGATATGTAAAAACTATGCTATGTTAATCTTATAATGTAGTTTGATTTGATCTGAACTAATTTCTGTACTGTAAGAAAACACATATTAATATTTACGGTAGCGGGATGATCAAATAAAAAAAATGTTGTTGGGAGCCTATCGGGTTTCTTATCCGTATTGTTAGGCAAATGAGTATTTTTATATAGAAAACTACTAAGAACGAAAATTTGTAGTTGGATTATTAATAGTTAAATTTATTTTTCCCGTTACGCTTTTACAAATGCTTTTCATATAATAAAATGGGTTAGTTTGGGCAACCCTGGCATAAGTATTTTATACTTGTTCCAGGAGTCCCAGTTGTGATTAAAAAAGAGGGAAATAATTTTTTGGAAACACAATAACAGTAAATCAATGATTTCTTCAAAGCTTTGTATTTATTATTATTTTTAGTAATTTAAACATAAAGACGTTTCCTTAGCGATATATTTCAAAATAATACAATATAAAAAGGGAAATGAACTTAAGTTCTTTTACAATGTGCAGGAACTTAAATTTTCTGAGACGGCGAATCAGTGAACCTTGGCTAGAGTAAAACAACAGTATGTTAAAAAATTTAATGAGAACTTTTATACATATCATAAATTATTCATAATAATATGTCCAATTTAGTCGTATTTAATTACCCAAATGTAGGTGTGTCTTAGTACGATGACAAACTAGATCATGGGTTATTTGAAGTTGCGAGATCAATAAGTAGGTTAATGCTTTCATTTACGACTAATATTAAGAATGGTTTGCGAGTTTTAATTAATTAATAATAATAACCTTTAATTCAGATACATTTACATTTAAACACACTTCCATTTAAATCGTTTTTAGTGCATTTGTGTGCCCTTTTTGGCCAAAGGCCTCCTCCAAATCCCGCCATTCCTCTCTGCACTGCCACTCTTTGCCATGTACCTGCTGTTTCTTTAATATGCTCTATCCTTCTAAGTTTGCTCCTTTCTTTCGCTTGCTGTTCCTTGAGCTACCAGTTCAGTAGGTTGTTGCTTCACTTGTCTGTCGCCAGTTTTAATGAATACCAATAAAATAAAATTTTACAGTAATATTCAACCTATTAAAACATACATATATCAAGATGTAAGTTTTAATAGGTTGAATATTACTGTATAATTTTATTTCATTGGTTACTTACTTACTAATATTCAACTTATTAAAACATACATATATCAAGATGTAAGTTTAATTTCAAACAAACAACTTTCTACGAAAATACAAAGAGCCTTTGTTACTTGCAAATAAAACGTCTAATTCCCTGTTCAACGCATTGAGTGTGATACCGTTTATCAATGACGTAATAACAAATTCAAAACTATTCTTATGGCTAAGCGTTTCTCCTAACCATTTCCTCCGTTACGTTTAATAGAACTGTCGAATCATTGTCGTTCCGTTTACCGCTTCAAGTGCAACCAATTTATTAAGGATTGCACATTATATGCTGTATATTAGTTGATATATGCCTTCGTAGTTGGTCACCTTGCAATAGGTATGGTAGTCGCGTAGCCAGGCGAGAGTGGGCGACCTCTTATAGCGTGCGCGGGAGGTATTTCCTTTATTTGATACTTGTGTTCAACGTGATTGTGTAGTGTGAAAGGACAGCATGAGGACGTTACTGGTAAGTGAATAAAACTCATCAGGAGTTATTGGGAGATAGGGGATGATTTAATATATGTGTTTAACGTTTTTAAATTTTTCAAATAATTTATTTTGGTTAATCAATAATACATTCTACCGTCTAGAGTTACACAGTATTGCTTTTCTAGACAATTATTTAATTTAGTTTTAAATAAAAATCTGTTATTTTTTTTTTTGTTACACAAAATAAACTAAAATCTTGAATACTAAATTTCCTTAGAAATTTAGATGGATACTATGCTTATTTTTAATAATTAGACAACGTCATCTATAATAAAATCTAATTTATTTCAAAATATAACGTCTATATTTGCTAGTAAAATCGTTACATTTAAGAAATAATTGTTGTTCTTTAAATTATCAGTGAAAGGTAAATAAAATAATAAATTCTAAATTAAACATGGCGTCGATATAAGTTCAAAGAATAATTCCAAAGCTCCGTCACCGAGCAGCATATCAAAGAGGGCGGACTCTAAATAGACCATTGCATTCAGGTCGTCATATTACAATCAACATTCAAAGTACGTAGGTATTGATTACAAGTCAGCCTTGAGCCTATCGGTTTTCTCGTAACCTTTCAAAAATATGCCCTTTTTAATTCATAAAGCGGAACTAATTGTTCAATGTGAAAACAAGTTAAACAATTGTCGTATTTATTATTACGTAAGTCATGCAATATTTTCGTGGCGAGTGGCCAACAGGCTTAACAAGATATAATTCAACTAAAATTGTAGAGACAGCAATGAAAGGCAAATAATCAAGAGGGTCACGAGATTTGGTGGTATTTTTTCTTGTATATAGACTCCCTCTGCAACTTTTGGCTCCCAAAATGTGTCCAGGGCAAACACGCCGAACTTCTTCTCCTTAGGGAAGGCGACTCGTGCAGGTTGCATAGAATGACCTTAGATAAACATATAAAAATAATATTTTATTATATTTGTGTTACAAATTATATAAATAAATTACTTTCTTTGCTATCTGTATAGCTGCAAAATCAATAATAAATAATTCACTTGATATACCAGTCTGCAGTTGCGATATTAAATGAGACCATAGGAATTAAGAAATAAAATAAAATTTTATATAGACGTTGCGAAATATAAGTACGCTAGTAACTTCTCGTTCTGCAACACATAGGTTTGGAAATCGCAACAAAATTGCAAAGTTATTGTACTTTAGTTACGGCTACTATCTATTCGTTACGTCAAATTGGAATGAGGAACTAATTTAGGGGTGTGCAGGAAAACGGAGCTTTAAGGACTTCATTATTTTATTATATAACAAATCTATCACCAATCTTCCTGAATATTTTTTTCTAATTGGAAAAGTCGGTAATTAGCAAGTCGTATAAACAAAAAATTTCCACTGAAAAATATATTATTTTACCAGGTTTAACGGCCAAAAATCAAACTTACAACCATAAAGAATTAAAAGCCTTTACAATAGAATGCTACATTCCGTAAGTTGGCCTTACCTTACCTTTAGAATTACAATCAATTTTGCATTTAAATAATTGCACTCTGATATTTCAAGCATTCTTTGTTGTGAAATTTTATATAAAGTTATTCATAACGCAGTTAGAAATGATCGTTACTGATAATAATTTACACGGCTGCACTCTTATAAATATAATAGTCTAACAAAAAGAGGAATCAAGTAATTTTGATTTTAATGCTATTTATTGTCTAATTAGTATCTGTGCCGGGAATTGAAGTTAACTATACGACATTAAATGGCTTAAGGAAACCAATTGTGATTCATAAGAGGCATTCTTTACTATGACTAATCTATTTAAGCTTGTCTGGCGACCTAAAATAAACAAGTAGACGGTCTCGCAAATTCTGAAGAACAAAAGACCTCAACGCGCTCTAAGTTCACGTGTACTGCATTTGACATAAGTTGACAATTGTTTTACTACAATCATGAATAGGTATTGTCTGGGTTCAATACTTTTTCAATACCAAGTAAAATTTCGAGTTGATTTTTTTAGCAAAACACTATTTAACTTTTTTACTTCCATGTTATTATGTTAACTAAAGTCGTCGCAATACAAAAAGTTTGTTAAATGTTTTACACAAATCCCGTTTTCTAATTATTTATTTCATATTCAAACTTCCATTTCTACGTTTCTCTTGAAGAGTAACGTTCTTATATAGTTGTGTTACTTTGACTTTGCATTAATCTTATCTTTACTTCTGGTATTAATAGGGCATTATTATGTTAGAATAAATTATGTGATTGCAAAGGCATGCGGAATTAGCCTCGTACTGACATATATTTAATAATTCATAATTTCGTATACGTATGTGATATAAAAAATTATATTTGTTTAACGATTGCATTTTTAAACAAATAACCTTGCACATTAAAAGTTGTTCTATTAGTCTAATATGGGTGGTTATAATTTATATTATTCTACTCAAAATCTAAAAGTAGATTAACTACTACTGTATATTTTATATAAAGCATTACATTTTCAAAGTCAACATTACACATATAACGATTTGATGCACTTACGTAATTCTAAAAAAATCATTCCAGTTTATAAAATCGATTATGTAGATAAGTAAAAATAAATGAACTACTTATTACACATACGTAACAACCTTGTCGGAAGAGCGGTTTAGTTGTCGTCCTTAAGTTTCTGACCGAGACCCGATACTTAACCAACAAATTCCAGCCTTTTTTACCGAAGGAAAAACTGCCTTACCTTAACCAAGATTCCTTTTTAATTTGCTTCCATGTTTTTGACCATAGATAATTTACGCACCTTTATTATTCACGTGAAAGTATCAAAAGTAACTGGTGTTATATCGCACATCTCTATTATCTATACTACCATACTACAGTTTATTTATTTCTTCAGTATTGGAATCTTATAATATGCTTAACATTGACTGTAAATAATTCATCGAATATATTTACATTTTCTTATTTGTTAACCCAGTGCCCAGAAGTTACAGGCGAAACTTGATTGTACGTAGACTTTTACATACGTGAGTTATATAAATAATGTGAGTTCCTATTTTTTTAAGGAATAGGTCTATTAGTTTTTTCATACAGAATTGTAATTCATAATTGCTATTTATCAGCGCTATGTATGCAAATTGTTTGTTAACATGCGACTATTCTCATTATGTGGTTACGTAGTCTTCAATTGATCTAATTTCCGATAATTATCGAAAATAATTTCTTTATTAACTGCTTCCGATAAATTTGTTTCAACATTATAATAAGTAATAATACAAAAAAAATAATTGATACCCTATTGTACACACTAACTTAAAACTTCAAAAATGAATACTTCATTTAATGTATTATCGTCACTTTAATAAAATAAAACTATTACTTATTTTATAAATCTTTAAGGATACCCATACTGTCGCCTACTATCCCCTCCCTAGTAATTAGTATACGTAAATACAATAATTTCATACATACAACATAAAATTTGAATTTGACTGCTAATTGAGATTTCCTTATGCTACCATTATCTTATAGATACATAATATAAATCCTTAAAATGTCATGTATAGGTTTAAGCTATTTGAAAGGTATGTGGTGAAAAGGAGACAGAATTGGACAGGGCATGGCCAGTCAATCTAGTCAGGTGCAGCGTGGCAAGGCCTGTTAGTGTTACACTCGAATGTAATTAATGATTGCGTAGCGAATTCCACAATAAATGTATACTAAGTCACGTCGTGACAACTTACTACACGCACAAATCATCTTGGCACCTGATTTGCTTAGTTAACTTCTGCGTGTACTATTTAGATCTTTCAAATTTTTTGGCTTCAATTGGAAGGTCAATTCCATTGTAATTCGATTCAACTTGTCTTTATTTTTCAGATATTATCGCTATGTGCGGTCACAGCTTACGCACAGTTCGATGGCCCTGCACCACCAAGGCTGCAGATTCCTGGCGCGGTCCAAGTAGGAGGTCCGAGGCAAGGCGGTTTTAGGCAAGGCAGAATACAAGCCGCTCAAATCCCTATTGCCCGAGTGAGAAGGCCAGGCCTTGCGAGACCATCATTCAAATCTGTTGACGCTGCTCCTCGACCGAGTCTGCAGTCTTTAGAAGAGCCAGC
The DNA here is from genome assembly GCF_905147795.1 of Pieris rapae. Classification (NCBI taxonomy): domain Eukaryota; kingdom Metazoa; phylum Arthropoda; class Insecta; order Lepidoptera; family Pieridae; genus Pieris; species Pieris rapae. Next base: position 10,469,204 of record NC_059511.1, read on the forward strand.
AAAACCGGTCACTGAAGAACCAGAGGACGAAATAGAAATCAACACTCCAACAGCATATGCCAATGCTTATTCAACCCCTGAACCACAAAACGACTATTTCGATATTACAACGACATCCCAACCTAAACCCCCTAGTGCCTTCAATTCTTCACCATTTGCGCAAACAACCCCATCAATACCTAAGCTCGAAAACGTAAGACCAACGCAATACCGCCCACTCCTACCACAATCGTTTATTCCAATCAGAAACGAACCTAGGCCACAACCAGTCAGGTTGCAACCTTTATCCAGCAGACCCCAGCGCCCAGTTCTACGCCCTGAACCAAAACCATTTGCGGATGAAGAGGATATTCAACCCATCAGACAATACAATAGACCACAAGAACCAATCCGTGCAGCGCCTGTCAAAGCTGCGCCTCAGAAATACTCTCCTTCGAACAACAGGGAAAAGAAGCCAGTCTCACAAATTATCCGTAAATACAGAGAAGAAAACGAAGACGGCAGTATTACTTGGGGTTTCGAAAATGACGATGGTACTTTCAAAGAAGAAATTATAGGAAATAATTGTATTACAAGGGGCAAATATGGTTACATTGATCCAGATGGTTTGAAAAGAGAATACAACTATGAGACCGGTATTGCTTGTGACAACACCAGAGATGAGCAAACCCAGAAAGGTTTTATTGACTACCAAGAAAACAAGGCAGTATTACCAAATGGTATTACAATTGATCTCAATGCTATGGGGAAGAAGTCAAAGAGGCCATTCAGATCACCAACTAATCACTAGAGCATTAGGATTTAATATGTATTTATTTTAGGGTTTTATTGTAAGAAGAATGTGAGTGCGTGATCATGAAACATGTGATTAAAGTACTGACAAATAAACTTAAAAATACATTTGATTTTAATTTCCTACCTTGTTTAGGATATTTTTTTTATATTCATATCTTTTTCAAAATGTTTTATTGCATTAAAACTGCTGAACGAAAGTTTGGTGGTAATTAAAGAATTTAAAAAAAAATGGTGACAATCATAAATGAACAAACTGGGATACAATTTCAAATCTATTACTTAATAATAATTGTCTGAACAGGCAACTTACAATGCCAACTATTAGGTAGAGAGGTAGTTAGACGAGACATAATATATTGTTGCTTCTGATAGTTTGTGAATGCAATAAAAATAACTTGTTATTAGTACTAAGGAACAATTTTCTAAATCAGACAACATTTGTAAAAACAAGTCAATAAAGCCATAATAGTCGAAAGGTAATGAAGATAAGGAAAGAGGATATAAAAGTATTAATAGTTCTCCCATAGTTCTTATAATTACTTTTAAAAAATTACAATTACACACTTATCACTAGTACGGTCTATTATTCATGTAGGGTTGTGGACGTCTCATTGGAGGAGGCATTCTATTAGCAGGAGTGATTGATATATCCAAATAATTGCCAATTTGAAACTTCACTTGGGAGAGAGTTTTATTATCATCATTTCCTCTTTGACCAGAACATGTAACACCAATTTCTCTCATGCGATATGTTGGTGTCCGCATATCTGGATACACAATAGCAAAGTCAAAGTAAGTACCCTTACGACGTGTCTCAGGATTCACTTCTTTAACTAGGCTAGTAAGTTCCCGAAGAGTTGCATCCATCCATGTGTATATTTGCAACTCATTCTGCGGAACCCCACCTCTTGCATAGTCACCAGGAGAATTGTGTCTGCCAGTTGAACAAAAAACTCGAAGCAGAAGAGGGCAGGTCTGAAATATTATGATTCTAAATAAAATCTGAGATGGTAAATTAACTGAAAACATCGCAAACGGTATTTTATGATAACCTATTAATTATAGTTATAAATAGAATAACCATTTAGAGAATTATTAAGTAAACTAATCTATCCTTATGTATCCATATAAAGTATTAACCTTTTCTCTATCAACTGGTTTTTCTGCCGGTTTAACTTCTTCGACAACCATTGATTCTACTCCCGCCATTTTCATGCCCCTGGTTTAACTTGTTTGGTTAACTGGCTGAATTAGAATAAAATAAATGTAATATAAATTTATTAATCAAAAGCTGAAGCCTTATGAGTTTGTTTTGTAGTCGACACTCGACAAGAAATGTAAATTGTAATATAAAATGTAAATACACACAGTTTACCATTTGACAATACAAATTTAATACACCACAGAGTACAATTCAAATTCAGGTAAAGAATAGACGGGCAGGAGTCAGGAACACACTAGAAGGCTAAATATTGTAAACAATAGCAAATTATTCAATATAAAGAAAATTTCACGCCATTATGTGTGGCAGAGTACCTATGCAAAGTTTAGATTGTACCACTAAAGGTTTATACCATATTCTTTTCAATAAGTTATTATTGAAAAAAAAAAACAACTCGGGCAAACAAAGGCACAGACTAGAACCAAAAATGATGATGATAAATTAAAATTTTAAATGAATTTACTTGATCATTTATCATCATCATTTTTGATCTCAGTTGAGGTATGTTTCAAAACGATAACGATAACCATTAATAATCTTAAAATTGCAATCCACAAACAATGATGAAGTGGTCAATCCAATTTGGTCTAGGCCCTGCTAGACGTTGTCAAATAAAAATGTAATACCGAAACCACATATACATCTAAAAAAATTATAATAACTAGTTTTTTTACTTACAACTACCTATCCTTAACCTATAACAATATATGATTAGATTTTTATTTGCAAATCATTTTAAAATTTAAAAATCAAGTGTCTTACTTGGTTTGACAATTAGCATTTGACATTAATGTTAAATGTATTCCAAAATCGGATCGATTGTTTTGAATTTGATAAAATATTTTTAGATCAGTAATCAGTTTTGAAAACTGATTAATTATTTTTTAAGTTTAGGTTTAATTCTCAAGGCGCGATGGCTGACAAAGAAGATGACGAAACCTTTCAAGAAAATGACGTATATATAAATCCTGAAGATGGAATGCCTAATGTCCATCCAAATATTGCTGATATACATCCTGACAGTGATTCGCATGACGAACTTAACGAATTTGATGATCTACCAAAGTCCGTGATTGTAACAAATATACCCAGCGATGTCTTCTCCGACGAAAAGTTGAAAAAAGAACTTGAAGATTTATTTCGTACGTTTTCTGATAACATAACTTTTCAGTGGTTAAAAAGTTTTAAACGCCTACGTGTGAACTACGACAGCCCTCTAGCTGCAGCCAATGCACGAGTGCAGCTTCACCAGTATCACTTCCATAGTACTTATATTAATTGTTATTTCGCTCAACCTGTTACGCCAATTTCATTGAAGAATCTGCAACCGCCGGCGCCTGTCAAGCAGTATCTGATTTCTCCACCAGCTAGCCCTCCTATTGGATGGGAGCCTCGGGAAGAAGGTGAACCTATAGTAAATGCTGATTTATTAGCAGCAATAGCTAGTTTGGCTCCTGGAGAAAGTCATGAACTCCATGCCCCTACTCCGACTCAGCCTGCAATTATTGTGCACACAGCCCTATCAGCTGAGCCTGCACCTATATCCTGTAAGATTCAACACACAAGATGTCCTGAATACTGATATGCCTTGTTGGAATTTGTAGATGAATTATATTTTTAGAGTAGCAGTCCAATGCTTTTTTCTGTCACAGAAGTCAATTTGACCCGTGAAGCCAAAGATATTGCAGAGTTACTAAAATTAGTGAAATTTAAACAAAACTGGTAATATATGGGCTCAGTTATATAAATTTAAAATAATTATATCTACAAACACATTAATTTTATCTACATAAAACTACACTTTTAGTAACTTATGCCCTGTATTACCAATTTATGTAGATATATTTGCTTTTTAATTTATTTATGTGAGGATTAATAAAATTATATTGGTGCTATTTTTTGAATAACATAACATTTATGTTTTCAGTTATTAGATAAATATAGATTTAATTTTGGATATATATTTAACACACCGTTTCTGGAATAACAATTTTATTAAATATTAAAAGGTGATGTTGGAAAATCCAAAATTGATAGGTATTTTTAGGACACTTATTTAATATAACATATCATGACTCTTCAGGATTTCCCACAAAAAAATTTATTTGCTCAACTTAATATTTTTGTCTTTGAAAACCTTTTATATAGTTCCTGACTAACAATATGTTTACCACCAGTTGGAAAATAATTGTTTAAGGTGTTATTACTAAAATATCTATTATGTTTTATTCATTGGAATAAATCTTATATATAGATAGGAATAAACAAGTTCTCTATGTGGTTCTCTTGTTCTCTTTATAATTATAAAACTCTGAATTTATGGTCTAAATGTCTATCTCTGTGTTGTGGCCTCATGGTAAAATATATTATGGTCTTTATAGCTTTAGAAATATATTAACTACATGATTTAAAGTGCATATTTAAAATATGTAATTAAATTGTTATATGTATGTTATAAATTTATGCATGTTAAAATCTTTTTAATTACTTTGTTTGATTTTTTTTTAAATTAATTACTGTTTTTTTAAAGCTGGATTTTTCATTAAATCATTATATTTTGCAGACAAGCCAATTGTTGTTGTTAATCTTGTAAGCTCATTATACATTGGCAATAATTATCTGCAATACAATTATCTTATTTGCTTTGCTATTTATAAATGTGCAATGTGTTTTGTATTTTCTTGTTTTACATTTTAAGTTTTAGTTTATAAAACACTGTCATAAAATTAACAAAAAAATTATAATTTGTCTTAATAACAAGTTAGTAATTACATATTTATGAAAATCTCATGTTAGATTCTCAAGTGTGAATGTCTTGGTATTAGATATAAATGCGATCTCGTTGATAAATTAATAATGTTTCTCACTGTCACATTGTAAATGTTTTAAATTGCTGTGATTTCTACTATTGTTTGATGTAAATACAAAATATTACGGAATAACTGTATTTTATTTATTGGTCTAAAGTCCTAGTCCTTAAAATTCGTATACAAATTGATTGAAATTTCGTTGTTTGGTTACAAACATTGAAAACAGTCTATTAAAAAGATTTCAAAGAAAAGTCAAATTGAATAAACAAGATTTACCTACTGTAAAAATACACAACAATGATACCTACCTATTACTATAAATATATAAAAAACATTCATTTTAACATAAAATAGTAAGTTTTGTTATCTTTAATTTTTTGTAATTTAATGTGTCCAAACAATATCCTATATATATCAAAAATTTTGTACATATTATATATTTTTAGACTTAAGTAAGTGCTACGTATATATACTTGTAGTTGTATGGAATATTAATTATCTTGTCAAAAACTTAAACGAAATGGCACTTAACATTTTATACAAACATTTATTTTTATTAATTCGTTAGTTATGTATAAATTAAGGCTTTGTTAGCCTCCGTACGTGGGTAACATTGAAAATGTTTAGAACTGGCCAATTAGAAACATTGCTAATTTTGAATATCAATTCTATAACTCTTTGGTAACCTGATGTTGTATATGCATTCATTTGTCATTTGTTTTTGTGATTTGGCGGCTCTTGTTACACGTGAAAATGAACCCAACACGAGAAAATGTCAATGATTTATTATGGCTTTCGTTGTGGGCTTACGCAACAAGAAAGCTATGATAGGCTAAGATTGGCATTTCTTTATGAAAGCCCCATCTCGTGCCACTATTTACAATTGGTTTACGAGTTTAAGCGTGGACGTAGCAATCTCAATGATGATCCGCGTGAGGGACGTCCTTTAACAGCGACTACAGAAGATAAATATTTGACTATGGCAGGTGTCTTGATAATTAGTCGTCCGCCATACATTCCTGACCTGGCGCCCTGCGAATTTCATTTATTCCTAAGAACTAAAAATTCGAGATTACGAGCTCTGAAGATACGGTGAAAAGAAGAGAGGAAGAATGGGCTCACTGCTTTACTAGTGGTTCCATCGAATGCGACGATATGTAGAGATGAACGGATATTACTTAGTAAAACAAGTATTGGCAAATTTCTACATTAAACCGTTTTTCTAAACATTTTCAGTGTTACCTAGGTAACATGACATAATTGAAATGATGCTTCAAATTTATTATTGAAGTAATTTAAGTACTGAATATATAAAACTCAAATATTTAAACTAACTGAAATTACGTATTGAATAACTATTATGATTCCTACAGGTACATATCAAATTTATCATAATTTATGTAAAAACTTGTAGTAGGATCCTTACAACTAATGGACGGACTACAAGAATAAAAATTTAATTACTACATCTTAGTTCATCTTACGATAAAAAGTTATAGATAACTTAAGAACGTACTGCAGCACATTTTACAATCATCGACTGGGCAGCTTCTTCATCTTCGTCACCTGTGTAACCTACACAGGTGACGAAGTTGAAGTTGACGTTCTTATCTTTCTTTTTAAAGCAGGTAGAAAATAAAGTATCACCCTTTTCACAATTTGACGACTCACAGATGTATATGTCACAGTGAAACACTTAAATAAGAGAGTTAATTGAATCTCTAGACATTTATTTAAATATCGATATTCAATTAACTCGCATAAGTTCCGTTAGACAAGTGAGTGAACGAAACTTTTAACAAGTTCCTTAACGTTCCTAGACAACAATATCCATTTCAACTTTGGTAACTTTTGGTTTGGTGACCACGATATTTGATTAGAAAAGTTAACGTTTTAAAAATAGTTAAACGTTTTCGACCCTGCTTTATTTAAATCAAAACGCTAGCGAGTTAATTTGAATATCGCTATTCAATTAACTCTCTGCTTTAAATACTTTACTGCGAAGGCTAATGTCGCCGCCCATCTAACGACGCTTACTACTGAATTCGGCGGACGTCGAATTAGTAATAGGGTTTTTAAAATAAAACAACTCTGACAAGAAAATAATTTATTCCTCTTCTTTTACCTTTGGTATAGGAAATACAATTTCTAGACTCTTTTCCCCTAAAATACAGATAAAACTCTTTCTTAAGGCACACAATGTATTACTTCCATAAAAATATTGTTATTCTCTAAAAATTGTATACATATACTTACATTGAAACTTGTCAACATCGTTCCTTTTTGTATTAATAAATAAATATATTGGAAGAATTTAGATTTTCTTTTGATTTGATAATATTTGTGACAGGAACACTTTGTATTGATATTAAACATTACAAATTTAATAATAACAAATTCAAAATGAATATATCTAATACATTTTATATACCTTACCTATTCTAAGGTTTATCAATTCAATCTTTGTACTATAATATTGAACAATGTTTTATCAAAAAAAAACTATAAAACTACTTATTTAAAGGAAAACAATTTCACTATTAATCTATAAAATAAATGTAAAATTATTATTATTCTCACAAGTCAATTTTGATTATTTAAACTAAGTTTATTTTCGAAATCCAATATTTTTATATAATTTCAGAAAAATATATTCAACAATTTATTTATAAGATCTTGTTTATCACAATTCCGCACCTTAATACTATTTAAAACATAGACATTTGGTAATTGGTAACACTGTTGATTTTTGCAATTCAACATCCTTTGTGAACAAAATCAATGTGATGTTTACTGAGCACATATGTTTTCATAAGTTACTTTTTCAAACACTAATAAATATAGCACATTTTCTGAATTGATTTGTACAGTCGTATTAACATTGCTGCTGTAAATGGTATATTATATTTACTTATTTTATTCTATTGATATAGAACAAACACACTAACGTAATATCTGTATATAACTACATAAACACTAAAGTAATATGAAATGCAAAGTACAAGATAGTGGAATGGTGTAACGAACATGATATTTGTACCTATTACCGTTTGTGCGTTGAATAAAAATAACTCCTTAAGCGAAGTTAGCAAAAATATAAAGATCCTATAGTAAATAGTATTATTTAATCAAATAGTATACTTTTATTATTCAAGCCTCGTAAATCTTTGAACTTTTATAAACTACTAGCAACTAAATATAATTAACCTACCCAAAAATATGAGTTGACCGCATAAAGCTTGTTTAGCCCAACCCAATATAAATATAAGAACTCACAAAAGTGAGTCCGATATATGGAATGACTTTCTAAAACAACTCTCTTATTGAAGTATGATTTACCATTATCAATTAATTTGGACGGAACGATTGAAATGTTTTCTCGTTCATGGTAAATTCATAATATTAGATAGATTCTTAAGCTCCCTTACTCATATCACCTAGTGGAACCATTGCCTCTGTGGTTTTTTCATCAGTAGCATATGTTTTATTACTCTTTTTACCTAAGCAACTGCCAAAGCATGTATCGCCTCTGCCAAAGGTTTCACCATCATTAAGAGATTGTGGCATTGGTTGATTCATCGTTTCAGGCAAGAATAAACATAGGAAACCTGAAACAAGCGCTACTAATCCAAATGTCACTGCTGGAATTTTCGGGTTAAAAGAATCGAGTAACGTTATTAATGGAGTTAGGGCTCCAGACAGCCTAGCGAACATAGAACCTAAACCGATTGCCGAGTTTCTTACTACAGTAGGGAATAATTCAGCTGAATAATTGTAAATAATTGCAAATGATCCAGCAATGAACAGTTTTCCACCTATAACGATAACGGTAGATACCATAGAGCCTGATGGCAAAAATGTTGCAACAATGCATGCACTTCCACCAATAATCATCATAGAACTCATTAACGCTCTTCGGCCCCAAACATCAAGAAAATATATGACAAAAGCATAACTTGGAAATTCAACCAGTCCAAAAACAGCTGTTATCAAATAAGGATTTCCTTCTAGCTTTCCCGTACTCAGAGTAAGACCATAGTAAACTAAAGAATTGGCAAACCAGGCTAAACAAATATTAATGGTTTTTATTCTTAAATTAGGAGTCTTAAACAGATCGATAACACCGGCACTTTGTTCTTCTGATCCTTTTGATGCCTCGACTCTACCTTTAGAAACAAGTTCAGCTCTATCTAAAACATCATCAGATTTATTAAACTTAAGAGCTTTTTGCACAATGTCGACAGCTTCTTTAGCTCGTCCTTGTGCCCATAGCCATCTTGGCGATTCATCCATTATCCATATATGAGGGATTAATATGACACTATGTAACCCATATATAACTTGAAGTAGCACTCGATTGTCGATCAGTGCTCCCCAGCCGGCGACTAACATTATTCCCAAAGCAAAGGCACATTGAAAGGCTACACCACAGCTGGTTCGTTTCTTAGGACCAACAATTTCCATAGTCAACACAAACGCCGGAATATAAGCGCCAGCAGAGCCGAATAGTGCATAGAAAAACGTACCAACTAAGAAAGACCAGTATTCTGGTATGAACGCTACGCCTACACCTAAAATCAATTGCAATACTGATGACCAACAAAATACAGTCTTTCGTCCATATTTATCCGCTAAACCGCCTAAGTATACTGCTCCAGTGAATACACCCAGCATGTAAATAGTTTGTGCTAATGCTCCCTTCCACCTCTGGTCACAGACGAGATCCCATTCGATGGCGCGCGAAGAAGTTCTGTATTTCGAGTCATATACCCATTTGGTGCACGCTTCAGTTTCGTTGTATTCATTGTATACAAGGCAATTGTGTAGTCCCCCAGTCAGAGTTAAAGGAATTGATTGCAGAATTTCTGTCGAGTTCCACGATGCTATAGTTTCATTCGTGTCCACACCTTCTACCCAGCATCTGAAATGAGATACTTTTCTAAATATATATTGGATTTATATATAAATATTAAAAATTCAGTTATTATCTATAATTAATAATATGTACTTAGCACTAATTGCAAAAATTTTGCCAATTATAACTTCATTGTTGGTTTGATCTACTTAGGTGCACAGTCTAGAAGAATTGAATCAATACAAAACGTGATAAATAATAAATCAGTGCCACTACAACCTTCGGAAATCTGTGAGGCCTTCACAGATTTCTGTATATGTTTCATGATCATTTGTTATTTTATTAGACCAGTTAGTTATTAGTTATCCATCGACTGATGGCGATGGCTACATGCCAAAAAGTCTTTTGGATCTAAGGCAAGCCGGTTTCCTCACGATGTTTTCCTACACCGTTCAAGGGAATGTTAAATGCGCACATAGAAAGAAAATCCATTGGGGCACAGCCGGGGGATCGAACCTACGACCTCAGGGATGAGAGTCCACGCTGAAGCCACTATTTGGAAGTAGGGTTTTGTCAAATCTTTTTCATATGGCTTCAAGATAATACGTAAATTTGCGATTCTTAATTTCATTGACTATTTATCTAAGTGTTAGGATGTACGTATGTTTGATGTACAAATTGAAACAAACTTTGAACCACACTTGAAAAATGCCACCTAATAAAAAGAGAAATAAATAAAATACGATAATAATAAGTAAAACTTTATTTAGGAAACAATATAAAAAATATGACACATTATAATAGATATTAAGGTAATCTTTACACAGTTTACGTACAAAGCATATTTCTTTAAGTTAGTTTTTTTAGTATCAAAAGCACCTTATCCAATTAATTTAGCAATCCTAAAACCCTGTCACAAAATACAATTTAGTTTTTCAGTCAAATTTTAGGTCGATTAACCTTAATTACATACGTGAGCGACAAAACAACATGGTAATATTGCATTCATAGATTCGCGTGTGATAAGAGTTTTCTTTTTTTAATTCTTAGAAGTACACTCACTGTATATACCTATTATATACAAAAATATCAAAGGTTAAAGTATTTTACGTATAGTTTCCGCTATCATTATAACACTTATAACAATTATTGTGATGAAAAACTTATTACAGACGGCAGTCTAGTTATAATAAGGCACAAAAAATGGCAAACAGTTGGCACAGACTACTATTAATTAATTTCTTTAATTCATGTCAGTAGAGGTGACGATAAAATGCGTTATTTTTTAAATACAGTAACCGCCAATTATCCTGAATTGCAAATTCAGACTTAATTTGACTAGTTTTAACCTAGTACGTATGAATAAATTAGCACCAATATTTCATTCTCAGCACAAAATATACTTGAATATTTTAATAAACTTATTTGATCTATTGAAATAGATATTTTATTAACTACAAAATTCTATTGACTAAGTATGAATGTTTAATGTGAAATCTCTTTAGAAAATACTATTTTCTTTATGATACATTAAGATGCCGTTACATGAATATATGCTTAAGCATATTTGTATTTCCCTGTTTAGAACGAAATTATATAGCAATTAAGAAATTATATAATTATATAGAAAGATACCTCGAACATACCAAAGTACTAAAGTGAAGATAAGATTGACATTTAATTGTCGTAATCACTTAAAATAAACATTCTATGCAAAACACTAGAAAATCTCGAACACGAAATGCTTCCAGTAATTGTTACTTATAAAATGTAAACACGTTGCCATTTGATTTTAAATAAATCAATAAATATTGACTCGTTGCCTACACTGTACTAACAGCAAATTCATCAAACAGTATTATAATAGTTACGTCAGTATACGCCAAACCATATTTATCGCGAGTCTATAACATTGCGCCAAGAACACAATGGTTTGGTCACACAGCGGACGGAGCGGAACGGCGACGCGACGCTGGCGCGACTTCAGCAGTTGTCATGTACTGATTATTATGAGACATGTCACACAGCGCCGTCGAGCGACGCCAACGGTCTCGTCGCGTCACCGTCGCGCCCGACAGTGATGCAAAACAAGCACGGCTGGACGGGGCGTGAGCGTGACGGTACACGTTGTGTTATAAGTAAATTCGTTTGAGTAGTCAAACAAACAGAGGGACGGGAAACGTCGCGACGGCAGCTTTGTATTCGTCTACAGAAATGGACAGAATCAGACAGTTAAAAAAACTAATCTAAAATCGAGGCCACATTTTTTAAATAATTTGGGCACACGTCGTATAAAAGTTCGAGGTTGAAATCAGTAATTTTGGAATAAATAGGAAAGGAGCACAAAATGTTTGTTTCAAAATGTTCGATATCGCGGTGGGTCGGCCGACGCGACGCTTGCAGGATTGTCACGTCCGCAGTGTGACATCCACGTCGCGTCGCCGTCCGCTGTTTGACCAAACCTTTAACTTTTAAGTTATTCGCATTATGATTTTTGAAGACTAGCTAATATATAAGAAAATTATTGAATCATTCACAAAAACGGTCTTATTATAAAAAGTAGACTAGAGATAGTATGTTATGGAGTAAGTATACATGAAATAAATCTTTAGTTCAAGTTTTACAATAGTTATTGGAAACAATGGAAACAGTTATATGAAAAATATTGCAGCCGAATTCTCTTGCAAATATTTTACGCAGATTTACGTGCTGTTGTACAGTCAATAACAACCTAACATTAACATCCAGTCTAATTGTTTCAATAAGGACTAGATAGTAATAAAAATATAAATGCCAATTTCGACTTGTCTACTGACGTTAGTTCCGCTAAAAAATAACTTATACCTAATTTATTTATTGCTGGTTTGTAAGCTCGTAAGTTATGTCACCAACCCTATGAACAATATGATACGTATAGGTTTTCAAAAAAGAGGCTCAATTAGGGAGTGAAAAAAGTGTGCCTTTTATATGATTTAAATTATATAAAATAACTAAAAATATATGTATTTTTAATTTGCTAACTTAATGACCTGCCTTTTCGAATTTGGTTCTTTGTACTAATTGTGAAAGAAGTACAGCACTTTCGAAAAGTAAATGTATCGATGCATAATTTAATTAGTATTCTGAATTTTAATGCAATTTGGAATACTTAAGAAAACTTTAATAATTAATTGACTGGTATCATTTCGGCATTGTTTGTTTTAGATTATTGTTTCTTCTCTCCATCTAAAGGTACCATGGTTTCCGGTACATCAGCAGAATCTACACTCATTCGTTTTCCGCTACAATTAGTAAAACAGTTATCACCAACGCCAAACTTTTCTCCATCTTCTATTGTCTGCGGCAAGTCTCTCCCAATTGTCTCGGGGAGGAAAAATGCAGAGAACCCTGATAATAAAGCTAACAATGCAAAAACAAATGTCGGTATTTTAGGATTCAAAGTGTCCAATAAACTTATCAATGGCGTCAAAGCTCCCGATACACTGGCGCACATACTTCCCAAACCAACACCCGAACTACGGATGACGGTGGGGAATAATTCAGCCGAATATTTGTAAATGATTGAATAAGATCCAGAAATAAATAACTTTCCAAGCATGACGACCACTGTCGCAGCCATGGAACCGTGCGGCAATGCTACAACAGCAACGCAAGCAATTCCTCCAAATAACATCATTGCACTTATAAGAGCCCTGTGCCCAACGCGGTCTAAATAAAGCATAATAATCACATAGCTAGGCATCTCTACCACGCCCATAAGGAAAAATATAAAGTATGGATTTCCATTTAACTTTCCGGTGTTCAATGACAGCCCGTAATAAACAACTGAATTCGCAAACCAACAACCGCAAATTATCAAGGTTTTTTTGAGCATATTCGGTGACTTGAAAAGGTCAGAAGTTCCCGCCGCTTCCTCATTTGAATATTTGGCGTTCTTCGCTTTACATTGAGAGACTAGTGTCGGCGCGTCAATCGTTTCGGAAGAATCGTTCATTTTCAAAGCCTTTTTAATTATAGCTACGCATTCCCGGGCTCTGCCTTGCGTCCAAAGCCACCTTGGAGATTCGTCCATTAAAAACCAATGAGGCAAAAGAATGACTGCGTGCAATGCATAGACAATTTGTAAATAGAACCTGTTGTCTATGAGATATCCCCACACTGCAATGAGCATTATCCCAATCGCAAACATGATTTGGAAAGTGACACCACACAACGTACGCCTGCTTGGTCCTACGAGTTCCATGGTAAGTACGAATCCTGCGATATATGATCCGGACCCAAATATGCCGTAGAGAAATCGTATCGTAACAAACATATAATAGTCGGTCGAGAACGCTACTGAGGCAGCAAATATTAACTGAAGAATTCCTGCCCAGACAAAGACGGTTTTTCGTCCGATTTTATCGCATAGCCGACCGAGAACAACTGATCCAATGACGACGCCAATCATATACGCCGTTTGCGCAGCTGCCCCCATCCACCGCCTTCCACACACAAAATCCCATTCAATACCACGAGAAGAGGTAAAGTATTGTGTATCGTATACCCAAGATGTGCATTCCTCTAGGGTTTTATTTTCTCCGTATACCTTACAAGAATCCAGTTTTCCATGTTCATTCAATGGTATAGCTCCAAGTACCAAGGAAGAGTTCCAGGCTTCCGTATAATTAAAACTGTCTATTCCAGACAGGAAACACCTGAAAAATGACGACAAATGTTAATATATGGCTATATGAGATTTTGAAGGTGCAATTTTGAAGCTCTATGCTGTGTGCAGACTATGACATTTATTGAAAGTACATAGATTATTATTACGGCGCGAATGATGAAATTACTCTTTTAGAAGTCGATTTTATTTTGTATAGAATTTTTAATGCAAGACGAACGAAAATGAAATGACGACGAAGGATGTAAAATATATGTGCACCAAATATTAGTTGTATAGATAAGCAATTCACAAGTTAATTTATTAAGCAAATTTGTTATTCTGCAATAGATTATATATCCTTAAGGAAAGTATACTCACATGACACGCCGTTGCTTTCAATCACATAGGGAACAATCACCAAAGCACACCCGGAATGACTTAAAAAGCGGACTCCACAATCTCAAACCAAATTTAATTTATTATGTTACATCAATATCATTTGATGTATTATAATAAAAGTATTTTTATATAAAAATGTTAAAACGTTAGTTAAAGCAAAACTATCTATATATTATGTATTTTAATATAAGGGATAATTGTATTTACAACACACTCAAGATATACATTAATTAATATCCGACCATTAAATATATATTATTATATAACTTAATATAGATTCATACTAAAAGAAATTCTCATATATAGGTGATGAAGATCAAATTGCAAATATTCCATGAATTCTGTAGCCCACATAAATGAAATGACAACCATCCCAACAAACGCCTTAGAAAAAGCTGCTATTAAATGTTTTGATACACGTTTAGAATTCATGCACATGCGTAATCGACGCTTTATATATTACTGTATAAATAGCTGTAAAATGTGGTTGTAATAAAATTGAAATATTGCAATTAAAGGTTGTGGAACATGCGTGAAAACCTGTTCGACTGAGAGACATTTATGGTAAGTTATTTGAAATTACATGGCTGACTTAAAAGTACCATAACAGAACAAGATGTTAGGCAAGAACCGAGGTATAGGTCCGAATTAAACGAGATAAAAGCCAGTCTGAACAAGTATTGAATAATTGCAAAACAATTTTTTTTCTTATCTTTTAACCACTCCTTATATGGAAATTGTAATTGTAACAAACTCTCAAGCGAAATAATCAATGTAGCCTTTTATAAACTTGACGTTTATTTAAATGATCTTAGTATTTGGGATTGATTTGCTCCAGTTTAAATATTTACAGCTGCCTTGCCATACAAACAATTTGCATGACTCAAAACTTGGCCATTAAAAAGAGTGCCGGAGAGTTTCTTGATAGTTCTACTAGTCCGCTCTACACTCGTGACTTGCGAACTGGTAGTAAATGTAAATTTCTGTTGACGTTTTTAAGTGTACTCGGTTATCTATATGAATATATTTTGAGTTTTATATAAATTAAACTACACTATTACTGGATATTAAAATCTTGACTTAACATTGCGTTTTACTTTCTACGTAAATAATTAACAATGATTCGAATTAATAATAATAAATTATTTTCTGGTCGTGTTATGTTTAGAGTGGGATTATAAAAACCTGATCGTATGTACAGATCCCAGCTGTACAAACCAAATAGGTGGTTAGTAAATTTTACTTTCATCACTCAAATCATATGCAAAAATTAAAATATCGACACAAACAAAACAGGTTAAACATGCATGTGTCTGCTCTATGGCTAATGAAGAATACAGAATATAATGCAATTTTCGCGGTTTACAGCCGTCAAATTCATGGACTGTCATAAATTCCAAATGTTTGTCACGTAACTTAATTTGTTGTCATATTATAATCTGTGGTAGTTTTTTTTTTAGTTTCTAATCACTGGTAAGATATATTTATAAAATCCCGACAAATATCGAATGTGTTTGACCTATATTTAAAGGATTTCAGATAGGAATAGCAATCAGCTGGCCTATTTTAATAATGTCGCACGATGATAAAACTAGATTGTCGTCGCTTTATTATCATGTTTATCAGAAAAGATTACTTATTAAAATATTGCATACAATATAATTTCTCGCGATTTTTAAAAATCATTACAATAATCAAGTTATTTACATCCTTAAATATTATAAAATGAAGCTATGTCTGTTCGTATGAACGGATTTCGTACAAATTTACCAATACATAGCGTGACTTAAGGTATATAATATTTATGTAAATGGTCTGTTAATTAAAAATTACTGTTTTACCGATATAATATATAATACGAAACCAGTGGAAGTAATATTATAATTTCTCTTTTATGTTAAAGAAGTCTGTATAAAAGTGTAAGAACGTAAAGGACAATATAAAAGCTAATCAAATAATGTATATATCGCTTCATCGCAACAATGTCACTTTTACACACTTTTATCAGACAATGGCCCGAGAATATTACTGTCTTATGTATTGAGAATGTCTGTGGTCTTTTAGGTACGAATTACCATGAACGGCTATTTTAAAAGCTTTCAGGGCACGTTTTGTAAAAGTGATATTGCACAACGGAGGTGCGACACGATCAACACTCTTTGGCAGATGATTTTAATATACCCAATATACCATACAAGAATATTAATTAACCTGTGCTCTGGTACTGCCGCCACAGTGACCAAGGACAGCATATGAAGTCCAGCTGTCATAGCTGCCAGGATGTGCAGGAAAAACTGGAACGCTTGGTATTTCCCGAAATCACCTGAAAAAAATAAATGGAAAAATAACTAACTACACATATAGAGTAATTTTTAAATAGCGTGTGAATATTTTCGGTGTTCAGATAATTAATAAAGTAAGTACATATATATTATTACGACGATAAATTTTCGTGTCTTGTAGAATTATTATTATTATCGGTTCTTTGAAGGCCTATCGAAATCGGATACAAGCAACGCTATGTCAGCTAATTGTAAGTTTTTATAGCTACTGGTGTGATATCAATAAAAAAATATGAAATTAATCATAATAGCTTAGATATATGTATAGCGAGATAGAACTCCGACAAACCAACTATCACCATTTCTTTTCTTTTACTAGGGCTGTCAACAGGAGATCACTTGTAAGATACTATATGACTGTCCGATGCCTTCTTAATCGTTTAAATGACTCGATTGTTTTGTAGTCTTTTTGAAACGTATTCTTAAAGTTTTTTTAATCCATAAATAAATCATTAATTGTAATACAATTTATAATTTTATTCTATGTCCATAAAATAATCGGAGATTGTGGATTAATTGTTGGGTTCGGTCGTTAGTGCTTCTCCTTTACTGGAGGTTAGCCGTTGGCCTCCTAAGACGTTTTTGTCCTGAACGAGATGCAACACGTGGTCCAGGTACGCTACTTTCCGTTGTTTAATATAGCAGTAGTTAATCTGTTTTAATTACATTGTGTATTCCTGCAACAACATTGTGTAAACTCGATTATCTTAATAAGTCATAAAACAGAAATAAATCTTGAGCAAAACATTCCACACGGAATATTATTATATGCGTAATCTTGTTTCCTATTTATGCAGAATTATTGCATCGTATTAATAAAATAAATGTATTTTATAGAATGAAAATTCACTTCCCGAAACCCACAAAATTCATATTTTAGTACTGTCGGTCTTGTATTTATTTTATTTTTTTAAGTATTCCTAAAGAGAACAAACAGAAACATAAAGCACAGTTTTACAAAGCACAGTTATAAGATTGATATATTTCTTTTTTTTTTTGACATTCATAAGTGTACATTATGTTACCTAGATATGAATGAATGATTTTGGATTGATTGATTGATTCGATTCTCGAACTTCATAAATAAAAGCAACAACAAAATTTTACTGTTGTATCAAGGGGGACATTATAGAATTAATAGAAACTAAAATGGATTAATTAAACAGATCGGTTTTATTTTATACATTTACGATTTGATACAGATTTTAAAATTCACTTGAACTAAATCCTAGATTCTAAAAGTATACGTCCCGGCCGTATACAAATTACTTGTCTATGCTCAAACAACGGTTATACCGTGAAGAAAACCATCTCGAGAAACGTGACATGTGTATGTATTGGATTTTGATAAACAAAACATATATATGGTTCGATAGAAGTCTTCACTTTGAATCTTACCAGAAGAACCAGTGTTGACTACGTCTCAAGAACAGAAAGCTTCATCATAAAAAAGAAACAAAAAACGGCTAACTATCCATCATATAACTAAAACGTACTTCATATGATGTTGTCTTTGGAATTTGTCACTAAGTAATTACCAGCGTCTTAACTCTAATTGCTTAAGGAAATACCAATCAAACAGGTTAATTTTTGCTCAGTTTCTCAACAACATTTCTATTAATGCGGTATTAACTTTATACATTTCAACTGTACCATAATTTATATTATAAATCGTAGAATGCACTTTAACTCAAAATTCTTATATATTATTTTTTATCTCCCAAATTGCAAATTGGAAAATACATATATGTCGCTTCAGGAAACACAATTAAATTACTGAGAAATCTTGAAGGCACTATTAAAATATGAAACACTCGATATATTAATAAACATGAGCAAAAGTATATTTATCATTGTCTCATCTATGACCACAGATATTTAAAAATACGAAAATGCCTAAATTATAATTTTACGTCTTAATATTGCTTGTATATGACACTCGAATAGTAAGAAGCCATCCTTTCATTATTCAATGGTTTTTGTTTAGTGACAAATGAAAGAGGATAAAATTCCAGTAGTGTCGTATTTGTATTTGTCAGTCAGTTGATTAGTCTTCTCCAACAAAAAAGTTACACTAACGGAAAAATACAGAAATCGACCTAATGTACACATTTATGGAACAAACAATTACAGAAAATAATACCCTACCCAGGCCCTGAAAACAACACCGACTATCAACATGACATCGATAACTCAAGTTGTTTACAGGCTGTCAAATGTAACTCCATACACTCTAACCATATTTAGTCGTAAAAAAATATTGAGTATATTTGCTCCGTGTTGACTAAAGTACTCATTAATCTTTTTTCATCAGTGTCAACAAAGAATAGGATACGATTTTTTATTATTTATTCATTTTTTGTCTTTAAAGAAAAAATAATAACTTTTATGAAAAAGATAAGTCGTTTTTAACGAAACTTTTCATTGGTCAAAATCAGTTCACCTTTTTCCCCACTCGTATTTAACGGGTGTACTTTTGACATTGACAGACGTCAAAAGCAAAAATACAAGCATTTTATTATTCTATTTTTTCACTGTAGTTTCACTTGTTTGATGTATCTCATTATTATTGACTATGGTTTAATGACCCTTTCTTTTAAATCTTTAATAAGCAGCCGATGTTTATCCACACGGATATAGGTACAATATAACATACTTCGTTATCTGTATTATTAAAAAAATATAGTATACCAAATTTGCCCAGTAAAAGTCATAACTTTTCTTCATCAAATATTTGTACATTTGATATTTGTTATCATTAACGTAAATAGACGTAAATTATGAGGATATTGAGTAACTGACCGTAATCAACCACTTACACAATTTGCGAATGACGAGCCCACATACCAAGTCCGAAGACAAGAAAATATATGGAAAGTCAATTATTTTCAAAGTTACGACGATATTTTAAAATGCATCATTTTCTAAGATCCAAAAAAACATACAAGTAAAAAAATATAAGTCGACAATAGCTAGTTTGAGCTGTTTCACTTTCGTACAAACAAGTCAATTATAATAAAATACATATACGTATTTTAAACTACATGCGACCAGAAGTACGCGAGCGTTGATTTATATTATCTCCAACTGCGTCTTTTTGAAAGAGATATACACATTGAATGGATTTTGAAGATCACATAAAATGTATAATGTGTCCCCTACACATTACACATTCCCACACACACCTTAATCAATAAAATTAAATAATCAACCACTTACACAATTTGCGAATGACGAGCCCACATACCAAGTCCGAAGACAAGAAAATATATGGAAAGTCAATTATTTTCAAAGTTACGACGATATTTTAAAATGCATCATTTTCTAAGATCCAAAAAAACATACAAGTAAAAAAATATAAGTCGACAATAGCTAGTTTGAGCTGTTTCACTTTCGTACAAACAAGTCAATTATAATAAAATACATATACGTATTTTAAACTACATGCGACCAGAAGTACGCGAGCGTTGATTTATATTATCTCCAACTGCGTCTTTTTGAAAGAGATATACACATTGAATGGATTTTGAAGATCACATAAAATGTATAATGTGTCCCCTACACATTACACATTCCCACACACACCTTAATCAATAAATTGTTTGTAAATTGTCGCGATAAGTACGTTATGTTCTTCGTAGATTTGTAAACCGTTTTATGCTAAAACTTCAATTTTTTTTTAAACATAATATTTTGAAATGACTATGGATTATTGAATAACTGTTATAAATAAAAATAACGTACTGAGATCACTTAGCGGTATTTGCTACCGTGGCTAATAAATAGTCTACCCAATCACATAACAGATAGCCTAACACTAACCAACATAAATTCTAAATTAAAAACTACTTTTACGTGCATTTGTCGCGCTCCTAAACAAGACTGCTATGGTTACATTAATACAAACCACAACGGTTTTCTAATGTAACATATTGTAATATACTACATTATTTTGTAAAATAATGAGAAAAAAAACTTAATTTAAACTATGAAAAGTGGTCCATTTAGCGAACTGTATAACGAATTAACGTTTTTATTTATATTGTTTGTATGAACAAAAGGAATGTGACGTTGAATAGGTTTTGGGAATAAAAACTGTAATTGTATGAATATAATACTAACTATTCACTTTATAACCTCATAAAAGGTAAATTTACGACAATGGACCTTTAGCCATTTCCAACGTTTTCAAGCATAAGCAAATGATTTCCAACACATTAACGTCGTGCGTCGTTATTAAAAGCATATTTAATAACAGGTTATTTAATGAGACAGTATTAAATTGTCAGTTTTGCATGTCAGACAAAATTTAATTCAAGCACGACGAAGAGAGATTTATTTTCGGTTTAGTGGGAGCTTTCTATTTCGCATAGTCAATCTAAAAATACTTAAGTTCATTGCCCTGTACTACTATTTACTTTTACGATTCCATTGCAAGTCTTAAGATTTGAAACATCGGTCATGTCAAAGACTTTATGAATTTTGACGTACGATGTCGTCATATGTCAAAGTTCGCGCTAATTTTCAGTTCTGAATCTATGCCTCAGTCTAATATCGCGAATGACTGTAGTTACCCATTAACAGTTAGAAGGATTTCGTGAAATCCAAATATGTAAAAACATTCAACAAAAAAAAAATATGCCAATCAATTCAGAATAGATTTTTATTATTCTCGTCTGATTCGAAACCGATATCTCATCTACGTCTGAACTTGCTCTACAGTATCAATTAGTATTTAATTCAACCTTGATTGTCCTTTTAAAAACATGTTTTACATTTGTCTGGGTTATCATAACTGCATTGCGCAGTTTTTAAGAGCTCATCTCTCCTCTTCAAATAAGTGTCGCGTTAGCGTCTCAGTGATTAACATCTATAAAAATACATAACTACACTTAGCAACAACATAGACATCGATTCAGTGTGCAAATGCATCTAATGAATATGCTTAAGAATGTGTAAAACTGTTGTTGTCAATCATGTTTTTGATAATACGAAACATATGTTGCTTTTTAGTAATAAATTTACGGGCTTCGTACCACATGGATAACACGTGGCACAACGCAGCTGTATTAAAGCAATACCAATGAAAGACAGAGATTGACTGTCGGATATATATTATGTGTATATTATATACTCGTACTTACTCGTATATAACAAAGTTTGGAGGAACGATAAATATGAAATTAATAAGCAAAAGTTTGTTTTAGTATGTTTACATATATTATCATGATGTCAAAATTGTGAATTAAGATTTCATTTTAAATTACAAAAAACTATAAAATTACCAATGATAAACGAAAAAAATTTTACTCTGGTACTGAGAATATCTACCGTTGTCTATGCTTGTACATGGCCTTGGCCCATTAGGCTTGTAAATTGTCAAATTTGACTTTGAGACTTAATTTCTATTATCAAATTGTGCAATTATAGTAGATTACGCCTTTCTTTAAGCCTTTATACCTTACATATATAAATTTAAAAGGCCATAAAACTTAAAAAAAAATATTGTAAATCTTTGTAATGATAATGCTAATTCAGAATTTTTCTTGCAAGATTACGTTTACTGAAACGACCTTGGCCTAGTGATCGTTTTATTTTGTTAGATAATCATGTTTTAAGTTAGCCTCATTAATTAAAATACCGATTTGGAACGTTTGACACAGATTATACTCGTAAACATGATGAATGATGATGAAGAACAGAAAATATATTTATGGCCAACAAAATATTTAATAATTTACTACCTAGGTATATATAACATTTTAAAAATAATAAGAAGTTTAATCTGATGCTAACTAAATTCATGTTTCTGTAAAATTATTTTTACGCTCTCATGAAAAGAAAATGGTAAGTTTTTCAGTTAATATGTATAATGTATAGGCATGTTCAAGAATGCTTGGTCTAAAAAAAAGTCAAGACGCAGCAACTAATTGTCATAGAATTATACATTTTAAGTAAGAGCTAAAATTAATTTTTAACAAAAAATTTAATCCGACTTTAAAATTAAGTGCATTTTTTAAAATTTTTTTGCTTATTAGCTATATTTTTATTAATATTCATTGCACTTTTATTACTAAGATATACGAATAAAGTGTTAATAAGTTTGTGAAAATGGCAAATTTTTTTAACAACTCCGCTGTGGAGCGACTCCTTCTTAATACACAAAACAAACACGACAAATTTATAACCTACTTTAGATTTTTAAAGTAGGTTAAGGCCTTAATATGAAATTATTAAGTGGGGAATTTGAATTGAAACAAACAGCTAAACGCTAATATCAACGTTACATTATTTACCTTTAGAGGGGTTTTGGTTTGGGAATTACACTCTGTAATTCCCAATACAGCGATGCGATCTCTACTACAATATTAGGTATTGGTGGCCCAATGTTACATAGCTAATATATTTAAAGGATATTAAAATAACTACATCGAAGTTGCAAACAAAAATATCCGGATTAATATTAGAACATAGAGGATACAGGTATATAAAACTTGTGTTATTTTTATTAATATCGAAAGATCCATAAGTCAACTTTATTTTTTTTAATACAACGTAAAAATAAATGGGATATACACACACATATATAACGTTAAAACTTAGTGTAAATGTGTCCCATATGCTGTCCTATTTGAAATTCCAACGCATATTGATTCTTTACGTGGCCATTGAGTAACTGGGTATATTAGAATTATAGATGTTTAAATACACACATAAACATTAACTAGAAAATAGACTTATCAATTTAGTTCTTAGAATTGAAATACTTTAATTATTTATTTGGTTTCGCATAATAAGTATCAAGTGGAAAATATAAATAATACCATACAACACACTAATACAATTTATAAATAAATTTTAAAAAATCAACTTTATTACACTTTTTTATTATAAACTTACATTTTTGTTGCGTTATATAATTAATCTATAAACTTTTTAGTTAATCTGCATTAAATCTGTGGGTGTCGATCATGCGAAAATACTTTGAAAGAATTTCTTGATTGCCCATTAGAGAGTATATATAGGTGTAATTATTAAGAAAACGAAGTAATTTAATATTCAAATTTTGGGGTATATTTTTTTTTAAATGAAATGAAAAAAAAATTAGCTGATAAATTGTCAAATGTCTGACTAGACGACACAAAATTAGATTTTTAATCTTATCACATATTAAATTACTTTCACGTGATAATTAAAGTACAGTGTAATAAAAAAATTATTATAGAATTATGCTGCAAAAATGTAGATTACATTAAAATTTAAGATTTATTAAGCCCGTTATATAAGTTACATTAATTTTGCTCTGTCACTATTGTATAACAATAATAATACTTAAAAAAACGCAATTACCTTTTTTGTTATAAAAACCTCTTTAAGCAAAGTTTTTATGCTCCTTTATAATCGAATAATATCGAATTTATTTTAACTGAATCAATCCAATATACATTAAACATTACTTACTTCAAAGAATGCGAAGTAGTAAAATACTCAAAATTGATCCTATAAACTATATTTAGTTAAAATGATCAATTTTAACCGTGGGAACGTCTGGACAAATCTTTGTTTTTAAAAAATTTATTGCATTAGATATCATGTCGTGTATAATGGTTGCAGCTCCTTACAAAAATTTTGTGAAACTAAAAACTTGGCGCATTTAACAATCAACTACAAAAGTTTTACTACCTTTAAATCACAAGTTAAGACGGGCACATTCGCTGTTATATTGAATTTTTACATGCAGTATAATTATTAATCTGCAATAAGTTACAATTTAATGGACTCTGAGTTACAGGCAACACTATTAATTTATTTATTATATAGAAGGTGAGGCTATTTAATAGAATATTTTGAATGATAAAGAAAATTACTGAGATGTTTTTAAGAGCGTGACGTTGTTCTTACGCAACAAGATAACGTAAAAGCCTTTCTCTTTCTATTGTAAGAAATATTTAAAAATATATGTTCAAGAATATCTATTGTAAATATCTCGAAAATATTGTATAAATAACGATCTTTTTTAACAAATTTCAAGGTAACATTTTACCTGTTAATCTATTTCTTCTTGTTGTGTTAATATCTATGCTGATTTCGTTTGTCGTCTGACTCGACTTCTACAGCCATATGAGTAAGAGTTACGAGTCATAAATATTTTATAGGGTATCTGCCAAATGCGTTTTCTAAAGAAATATTAAGTACTTTTTACTACTTAGTACTGCTACTGCATTGCGCATGCGCACCGCAGCGCGACCGGATAGTACGGGAGGGATACGAGGAAGTCCCGATTGTGACCTCTAAAACCCCAAGGCGCCACCAACAATCGCCTTTGGTGGGATGTGGTAACGGTAGAAATATATACGCTTCTCTTCTCTCTTCTATCGGGTCCAGTTGTACAGATGGATCAACATCCCTTCTTTTGCTTCCCCGCTTGGCCACGTAATATAGCATATTTTAATTGTATTTTTACGTTTTTTTTTGTATAATTTATGATTTTTATAAAATAGTGTATAACATATACCGTAGCGTTAGTACTATGGTATAATGTGGTATACTTAAATAAATAAATGTATTAAGATATCTTATCATTTAGAAGTTTAATGGCTTAATAAAAACGAAAATCAGCTAATAAATAAATGAATGTGTGTTAACAAACTAGACTACAAATTCCAATATTCGTTCAAGTAACATATATATTTTTTATACCCTTATTGACATTATTCGTGATAACTCCGCTATAAGCTTATATTACCCCAGACATGTGTACATTGGTTGGTAAGAATTTATGAACAAATGAATTTTTCTATATTTAAATATGTAACCTTTATTAACTAGGTTTATATGAAGTTCTTTGACTCGCAAATGGGCCACCGAATACGTGTCTTAGATCCTCGGAAAAGCAATTATTAAGTAAATATAAAAGGCATGAACTAGCAAGCCCGTGGTTTTTATTATGTAAGACCGATCAGTAATAGATAATTGTAACACTAAAGGTTCTATTTTAAATGGCAGCGTCAAGTGACGCATTTCGATTATTCGCAAAAGTATTTAAACCACGATGACATTGTCTTTTATATAACCAAGAAAATGTTTAATAAACACTCCATAAGATTAAAGAAAAAATTCACATTTCCGTAAACATTTTATTTTAATATGTTGCTATATCGGGCTGTTATAAATGATGGGATGACTTAAATGTCATTATAGTGATATTCAAAGTAATGTTTACAGACATTTACTTATCACGTGAATTGTGCTCTGGTAAATTTTTAATTTGAAAATGCAATCAATTTGACAAGCCTGATAAAAATACCAATTTAGTTAAATAATTCATACTTGCATAGTCACATTTTGATCGATTTTCCATAGAAACGTGTTGAATATACTTGTGTATTTCTTGGTAAATAATCAATGGTTTATAATGGGTATTTTACTAAAAATAAATTAAGGTATAGATTAATTTATCCACGAAGATCCGATGCAAATAAAATTTAGATTTCGTAACAATTATTTCCATTTATACTCAATAAAATTTGTAGTACATACATTTCTGCAGTCGTTTTACGGCGCAGCGTGACTAATTTTAGAACATGCATAATTGTTTAGCAGCCTTCAATAATGTTTTCTCGGATTTAGTCATTAAACACTGTTTGAGGCTTTATTCCTGGAGAATGCAGTCAAAATATGGGATCATATACAATTGCAATAGTTAGATAAATAAAAAAAAAGTATGAATCGTGAGCTAGCATCTGCAGCCGACGGCCTGTTTTTTGTTCATCTTTTTAGGATGTACAGTTGTGAGGACTATATATACTGTTTATAATATACTGTTACATTTGATCGGTGTAGGTTAGCGGCCGCGCGATCTTTTGCCCTCTACTAAGTACGATCAGGTCCCTTTTTTTCAATAAAGTAATCACGAATACAGGTTGACTTTCACTTACACAAGTATTAAACATTTAATACTATAAATGATTCAATTTATTTTATTTACATAACTTTTCTGTTCATAACTGTACTGTCACGCTTTGCACGTAATCAATTCAACAATCGCTCAGCCTATCTCAATAGTTTAAATAAAACAGCTTGCATAATCTTACATAACACAAATGTAAAACAACTTCAAACCATTACCTCGTTATGCCTAACTATAACAAAACAAAAGCATTGTTAAGTCCTCTAATATATTTTTTCCTTATTCCATCCATGAACACTTTTGCTTAGATTTGTTTCGTCTTCCACACACACATACAATTATACATATTCATATATATATGTTTTTTTATTATTATTTTTACAGTACCCTCGTTTCTAAAACAAATTGTCTTGTATTGTTGAAATTTTGTAAATTTAAAGAAGAGCGAAGCTTCCCTGTCACAGGTCTCTGACTCACTAGGAAGGCCTCAATCTAAATTCTATTGTACATATAAAAAAATAATTTTAAATTTGTCACAAGTGCTTTTTGTATTCTATCAAGATCAGCGCGAGAGATCATGAAATGTTCACTTTTCAATTTTATACGTTTTAATAAAATGAGGTTAACCTTTTGGCTCTTAATTGAGAAAAATAGTGTACAATTGATGTATTGTATATTTTTTTGTATGTTAGGCAGAGTTTGAAGAAAGTTTCAACCGCCGCTTATGATCACCTGCAACACCAGGGGCTAGCGAGTGTGTTGCCAACCTTTCAGGGATAGTAAACTTTTTTATTAAATAAATATAAAAACCAAGGAGCTGTGTAACTCGCTGAGCAATTAGTGGGTTTGGATCTCGATGGAAAATCAGTACGGACCAGTAATATGTGATGTGCTCAATTAACACTATTCCATACTTTCTGCCGATTATCAGAATTATTTTAGATTATGTAATTATTATAAAACTGTGATAATTAAATGTCTATTCAGATGATATATTTCTAATCGCGTGAAGTGTATATTCTTGCGCTATTTCCTGTGTGATATCCACATTCATATCAATAAGAGGTCAGAGCTCTAGTTTCGTCTTAGTTGATAAGAGATATTATAATATACGTCTAAGCGTCGATTGAACACTGCATAGATTTAAATTAGACATTTAAGCAATGTATATTATTTACGCATTGTATAGGACAACCCAAACAATATCATAAATATAGGACTTGTATACGTAACCCCACAATGGGGGATAGGACACACGTTTGCGTCTGATTTATGGAATAACACGATACAAATACATATGCGAAAATGTTAATAAATTCTTATTATTAACAAATGTTTCAGATCGTCTTTCAGACACGAACACGTGAGTTCTAATTATTTCAAGATAAGCTGTGTAAATAATTGGAAAATATAATTATAAGATACTAGCTGACCTGGCAAACGTCGTCTTGCCAAACTACTACCTTTAACTCAGCGCCATCTGTTAGAATTGTATCAAATAATAAACAAATGTTAATGTTATCGTAATTTTAGTAAGGATGCCTATTTTTTTGAAAATGAAATATAGCCTATGTCACTCAGGAATGATGTAGCTTTCCAACAGTGAAAGAATTTTTCAAATCTGCCAAGTAGTTTCGGAGCCTATTCAATTCATACAAACAAACAAACAAAAAATCAAACCTTTCCTCTTTATAATATTAGTATAGATGTAAGTTCTGTTACTGAACAAATTCTATTTCATTACGTTTTTTTTTCTTTTAGTACACGGTTTATATTATGTTATTGTAGTTGTTGAGTCGCGAGTGTGGTGCATCGCCTCATATTAGTGATACCACTTGGTTAGCAGTAACAACACAACACCACAGTAAGTATGTATAAAACAGCCTGCTCGTTTGCCTGTTGTCTCTGTTTTATACATACTTACTGTGGTGTTGTGTTGTTACTGTTAGACCTTGATCTTAAACATTGTTAAAAAATAATTGTAAACAATATGATAGTAAAAATTTATATGTAAGAAAATTCATTTTTGTATTTGATTCAAAAAGTGATATAATATAGTGTAGTAGTTATAATAGATATATCACTAAAATATAAAACTAAGTAGTTTCAGTAGCACATTAGTAAAATAACTATGGATTGTTTAATAAGATATTTATTTATTTAGTACTCCTATAGCTAACATAAATATTATATAATTACAAACAAATACACTGAAAATATAGCCAAAGATGGAATACATTGTACATTTAACTAGAAAAAGATTTAGAAAAGGGAACAAACAAACTAAAAGTATTTAATACATTTAACTAATTGTGATTTAATTTATTTAACTAAGCCTAAATTGGTTGTGTTGTGTGATGATGGAAAAGTGATATGATATATTTGATTTTTATATTTTAGATTAGTAATTAACACACCATCATCATTTATTTATACGATATACTTTTTATAATTATTATAATAACAATTTTGCGTAAACAGAATTTAGTTTAATATCCACACGTAATCGTGTTAGTTGTAAACTTAACGGCACGACTCAAACGAAATTATTTAAATTAACATAATCAATTACGGCATGATTATGTTTAATTTAAATGCTAAAGACGAATGCTCAAAACTCAATATTTAAATTATACAAGAGAATCATTTAAAGTTACATATTTAAATAATAAATATATCAGTGGCACAACAACCTGTTTAGGTCTTGGCCTCAGATTTTTGAATCTGTTTCATGACCAATTTTTATATCTAAAAGGCAAGATCAGCCTCCAGTGTCTGACACACGTCGTCGACTTTTTGGGTCTAAGACATGTCGGTTTCCTCACGATGTTTTCCTTCACCGTTCAAGCAAATATTAAATAGAAAGATCAAACCTACGACCTCAGGTATCACAGTCGCACGCTGGAGCCACTAGGCCAACACTGCTCCATTTAAATGTCGTTCCAAAACTTGAAACATATTTTAATTGTAATTTTTTAAGTTTAAATGTGTAAACGTCAATAAATAAATAAATTTATGTAGGTAGGTATGATAAATGGTAATTTATTACAAGTTTGAATCATAATAACAGATTTTGATTATTAGGTTACTGCGTTTTAATTGACATAGATTCTACACATTTGCTTGCTAAGATATTTTAAAACTAACATAAATTATACTTAAATCTGCCATATTAAAAATACTAATTTTTTTATTGATATTTGGATTTTATTATTATTAAATTACATTATTCATCTGTAATATTTTATTTATGTCATATGACACACATACACATCAATTACGTTAGAACTATATATCAAAGGCAAAAACTAAAAATACGACCACAAAATAAACAAAAATAAAATAAAATTATTAACAGCTGTCATTTTGTATAGTTTTATTCGTGTTTGAACACTAATTAAGAACCATTTTTTTTGTATTATATTTTGTATTATATTGTATATAACAATTATTACAAATGCATACTTTCAACTAACCTTGAATTTGAAATTTATAATAATGTCACCGTCACACGTCATATTTTAGCAAATACAACGGAGCTATTCGACAATCAAAAAAAACGACAAAAACTGGTTCAAACTAGTTTTAAATTTGAATATATCTTTGTATTATTGGCGCCTAGAGTACAAAACAAGGTATTATTTTTGTTTAAGATACCTAAGTATTGTGTAAACAGTCTTCAATGCATTAACTAAGACCTCACGATCCAACCTTCTTGGAATTGTTATGTGGACTGCTATTCTTACTAAGCCTTCAATTTTACATAGTGGAATTTGTTAGTAGTAATTTTGTACCCAATAAAACAAAAAAATATTGGACCGATAATTAATAATCGGTTTCTCTGTTTGGATATTTATATTCAATATACTTAAGAAAAACCGCCAGTGATAAAATAAATAGTATCTACATGTTACATGAGATTTTAAAATGCTTCCAAGTTACAAATAAACTAAAACATTATCTGTATACCTGTGTTGCAAGCAATAACTGATACAAAAAATATATAACAGTAAGATATCTAGTATGAATGAACTTAGGTTGCAAAATATTATTTTATACTTTGTTGATGTATTTCTTAATCAAGAAAAATAATATACCAACAAAATAATAAGGCAATTTTGTTTACATTTATAAGTTTGATTTTAATTACCTATTATTCAGTAAATTTGTTTTTTGAGTAATCATAACAATCAAATATCGAGTATTTACAATTTTCTTATTTTATATACATTATTTAATTTTAAAAGTTGTCATGCCATCTGTCTATAATGTATTATTTTGGTAAAATTTTGGATAGCACATCGCAAAATTAAAAAATATCATGCGCATACTTCGATTAAGTTTTGAAGTTTTAATTCGTCATCGATAATAATTGGAGGCATATAGTAAACTGTATTGTTTAACTTTAAGTAAATTGCTTCTGTGACCCTGAATACGTAATTAAGTATTGAACGAGGACAAAATAAATAAGATCATTAATGTTAAAGATGAAAAATAATTACAATTATTTAATGAATAGTAAGAGTCAAAATTAACACTTAACACCAATATTATCGTCTTAAAGTATAACCGATATACATTAATTGCAAAAATGAAAGTTCGAATGACCGTAATTTTAAACCAAAGCGTTCTCCTAACATGTACAACATATGACTGAAAAGATATACAAAAACTCTTTAAAACACTCACCAAGCTTCCCCATCATCTCCTCAAGGGCGTGTTCCTTATCCATGATTGCTTTCCCGGGTATTTTCAATTCCTGTAATCACATGAACAGTAAACACGCCTGGCCTCTATGGCGGCGGTGGGACGAATGAACGGTTATCGACTGTCGTCGTGCGGCGTTGCTCGAAAGCTATCCCTTATCTATTGTCTTTGACAACATAACCTTAATAAAACCACGTGCTTTTCATGATAACGCTGAAATACAGGCGCCGTTATATAGGTGTCCTAATGTACCTACTATTGTGAAGTATGTGAGTGAATAACTTAGTTGTATTAATTGAATAATTAAATACAGATTATATTTATTGTATTGGTCTATCTTTACACTATTTACCACTAAAAACTGAATTTAATTAATTTTATAGATAAACAGCTAAGTTAAATTTTGCAAACAATTTATATCGACCCATTATTATATGAATGAAATCATTTTTCGAGCTTTACAAGTGATAAACTTATGTCCTTGACGGGACCCGTTAGATTATCTAGCTGTTAGATCACATATCTACCACTGACTTGTGGTTTGTGGCTTAGTGTAAACTCTAAGCATAAATTTAACAAGACACGAGACATAATGTAAAAAAACTACCATACATGCGAGATGTAATAAAACTTAATAATAATGGTACAATATTCACATATTCTGCCACACAAATTTGCTTTATGCCATTGCCATATTTTATTTTCAATATCATTTATTTAAAATCTCTTTAGACGTAAGGCTGAAGCCAGTTGGAGGAAGCAGATTAGTGTATCTGTTACCTGATGATTTGTTGTTTCTATTGGGCATAAGTGCCTTGTGTCCAGCACATCCAACACGCCGTCGACTTTATGGGTCTAAACTCTAAAGCATGATGGTTTCTCACGATATTTTCCTTTATACCAGCGAGTGTTAAACGCGTACATAAACGAATATGTAATCTATGAACAGCTTTGGTTCAAACCTACGATCTCCATGGATGACAGCCGCACGCAGAAGCTACCAGGCCATCACCGATCCGTTTTAATGTTAAAGTATTTAAAATTATGTTTAGATAATATGAGTAGTTAGTGCCGTGTTGTAATGTAAATGATAATGTTTGAATTGCAAAACATGTCCAACTATCCGGTCATTGACCCCTTACTAAGGTACAAATATAGAGATGTTATAAAAATCTCATTAAAAAATTCCGCTCTAGGCGAGATACCTATACTATTTTTACTACGCAATCAGACACCACCTACATCCCAATGTTATCCTTATTACATAAATTGAGATTGTTACCGAGTTTATTGATGTGACTTATTTTGTGTTTATTTTTCGACGCGACATTTTACTCACAGAACTGTCAATTGAATTATTTCTAGAAGTCAGAAGTTTCTAGAAGTTAGAAGTCAGAATTATAATTGATGCGTAATTAAAGAACTTTTTTTTTTGTTTTTTTTTCTATATACATGAGTCTTCACTAAGACACATGTATATAGAAAAAAACTAATAATTAATTAATTAACCTCATTTACCAATAACTCTAACTACAGTCTTTATTAAAGGGAAGAAGACACTCTGTTCTTGTGTTCTATTTTACAGACACTCTTTAGCACTTGATATTTACGTACACTATAAAGAAGATTTAAAGAACTATGAAACTATATTTTTAGCTTATTTTAAGCTTCCAACAGGGTCTTTGGCGAGTTTTTTAAATTTATTTTCATTGATTAGGATCATTGTAATCAGTAATATTTAATGATATCTACGAAATATCACCAAATATTTATTCTCCGTGTGCAGGTTTAAATTTAAAACGAGTTTCAAGAATCATCTAACCAGTTTTGTTAGGTATGCATTGAT
This sequence comes from Pieris rapae, assembly GCF_905147795.1. Lineage (NCBI taxonomy): Eukaryota > Metazoa > Arthropoda > Insecta > Lepidoptera > Pieridae > Pieris > Pieris rapae. The sequence continues at coordinate 10,502,738 of NC_059511.1, forward strand.
CTTTTGATTTAGTTCTTTATGTTGTTCTAAAGTCTGTACTGTGACTTGAGTTGCTGAAGGTTTGCATGAATTAAACCTACATGGTAACATTTATAACGTTCTATGCACAGTGTAAATCTATTATAAGAGTAGGTATAATAGAACATTAGAGATAGACCTTATGAAAATATTATTCACTTAAATTCAAATAAATAATAAATATATCCACGCTAAAATAACAGTTTCACACATATCAATGTCAATACATACCCGCATCTTCAAGGAAATCAACTTGTAAAAATCTTCGATTCTGAAGATTTTTATAAAACAAATAAAATTACAGTAATGCGGACTTTGTGGTCGAGATTCGTAAAATATTGATTAATAATCTAGTTAGCCAAGAAAATGACGTAACTTCGGTTGAAGACCTTTAATAAAATCAACAAAGAAGATAATAACCACAATGTCAATGTAAGAATATTCGTAATTTTGCGTTGATATTACGTAAATAAATAAATATTATCAGTAAGTGATATTGAGGACGTTACTTCATAACAGAAGTGCGAAATGGATATAATGTTATATGCTATATATGTAGGCATTGAGAAATGAGATAGCACGAAAACATCGTATGCTTTTTATTTTTAATGAAGGTTGATTCGTATTAATCTTCATAGACAATAACAAAAATGGTTTGGCGGAAAATAAAGTTTGCAGTCTGCAAACCTAAACCTCACTCTAAATCACTAAACATGCGATTTGTATTTCCTTGAACATATTTCGTGGTAAATAACACAACTAAAAGGCTTTATACTAACAGATAATACTTCACAGAAGTGGAACTATCCATGAAGACGTGACAACCGAAGTTCTTGGAAATATTGGCGCTTGGCAATGGACAGTCACTATACTTATAACGATTTTAGCTGCACCAACAGTACTAAACCAGTATGAAGACGCCTTCCTTCTGCAACAACCGAATGGCGTTGTCTGTATGACTCAGTACAACCATACTCTGTGCTCATATTCCGTAAATGGAACGGAATTTATGTGTAACTCTTGGCAAGTAAGATTTATGTGGCTCGTGTGGATTAGGAAAACGGTAAGACTTAGACCTGGGGGTCAAATCTTTAGTGGACCTAAAGTATACGTACGTACAGCATCGTGTCAAACACATCTTTATTAAGATTATTATTATATTATAAGGAACTAAGAATATAATTTGGAAACTTTAAATTGATAAGATGTTGAGAAACATATAATTTAGTTTGGATAATGGATTAGAGATATGTGATGTATATAATACAATTGACGTTCTTTTTACTGTTTTACGTTGGTTTTTCAGTGGCTTATATACTGTGATAAAGATTCTACGATTCTCCTAATTGTGACGGTAATTTGTCGTTTTGGTTTGTGCCTGGGAAGCATTATATTTGGACTCATCTCGGATGGGTAATTTTAAATGTAATTTTTAATAATATCGGATAATGTATACCCATATACTATATGCATTGTAAAGAGGGACACAACGAGAGTTGAAATAAGATTAATTTTGGAGTGAAAGGCGCATGAGGGTAAAAATCTTACGTGTTTGTAGAAGGAATAGGAGAAAGCGAGTCTTCTGGCAATGTGAGTGTCCATGGGCGGCCGGTATTACTTACCATAAGGAGAACCTCATGTCCGTTTGCCCCACGTTATATAATATTAAAAAATTGGCGTTCTTAGGTCTTAAAATGACTTTTTTTATACTTATATTATTTTCAGTTTTGGAAGACGAATCGTGATCTTGATAAATTTAATAGCCGAATTAATATTCCGACTTGCGATGACCTTTTGTGATTTAGAGAGCTGGTATCTTCTACTTATATTTCTCAAGTCATTGTCAACCAGTGGTATTTACTACCTGGGATTAGTTATAGGTATGTGTTATTCTGTACTTTATGATAAATGAGATTAATGGACTTCTATCGCTATCGCAATAATAATTTCCAGATACATATTTCCTATCCGCGAGGATTCGTGGCAAGTTAGGACAATTCTTTTTAAAGTCCTATTACAGGCCATTTATAAAATTAGACACAGACTATGTTTCATTTTTATATGACAGATGTTCTCAGACGCCCAAACCCAATATCCTATCTCAATCCATGTTTTCCCTCGGAGATAGACATCTTTATCCAAATATTCATAAAAGACGGATTGTTATGGCCATCCGTCGATACAAGCTAACTATGGTAGGTCGGGTTGGTGTATGTGGATAGACCTTTGTATGAAAATGAAAGTTCAAGTTTGCCAATATACTTATCTTAATGTTTTAACTTACACCAGTTCTTAAAGTAATTTAAAAGCTATTTGATATGTTTTAAAATTTAAACATAGACTTTTATTTAAATATGATTTGAACGGTTTTATTTACATTATTTGGTTTATATTGATTATTATCAAATATGAGTGTAAAGAGCGAAGAGATTGCATTCTATCCGTCGCCAAAAATAGATGTTTGGTTATTGGGATGCAGATAGGAGATCGATCGACTGTCACGGTCTGATCTCAGATTATTTTCAAACTGAGATTATGGATTAATTAATGGGTTCGGGCGTAAATCTGCCCGAGCAGCCTGGTTAGAATTAAGTCCTGACCGCTGCCCTATAAGAACAAATAAAATGTTTTTTTTCTTCGTCTTTATACAAATTTAAACTAGACTAAAATAGCCATTTAGCTTATTGCCAGAAAAGTAATGCTAAAACAGATGCAGTAATTTCCGCATTCCGGGAATCAAATTATGCTTGGTAAATTGACATATATAGGTACATATAGTTTAAGATACGTTTAACATAATCAAGTCAAGGCAAAACAATCGTGAAAAGCCTCAGAGGATGCGTGGTGTGTATACCATATACGTGAGAGGACTTTGTAAGCTGATTAACATCTTTAGTAGGAATCAGATTTCCCGTGAGAAATATCAATACAATAGATAAGATGTAGATATAATTGTCGTTCCTTGAATGAAGTCCCTAAAGATAATTGAGGAAAGTTTCTTTATTTAATATTTATCTATTATCTATGACAGGTAAGTTGGATATAAGAATATAGAAATATATATTTAATGTCATTATTATCATGAGGTCATCAGTCGTGGCTATGCGGTCACCAGTGGTGCCCTCTGGGACTTAATTTCGAGAAAACTTGAATTGTATAAGATTGGTTAAGACAAAAACTGAACCTTGCCTTTAAATTTACCAATGAAATAGATCCTTAGACATATTAAAGGGTCTATTTTATTGCGCCTTGGTAACACAAAAAACCATTCGGTTAGTCATATATTGAGGTTACCAAAAAAATATACTTCAACTCTATTTTAAATTTTCAGTCTGTGAAATTGCAAGCAACAAATGGCGTACTATTCTAGGATTTATGGTTTCTTTCCCTTGTCTTTTAAACTCCACCTGTATGCTAGCAATTGTGAACTCTGCTCCTAATCTTGAAACCTATAACTTTATAGCATTCTTATTGGGTCTACTATCGCTTATTCTTATCAGGTAATCTATCCTTTTTTAAAAGACTTCAGAGTAGAAGAAGCTTGCACTGTGTGGAATTTTCCACAGACAATGTAAGGTAATGCCCTTCAAGAAGTGATAGGTTTATTCTTGACATTTGATTTTAAAACAACAAAGTCAAACATGATAATAATTAATACTATGAAATGTTACCCACATTCTTATATAGCTTCATACCCAACAATGCATTGTGTTGTTTCGAAGAATTCAGTTAAATTAGACAGACAGATAGACAGAATTTTTGACAGTCATGTTGCCGCAGAATGCAAGATATTATATTTTTTACATTATTTTTTAAAAAGTATAACATATATATAAATACTACGTGCCCTATATAGATGTGGAACCTACGACGTCAAGAATTTGAATTTGAAATGATTTGTACTTTATGGGACGGTCCTTTTCAATTATTTGTTTAATCACTTTGTAAATGATGCTTCTGCAATTGTAGATGGATTCCCGAATCACCACAGTGGTTACTGTACAATAGAAAAATATCATCAGCAGAAAATATATTAATTAGTGCTGCAAAGAAAAACCGCGTAAAATTATGTAATGACTTCAAAATAAGACCAGTTGACCACAGAGTAGGTATGTTCTTAAGAAATGTCGTTTGTCACATATATTACGATGACATATTGTTTAACATCATTTAATCAAAAACATTCATAAATATTAAGTTAAATTATGATAATTTACAAATTTTTTTACTTGAAATAAATGACAAACATAATTCCTCTGTCTGTATTTTCGTACATGTATTTTGGCGGGATAAATGCGATGTAAAATTATGAATAATAATATAATATCCGATTACTGAAATGTAAATAAATAATTTAATATTACATCTTATATAATCACAAGTCTCTTTTAATATTCGCATCGAGTAATGCCATATTGATAAAAACGGCAGGGCAATAGTTGATCATAAAGTTATTAATAGGAAAAGATAACAGGTTTAATGATTTCTACTTGCATTTCATAAAACAATATGTTTTTATAAATAGACATAGCAACGGTTGTCGATTATAAATTGATTTTATAACATTTTGACCTTTTACACTCGGCTTTGTTCATTAGTAACAAAATTTAGACTGTCCTACACAATAGGATTTAGATTTTAGATGAGTTAAATTATATATTTATTTTTATATTTTCTTTATCTTTACATTATAATTGGGACAGCGATACATACCTTTAATTTAATAGGTGTTTTAATTAAATTATTTCATAGACAAAATTATAAAAGTAATAGTTTTCATGTACAGAAACAACTCACAGCATTTTGCCTAATATTTTCTTTCAGGCATACAAATGTTTGGATGAGGAATGGACTTGTTTCACTATATTATGTACTCATAATGTTAGGATTATTTTTCTGTCGTGTCTTATATTCTGGGCTTTGTACTTTTTTCTTTGGTCTCCTTTATACATGGAAGTATACAAAGATCCGATATATGCTTCACTTAAAGTATTACCAACGACCGCTCTCTTAGGACTTATATATGTTTGTTTGGGCAAAAAGATGAAGCTGAGATTTTGGTTGGCGCTTAACATTGCTATTTTGGGGATTTCAACAGGTATTTTTGTTTACAAGAAAATATTACATCTTTATGTGAGTATAAATTGCTTTTACAAATATTTTTTTATAGAACAGGGCCAAAAGGACATGAGGTTCATCTGATGTCAAGTGATACTGCCCATGGACACTCTCAGTGCTAGAATATTCACGAGTGGTAGTAGTAGAGCGAATTGGTAAGTAATTGGTTCCATATAGAGGTGCGGCAAAACTGCTTAAAAAAGCACTCAGTTGTGAAACGGCGGATGTCGAAGTGATACAATGGAATTTTGGCTCAACGTCCGATGAGGCAAAAGGTTTAATCCGAACAACTCCTCTCAACACTCTCCATGGTAGATGATGTAGCGTGACTCCACATTATCTACCGCATTACGCACTACGCAACGCCAAGGGATCCAGGCGCTCGGAAAGGGATTGGTTGTCAACGATTCGAATTGCTTTGCTAAATTAAACACTACGTATTCATTTCTATAGATATTTAATATACCTACAACTACTTGAGCAGGTGTCAACCTTATAAAAGCCTAAATTATAATATTTATAAATTTTTAGGTCGTCATACTTGAAATAATTTCTACAATCGGCTTGGCTTCAGGGCTAATCAGCCACGCCTTACTCCTCAACATTACACCACGATTATTAGCCACTAAATCAGAGCGACCCTTTTTGGGTGCTATTACTCTGTGGGACAACTTGGCACCATGACAGCATATCTTATCAGGACCCAGGATATCCGAGATCTTACTATGATGATAGTTGTTGTAGTAATAACATTGATATTGGTATTTATATGTGTAATACTACCAGATGTTGATGGACGGGAGTTGCCAGATACATTAAAGGATATGGACTATTTCTCAGAGTAAGTATAATGTACTTTGCGTTGTGATAAAGAAATACTTGGTACTGCAGTTATTTCGCAAATTCTAAAATGGTTAGCAGTAATCGGCTACAGATCATAAAGAGCAATCTTCAAAGAAAGATTCAATGATAGCAATTACTATCCAGTCCATCCAGCAATCATAAGTTAGGAAACTGTCTATATTCCGTGTCTCAACTCGTCTAGACAAAAAAAATACAGCATTAAGTAGAACAACTATGGTAACACCATGTTACAATAAATTTAAATAAACTAAAGTGGAAGTGCGCGGGGCATACGGCCATAGGAAGAGAAGAGCGGAGCAAAAAGTACTAAACAGGTGCCCAAGGTGAAGCAAACAAAAAAGAGGAAGACAACTTAGACGGCGGATAGGCTAAATTACAGAAACAGCAGGTGGCACATGACAGCTGGTACGGTGCAGAGGAAAAAATTGCACACAAATATTTAAAAGAAGATTGAAATAGAAAATGTTTATATTATTACGAAGATTATCATGCAATCAGCAATGTCTCTAGATTTTTCCATAAGCTTGGTCCTTGTAGTCTCGTCTCTAGAACGCCGTACTATAAGGACCGAGCAATGTGCGAAAAAGACAAAGAGTAGGTACTCTTTGCACGCCCGTACGGGCGTTCCAGAATTGTGCAATCGCTACTCAGAAGCGATTCTGCCTAGAGAATTCTCGAATATTGTTGAAGCTTATTCCCAGATATATACATATAAGTGAGCCGAAACGCGACCAATTAATTGACTTTCGAATTCGATATCAAGAGATAAACACCGACGAGAAAACGTGCGAATACAGTGAACACAAGTCATCACTGTTTGAAGTGTGCGTTATTAAAGTTATTTGTGACTGTGTTTTGTATAGTGTGTAATAAGTGAATTTTTTGCGAGAAATTTCCGGTTAATTTGTGTTATCAAATTCCTTATTAATGTTATTAAGAAATAAACTATATCTAATATCTATGGCATTTTCTATCCGATCTCCTAGCTCGTAAAAGTATCTGAATTAAAAGGCTATTATTATATACATAGCCAGTTAAAATAGTGATTTACGGTCTAGGTCGCGGTTGATTATCGTTTTATTATCTGCGTTGATCATTCTCAATGGAACTTTCATAAGTTAGTGACATTGAGTGCAATTAAGCCTAAATAAATAAATCAGTGGCAATACAACCTCTTAAGGTCTTGGCCTCAGATTTATGAATCTGTTTCATGATCATTTTTTAAATCTTATAGGCAAGTAGGTGATCAGCCTCCAGTGTCTGACACACGTCGTCGACTTTTTCGGTCTAAGACATGTCGGTTTCCTCACGATGTTTTCCTTCACCGTTCTAGCAAATGTTAAATGCGCACATAGAAAGAAATTCCATTGGTGCACAGCCGGGGATCGAACCTACGACCTCAGGTAGTCGCATGCTGAAGCCACTAGGCCAACACTGCTCTACCTAAATAAAAGCCTACCTATTGATCTTGATTTACAAGGTAATTTCAATTACTTACGACATATTTTTGTAAATACCTTTCAGGCTATCAAAACCCTTACGGTGGGTGACACAAAAAACGAATTCCCCCTCACACGAAGAATTGGAATTAAGGGTTCACTCCTTCAGCATGGATGGAAATAATTCTGATGATACGAACCCACCACAACACATTGGATTCGTAAAAATATGGCATTTTATTTACAAATCGTGTAGGCGATGTCGAAATAATAAAACTACAAAATAATTTTCTTGTGTCTTTACTTTTAATAAAATTATATGTATTTTGAGGTGTATACGTGACACTTTAAATCGTACTAAAAACAGATAAAATTTATTCACTAACGCTTTCACTGACAAATTATACAATTTATTGTTGTAATTTAATTGTTCAACACACACACTTATTGTAACGGATAAATAACATTTTAATAGTATTTAGTGGCATTTTATTTATCATATGGTGTAATAATTGCGTCACATTTAAACAAAGTAATTACTTGTATATTGACGTCAATCGCATGTTTTATTAAATGAGTTCGGTTTTCGATAAAGCTACCTATCATTTTTTCCAGATTGAAGGGGCCTTTCAAGTATTACATAAACACTATAGGGTCGAGGGGGGGTTCCTTGATTTTCTTATTTGGTAATCACCAAGTCAAGAATAATTATTTATTTTTTTACACATATTACCCACACATTGTCTATGCTTGAAAACTAAATGAATTTTCGAGGGTTGTTACAAAAAATTAATATGCTTATGTACTATTATTTTGGAGAGCCTTGCTTACTTTTCCTGACAAGAGGGTGGTGGGGGGGGATAAATGCAGCAAATCTGCTTACGTAATACTTGAACGGCCCCTAGTTGGCCCCTTGAAGTGCACTACATTAGGAATATATTGCGACTGAAACTATGTTAAATTTCCCACCTCGTTTAGGGCTCATAACCTATTACTACGTGGTCCTGAATTTGACCTCACATGGTACAATATAGTGATATCCGCAGCTCATAAAAATCAATCACACTCCCATAGACGGCCCTCCGTTGAATTGCTTCACTTTTACGCAGATTTTCTTTAGTGTTACTTTTAAATAATCACAATAAGTTTACTGCGTAACATTTTATTATATATTCTTAATTGTAAATAAATACATGTCTGCATTATCGGATATATTGTCGTAAATAAAAATCGTTTCATCATTGGGAACCAACATAGGAACGTGATTTAACAATTAACTTACAAAAAACTTAAATAATATATGTCTTAAGATCTATGTTATAGGAACAATAGCAAACCTATTAATATTAAATTACAACAGCTAACAATGATGGAGTAATTTTTTTTTAAGTTAACATTATAGTGTAAATAATATTTTTGACATACGAAATGTAATAAAAAATAGTAAGTACCGTTTCTTAGTTTAATATAATATTTTGTATCTATAATTGTCATTTTATTACCAGATTCTGATTAAAACTCCACAGATTATAAATAAAACGTAGGAACGGATTATTTGAAATAGCGTCTTTATAATAATCATTTTAGCTAAGATAAAAATAAACAATAATATTAGAACATAGAAATAAATATAATAGTAATAAACGTAAATAGAAATGAATAAAAACTATTAAAATTATAATAATATTTGAAAATTTATACTAAATATAACCTAAATTAGGAACTTTTAAGGTAACTGTCATAGTTCTAACCACAGAACAGAACAGATGTCATAACGTCTCAGAAAAAAAAACTTTTAACTTTATTATGCTGAATTTTTATAAATAAAAATAGAGGCGCTGCAATTGTGTCAGTTTAAAATCTAAAAGATCACTGATTGAATTGTTTCTCTTAAAACTGCTGTAGATGCAAAAGACACTTGTTCCATTACTTATAGTGTATTAAAAATAATAATCAGCCTAGTTGTACCTTTTTCAAATTCAGGCTTTTCTTCATCTCTTTCTATCACAGCGTAAGCACTATTAAATAGAAAGAGATGATTTACTTCTACAGTTCAAACTACAGTCAGTCTACAGCACTTTCATTTTACACTCAAAAATTCATACACGAACTTTAGCAGTTTGAGGGGCTAATATAACAATTCTATCATATAATTTTAAGTTTTATCAACGCCCTCTATTCTTTGCTTCTAACACATCAAGAACAATACAAATTTTAAATTAAACTAAAATGCAAATTAAGTGATATCAGTTACGTAAATAGACACGTGTCTACAGTGTAATATTGAAATTAATCACTCATCAAAAAAAATATTTAGATTAACAATTTAAATTGTCACTAAATATATTATAGTATGGGAGCCCACGATGCTAAATGGGGATTTACTCGAGCGTAAGGGTTGAAAATGAAAAAAAAATTTAATCGAGCGCGTCAGATTTTCTAAGGGAGTGTTAAGTGCATCAAAAAAAACCTTTCATTCACTAATCTGACGATTTCGATGGGACGCAAATTCACGGCCATTTTCGTGATGTGCAAAAAAAACGCCATTTTGAAATACTCAAGCGCGTCAGATTAAGAGATATATGGTTCATCTTTGTGTTCTAAACTTACTGTCTCATAATCTGACGATTATCTAGAGATTCGCCTGATCTGACAAAAAAAAATTATAAAAACGGTTCACCCTAAAGGCCATCCCTGCAACTTCCCGCTAATTCCATTCCTGGGCGCTTAAAATTGTACTTATGAGCTCAAAACTTATGTGATATGTTGAGCTCGCTGAGCCAAAATAAAGAAAGTCTGATAGAAGTTTCAGAGAACACTATTTTTGAAATTTTCAAACCCCAATAACTTTTGAATGGATCAAGCAATTTTCACGCGGTTGACGGCCGTCGACGTATTTTTAAGCAAAAACGATAATCCGATATGAAATGTCGAAGTTATGCGAAAGAAACACTTTTTTCGGTTTTCTTTCATTATCTTTCGATATCTCTCGAACGAATCAACCGATTTTGACCAGTTTGGTAGCGATCGACGTCGTTTTTCAAGCTCAAAGGTGGATTTTTTGAAGTTGATGGATAAAGCCGTTTAAAAGTTATTCCAAACAAACCACTTTCGATGAGATTTTTCAAAATTTCTCAATATCTATCGGTCCGAATCGGTTCAAATTCACAGGAAATCTAATTTTCAGGGAAACACGGAGAAGGAAATGTAGGCATCACGCAGCTGCACGCATTTAACTTTATCGACGAATTTTTGTCATTTCGGCTTGCGGAAATCGTCAGATTATATATTTTTCATTATTCTTGAATTATTTCCTTCAAAATAAAAAAAAAATTAGCTACGCTCGAGAATGTCGAGATGACGGTTTGTTTTTAACAACTTTGCTGCCCTCCCCTTTCTTTACGTCACTCTCAAATTGTCAGATTAGTGGAATATACATTTTTTAGGGTGTAATTAACTCACCCTACCTTAATCTGATGCGCTCGAGAATTTCTGATGAACAATTTTTTTTTACTAATCTGATCCTGTATCCTTCACGGGCGGCCTTCTATATGGGCCTCATGTTTGGTGGAGGTACTTAAACGGGTACCTGTATATATGCCGCGCTTTGGTAAATCCCGAAATCCCCGCTTGGGCTCCCCTACTATTACATTTAATTGATTTGTCATACGGGTTTTAACATAATAGATATTATTTTCCTATTTCACATATCCAATTAACAATATCGTAAATAGATAAGGTAAAATTAACTTATATATGTTTTATAGCTTTCCACCACAATCACAAAAGTAAACCAAGTAAATATTGGTTATTTGCGTGAAAATACATATAATTATGCTAAATATTAATAAATATGTCGCTTTCTAGCACCAATCTTTCACATTACATTTTCACATTTATCTCAATTCTAGAAGTTATATACAATAAATAGATACATAATTTAATTGACAAATTTTGATTCTAGGTCTGATATATACATATAACTTTTATTCTCGTTTTTTATCGAAAAGGTGTTTTATTGAATAGGATTTCATTGACTTGTTGGTAGAGAAAAAATACTTTTGGGCAAGTTTCAAAGTCTATCTGATCCCCATTGAGGGATAACGAACATTATTTAACAATTAGAAAAACAAAAAGAAGAATTTTATTATGACATCTATATTAACATTGTGTAACCATATTTTAACTCTATAATATGGTCTGATTAAAATAATTTGTTGATATGACATACTATAAAATGACGTCGGCCAATTTAATTGTTTTGAATAATTTACTCGTGTTTCTTATCAAATTTAAAAACATCGTAGAAGTGGCTTAGGCCATAATACCGAGAATAATGAATACGCCGTTTCGGCCTTTAGAAATACTAAAATTCTTCAATTATTACCAAGAACAATACCTGACTGTATGGACTGAAGTCCTTTCCCTAATTGGATAAATCAATATCATCATCGTTATTTTGGAATATATTAAATTCAAAAGCTTTGCTTTTTATTCTTATATGCCAATGACGCAACGCTCGTGAGCAATTAATTACATTGTCACCCGATAAATAGGTTATCAAACTATGAGTAGAGGTTCTTCGCTTTATAAAAAGTAAAAAATATTTTAAGAAAATTGTACGGGGCGTAGATTTTTCTTAAAATATATTGTTTTTCTAATCTTGCGTCTTTAAGCAATAAGAACTTGATTGGAACCCGCAAAGAAGTATGGCCGACCCAGCAAATGGCGACCTTCAATTACATAGCAGGCAAAGAGAACAGGACGCCCTTTGCGAGAGTGCGCTTACATCAAGGGGTCATAGGAAATTAAGTCAAGTCTTTAAGAAATTCAGAATCAAAAATTTGATATTGACATGATAATAACAAATGTTTAAACACGTGGCACAGGCAGATATTTTTTATTTTGAAACAGTAGGCCGTACGATGACCACATATACGTTTTATTCTGACATCTGTCAGACCATTTTTTAAGACAAAATCAATGGAATACCTAATTATGACAGCGCGACGCTCCGACTTAAGATACGCGCATACAATTATGTCTGGTAAGATTCAGTAAGCGGTAAGCCCGTCTCCCGAACGTCAAAAGGTTATTGGACTTTGATATAAAGGAGTGTCTCCGGACAGAAGTGAGACAAGAAAACATACGTCACAATAATATTTCAGAATACCATTGTTTAAAACGCAAACATGAAGCGATGTTTGATCTTTCGTTCTGAATACGCCCGCTAGACAGACAAGCTACGTATACAAAAAACTAACATTAACTATTGTTTTACTTTTATAAGCTCCAGATCGATAAAGTATTATAAATTCTACCAGATTTTGATGATAAAGTTATATTGAACAGGAAATTACTCACAAGATAACAGATTTGATGTTATCGTAGATACATAATATAACAAAAATCTAGTTTTTTGTTGCGATCTAAAAACCTAAAGATTATATTATATATTAAATAAAAAATAAGTCAAGTGTTAATTTTTGAATAAAATAGCATAGTGGTCCCTTTTTATATCTGCTTTCATTTATACATACATATGTATTTATACATAAAATATATATACTTTCTTGCATTACGTTCATGAGCGTAATTACCAATATCCCATTTGTTCAAAATATATAGATTTTATATAAATAAATGAATTGATAACAATATATTATGGATATTATAAACATAGCTAAAGTTTGTGCCTGACAAACCCAAAAATAATTAGAGGATTGTACATATTTGTACATCAAATTCGAGGATAAAATGCACTTAGGTAAAGTATACAATATAACATAACCATAGACTACGCATAAAATTCACCTTTTGTACAGTCCTAATTCAAATCACTCACGTGCATGCAAATTACATTTTCAATAAATAACTAAATAATTACATTCTGTGGAATTTCAGACAGATAAACTATTATAAAATTATTTGATAATCTGTGTCAAAAATACATACTTCGTCTATGACTATGGTCAATCCATTGTGTGCAAATAGCCAGTTGTATTTTGAGCTTTTTAAATAGTAGAGAGATTCAGTTACCACTTATATTATTAACAGTTTTGAATGCAGTTCTAGCCAGTGTTATAATGATGTTTGCTGACCCACTCCGTTTGGTAGAAGTGATGGTGTACTTTCTGAAAATGTTAGGATTTTATATTAATTAATGCAATACAATGTTCTACGAAAGAAAAATTAATACAGTCACAATAATAATTGAACAACCTCTTGTTGAATCCTTATATTAAATTTAATGGTAAATATTTCTAATCACGGCTCCAGCTTAAAATAGCTCCAATTTTTTTTCTGCGTATATTCATTACTCAGCCATGCAATAATATGGTGGCGCATAAATAATATAAACATGAAGATGTGTAAAATGAATAAAAGAAGGTCCAATTTTTTGGCTTAAATGTACCTAACCTAAACTAATTATTTAATCAATTAACATATAAAATTCGAAATATTAGTGTGCTTAACAAATTATATAGCATTGAAGATGCATGTTAGTGTGAACATAGTAGACTAAAATTGAGACGGCTAAGGGCGACGTGTATCTCGCTCGTATATTATATATTGATATTAAGTTTCTCATGTAAATAAAATATTTTTATTTGTAATAAGAGATAAAGTTCTTTAAACATTAATAGGGAACTCAATTCTCTCAGTTCCCAGTACTTAGGTTAGTACTATCATTTACATCATGTTTTTTTGTATAGGACAGACAAACGGGCAGGAAGCTCAACTTATTTTATGTGATACCCCCGCGGACACTTTAAATGCCAGAAGGCTCGCGAGTGGCTTGCCGGCCTTTTAAGAATTGATACGCTCTTTCCTTGAAGGACCAAAAGTTTTAAAATAAAATTATTTGTTCCAATTAGACCAACTAAAATGGCACTTTTGAAGGTTAAATAAAATAAAAAAATGATTCCAGTTGCCCCTTCCAACAGATAGTTTCGTGTGGAGAAGAATGGGGAAGAAACTCCACACTTACTCTTTTAAAATAGAATTTACAATATTCGTACCTACTCCTGGAATAAAACTACTATACAGATATATTATTGTGTTTATATACGTGTCCCTCACATACCTAACCGAAACCGTACAATATTATACATTAAAGAGTTATAAAAAACAATAAAACAGCGTGTAAAATAAAAATAAAATACAGTTTGTATTGTTGTGTATTATAAAAAAAATAAAAAAATATGTAAAATTAGCTCGGCAACCAATTTTGTCGGTAATACTATCAGTAATAGTTTGATAAATTGTGTCAAGCTAAGCGCCTTCCTTATATTACTTGGGGTACAACATACAATTCGTAAAGAACGATAGAAAAAAAAGAACTGTTATAAGGTAGAGCCGTGATTCGACAAACTTAGCAATATATATCTATACTAATATTATAAAGAGGAAAGGTTTGATTTTTTGTTTGTTTGTTTGTATGAATTGAATAGGCTCCGAAACTACTTGGCAGATTTGAAAAATTCTTTCACTGTTGGAAAGCTACATCATTCCTGAGTGACATAGGCTATATTTCATTTTCAAAAAAATAGGCATCCTTACTAAAATTACGATAACATTAACATTTGTTTATTATTTGATACAATTCTAACAGATGGCGCTGAGTTAAAGGTAGTAGTTTGGCAAGACGACGTTTGCCAGGTCAGCTAGTATATTATAAAAATAAAGGTGTCATTACTATTGAAGAACTTAAGAAAACTGACGTGTATGGTCACACTATACACTTATTCTGTTTGATAGGTATCAGAAGAAGAGCGATTCACTTACGATCTAAATTTTTAACACATTCAGTGCTCTTTTCTCGGATCGGAGTGGGGACATAGTAGTGGTGCCGCCCACTCGGATCCGTGCGAGCGTCCCGTTATTTTTTTAGAACCATTACCATGCCTAGCCCTCGGTTCCGAGTATTCGGCACCCAATGAGCTGTATGCCAACCACTCGGATTCTTCGGAAATGATTTTTTTACAATAAAAGTTAATAATAAAATTAATACATATTTTCAAACATTTATATTCACTTAATCAAAATTCTCCAAAAAACGTTTTGGTTTCATTGCTATTACTTTGTATCCTTTGTTTAAGCATTCAATGTGTTAAATAGAGGTAGTTTTTATATATCAAATCAAATAAAAATATCTTTATTCATATAGGTAAACATGTACATTTATGAACGTCAAGAAAAACAAATTAAATTAATTGTACATTTACATTTACAACCAGTTCGCAAGTCAAGGAAGTAAGCAAGTAGAAAGGATAATTCAAATCAAACCTAATAATTATTAATGAACAGATCGAAAACAAAGTCAAATAAACTCACCAACATCAGGCGCTGGCAAAGCGTGTCCATTTGTAGCCTCTTTAACATGGCGACTTCGTGAACGGAACCGTATCATAAACATCAACGTAGCACCAACGAGGGGAGGTACTCCACTTAACACAAAGAGTAGTGTATACGACTTATACATTTCAATCAGTCTGCCAGCCACAGGAGGTCCAATAGACACAGGCACTGCTGATAAACCCAACATACATCCAATAGCCTGAGCTGCATATACACTGCCGCAAAATTCGAAAGCTATTGGTCCTATTAGTGATATGAACCCGCCATCGAACAACCCTATACCTAAACAAATAACAAGCAGAAGCTCAAAAGACTTCACAAAGGGCAGAACTATGTTTAACAACCCGATGACGTAAAATGATATTTGTTGCAAAAGAATCCTATCTACCCCGTCTCTATCTGCTAAAAAGCCGAACATCAACCTCCCCAAACCGGAAGTAGCAGCCATACACTGCAGAGGCAAGTTCGATGTACTGCCCTTAAAGTTCTCTAGAGTAAAAGCCTCTATGTGCACATATGGAACAAAATAGCTGAATAGGGCTACTGGCATAGAAATCGCCCACAGTCTATATTGGCGGTTCTTCCATATTTGTACATCGAGAATTGTCTTCATAATCGTTTTGATGGTATTTGTCTCTTGGGATGGCTTTTCGATAACAACGACTGGGATAGGTTTGAAGAGCAAGCCACATAGCGCAATTCCGATAGTTATGACAGCCAGCATTCTGAACATCCATTCGAGGCCATAATTATCAATTGTATGTTTCATTATGGGAGGCATGATTACTGTGAAAATTGAGCTACCAATAGTGACGAAGCCATTGACACGTCCTAAATACTTTTTAAAGTAATGCCCAAGGATTGCAAGAGAAGGAGTGTACGCAAGCGAGGCACCGATACCGTACATGACTCCATACGTAAAGTATAGAGCTTCCACATTATGAACAACGAAGGAAGTAATAACTAAGCCTGCAGTTGCCACAGTGCCGCCGAGGACAGCAGTTAGTCTAAGTCCAAGGAGACCAGTAAGCACACCGGATACTGGAGACAAGAGGAACGTCATACTTAACGATAACGAGCCCACCAACCCTGAAACAAAAGAGAAACACGTTATTTCATTACGTTAGGTCATTATGATAGTTATGATGAAATTATTGATCATTTGAATCTCTATTATACTCTAATTTATACATACATATAAAATAAAAACAAAAAATTTAAGAATAAAATTTCTGTAAAAAATAACTTTTGTTTAGGATTAAAATTTCTGTAAAATTTCAGTCTGAATAAAGGCTTATATTATTATCATTGCGGTAGACGTTCAATGTTAAAATTCAACCTTCAGCCTGTAACACTATCGGTGTTTGATTGATATTGATTCATAAATTGGATACATCAGACAGCCTACGAGGCAAAAATGCGACAAAACACTACTTTTCATAATTAGTTTTAATTTTAATTTAATTATGGTATAATATTACCTTCATAGATTAGTAACGCAATGGATATAAATATTGTTTTGAAAATTGATTGTCAGACACAAACATAATTTGGCAATGGCCCAAAAAAAATTAGCTAAAGTTAGCTAATTTTTTATGGGCCTAAACCAATACCACCTATACATCTCAGTACCTTGTATCACTAATCGTACCAAAATCAATAGTTATGCAAAACGATTACCTGTTTAATATTATAATTAATTCAACATTTAATGAAATTAAACAAACGCGTATAACTTAAGATAGAGACTAGCGATTATATCTAGATTAAAACAATTTGCTGAGTGGGAATGAAAATATAAACAGCTCATAATCAGTTGTCAATCTAATAGGCAAATATCAGCCGCCTGTGCCTGACACATGCCGACGAGTTTTCGGTGTGTACGGCTAGCCGGTTTCTTAGCAAAGTTTTTTTTCACCGTTGTAGCGAACGTTAAATGAGAAAAGAGGACTTTACACAAATGCCAATAACATAAAAAGTAAATAAATGTCTTCTAGTCGAGCACTTTTTTCGAGATGACATAAAACGTGTGGAACAGTACGTACAGACTAGAGCGGTAACGGAACTTCGGCTCTGTACTTCGAGAGTAAACAACGTATATGGCGAGAGAACTTGGCGGTATTTGCTACCGCGGCTACTACCTAAATACTCTATCCAATCAGATAATATATAGCCTTACACTAACCAACATAAACTCTAAATTAAAAAACTACTTTACTACGTTACATTAATACCACAGCGGTTTCTTAATGTAACATTTTGTATTTATATTGTGTTAATATATATAAGTATCTATGCAGCATATCTGTATTATCACGAAGAGGTATTCACGTCGATATATAAGATTAAGATAACCATCTGCATTATAAAATTGGGTACTTCCTAATGAAATGAAATTTGCACTATTAAACCAATTGCTATCAGAGAAAAGACTAGTGTAAAAGATAATGGCTTATCCTTGTTAAGGTACAATCAGTTGGCGAAATTACCACATCCTTTCCCATGGTACAATTTACTTGTTTAAGGAATTTAGTTCGCCGGTTACATAGATGCAATAGAGTTTAGACAATGGTACAACTATAATAAACAAAAAAAATCAGAGTTCTTCCACACATTCTTTGAATAAAAATAATTATTCTTATTTCAAATTTTCAAACTGTCAGTTACGATGTATGATCTATTTTGTATCCAGATTAAAAAGTTTTTAATGCTGTGGTTAAACATAAACTAAACATTACTCAATGTAGGCATATAATGTTATATTTAGGGATCCATTTAGCTAGCTAGTTGCAAGTTCCGATAAGAGAGATGAATGCGTATAGAATCTGAACTGCGACCTGATTAGATTATGTTACATTGTGTACCACTTGTCAACTTTATCAGTATCAACTTTAACAATATAATAAAAAATGTATCTTTATTTTACCTGTCCAGGAAATGTAACTTTATTTTTTATACTAGCGATATAAAATATACTAATAAAATATACAGCTTGCGACAATGTAGGTATTGTCTATTAATAAAATATAGATATATTTTATTTAATATGTCTTGGAACTTTGAATTAATTCGTTACATTCATTCAAATTTACATTCATATAAATAGATAATGTAATCGATAAAAGTATACAATATATAAGTAATTATATGTAAAACAAGTTTAGTTAATTACGTTGTAATTCTTATTACATATACAAGTATCTATGATTACTTTGTTGCATATAAAACAATGAGTACCATAATATCCATAACTGTTGTTCAAAGTAGGATTGCCTGAAAAAGATCGCGGCCTTGTAAGATGTTGTAATGTTTTTTTTATTATTAAAATATTTTACTGAAAATCGTAGTATCTTAATAATCTAGTATCTAATATCTTAATAATAATCGTAATCGTAGTAAATTTGTTGTTTAAATTATACAAACAAACTCGCAAATTTTATATTTTTTTATCTGCTATATTTTATAAAAGCCGAAGTGAAAATGCATTTATGCATCGCCTGCCGTAATAGTTAGCGAGCTGGCGAAAAAATTTTCTATATGATCAGCACACATGGCAGACGTTATTAATAGTGGCAATTATACCTAAAACTATGCTAATAATATTTATTAATAATACTAAAAATCATGAAGGACCTCGTCTGACCTCGGTGACTTGCGTTGTCAATTTACAGCGTTTCAAAAATGTTAAAAATAAGGTTATGTGTACATAATATAACCCAGAGGCAGACATGCCTCTGGGGCTTATGATCATAGTCATGGAAATGATTCAATATCCCCCTCTTTTTAAGTAACTTCAATCGGCTGTAACGGGAAAACGCAGCGCCTTAGGACCTTCATTGACTGGACCAAATCTTATGACAGGGAATCTGACGGGAACTAGGCCAACGTTTCCATCTAAAACTAACCAATATAATAAAAAAGACATTTTCATCCTATTCAAAGCGGTTTAAAAGTTACAAACAACTAGGATTTCTATTATCTATTCAGAAACACACTGTAGGTTGACTGAATACGTCGTAATAGGCTTGTGTGTCAATTGCAATGAAATGTTTGCAACAATTAGATATTTATACAAACAACGCCGCCTCACCGTCGCCCGTTGTAATTTTGTTTTCGATATAAGAGTTAGGTACACCTAACGTGATCAGACGTCCTGTTTTGAATGCGAGTGTCCCTTTTTCGAATTACGTGTCCCGGTCTGGTAACTGTCCCGTTTTAACCGCGCGAAAATCTAAACACCAGAATATAAAAACTAGCGACCCGCCCCGGCTTCGCACGGGTGCAATGCTGATACTAAATACACTACAGAAAATCTGTGAACGTTGATATAATATAGATAGACATATACCATCACGGACTTTTCTGTAGACCTTTTCAATGTGTACAATACTTAGTACATTATTTTGATAAAACTCGTAGGGTTCAGCCTGCGTTTGCAATGTAAGCGGAAAAAATGTAATTATTTACGACATCACATTAGAAACCTCAAAAATAACAGTACTTCTCCACTATTTAATGGATGTTATTATACATAATATAAACCTTCCTCTTGAAGCACTCTATCTATTAAAAAAACCGCATGAAAATCCGTTGCGTAGTTTCAAAGATTTCAGCCTACAAAGGGATATAGGGACAGAGAAAGCGACTTTGTTTTATAATATGTAGTAATAGTGATAACGCGCAAAGAATTTTATTCTTATTTGAAATCGTCACTAGCTGTATTTAATTCCTTATTTCTGATAAACTAAAACTTAAGATTTTGGGTACCTATATTTGGTGATTCGTAATGTTTAACTTAACAACTTTTACTGAATAAATAACTTAAAAAAGTGTTTTTTTTTCATTGACTAGTGCTTATTATTTGACCTAAATTAAACTAATGTCCTGTTTTGAGGCAAAGTATAAATGGTCACTTTCTATATACCTATTGTCGTTAAAAACATTCTGGTACTTAATAATATTTTTAATAGATTAATATCTCCATTTATTATAAATGGTGATGGACAGGACACTAGCAAATAGTCCAGAGAGCCAAATAGTAGAAAAAAGTCACTGAACACCTTGCTACAACAGCAAGCAGAGAGGAAGGTCATGTGCGCGGTGGATGAATCTAAAAAAGCCACCGGTTCTCTATGGCAAAGCCAGGGTTAGGAATCACTGGAAGCAACTGGAAGAGGCTTTTGTGCCACAAAGGCAAAGGCCTTTTAAAGAACTTTTTTAATATAGATATTTACATGTTTTTGTAAACTTGCGCTTATTGTAGTTGAAATAAAGGCTTTGAAATCTAAAATTGAAAATAGATTATTATAGGCCCATAAATAAAGCCTTAAAAAGTCTTCAAATAGTTTACTAAAATCATGCCATTACATCAGCAAAGAATTTACTGATCTGAGAATTGCCTACAAAATTTTTCTAACACTCACATTCTAATTATGGCTACAATTGATTTAATGCTGTGATAAATTGATTTTAAAACCATTGCTATGGAATATTTTTTATACTCATAGTAAAAAGACATTGCTTTGTGGAAATGCAATCACTACAAATATGTACTATTGCTAATAATAGTCCGAGATCCCACTGCAGGATTGGTGCACCAAATTTTTATGTTTATTTATAATTAGAAGAATATATATTTACTAGGTTGCCTATCAAAATTTGGCCGCCAAAATTTTTAATTAAATTATTTTGAATTGATTTTTGGTAAAAGATTACGTTCATTTAATTTTTAAATAAAATAACGTCTTCAAATATAATTTCCACTATTATGAGGTCATATTAATTATTACAAATTTAGGGTACGATAGATAAACCTAGAGTTCAGCCATGACATATATTTTAGTCTAGACAGACTTAATTAGTTAATAGACAAAGAGCTTTATTAAAGAACATTTAACTTTTTGTCCAGATGATTTCATTTCTTTCATTCAATCAATGATTGGCATTGTACATTGATATTTATTTTAGGTAAGTAATGATGACTGCTTATGCTTTACAGACAGACAATTAATGCAAATGTAATTTGTACTTTTTGAAGCCATTTGATGCCCTTTGTAAATATTTGTTCAATATAAAATATAGCAGGCTTGTCTGTTTAGAAAAATAATTAAATGAAGGCACACATGCAGTACATCCAAATCAAATTCTGGTAAATTTGCTATAAATTTTATTAACATTTAAATCAGAACAATAAAACCATACATTAAACTGATAACCTATACTATCAGCCTTATCAGTCTGTTTACAGTTTATTTGATGGCATATTATGTTACTAAACATATAAGAATAATTACAGCCTACAAAGAGTTACATAGAGGATAAAATATACAAGTTTTATTAAGCTTTATAACTAGTATATATTTATGCTTACTTTGTGTTTGTTTCTACTTTTTGCATTTCTGAGTTAATTATATGCTTTCTATCAACTCAGAAAATTTGAATTTTAATACTAATTTGTTTAGTATTAAAAAATTGATAAATTATTTTGAGAGATCTTTAAAATAGTAGTCACAGGTAAATAACTTATCAATTTATTATTTTCTCACTCTAAGGATTATATTATTGGATGTGCTGCCTCTAGACACACTGGATAATACCTATAATTGAAAAATAAAAACAGAAACAAATATTATATAAGAAACATGAAAAACACCACCATACTATTTGTATTTGTATATCTTTCTATTTCAGTTAAAAAGATAACTTTGATTAGCCTTAACACATTATTATGGAATAAAAAATAATTAGGTACATTAAATAACAACATTTTTAGATTTAGAAACTTAAGTATATAGTTTAGAAAAACTTTAAATCTTTTGAGTATGAAGGAAGTATATTTATTTTACCTGCTTTGGCCGCTGCATTTGGTACGTGTTCATCAAGTAGTTGCTGTTTCAACACGGTGTAAATTACACTGTAGGAGTTTATTACACCGAATAGTAGGCCATTTGTTAGAAAGGATCCAATTACAATAGAATATGCTCTGAAACCTCCGTCGGGTGGCTCTTTTGCAACATTTCGTATATTATTTGTATCTTCTAACTTCGCTACAATTTTTCCAGTTAATAAATCACTGCTTTCTATCTCTCCTCTATCCATTTTTGCTCAAAAAAAATCCTACTTAAATGGTACTATTATAAGGTAAAAGGCATGGCTCTTTATCGTGAGGTTAGCACTGTAATTACGTATGCAATTAATATTTATATTGTAAAAAAAAGAAAACTGTTCAACGGATTATTAAAACTTTAAGAGTTTCATTCAAAATTTACACAATATTAATTTCGCACGCGTCACAAATTACGATAACCGACTCGATGCTCTAACTTGAAATTAGGAAGCGAGAATAGACGTCTTGTCAGACCAAAATAAAAATATTTTTACATTATAATTTTACAGCCGTAACCGGTGAAGTAAGTGTGAGCCAAGTAGCGAAATCCGTTGACAGCTAAACCTGACAATGTCAATTACATCAATGCCTCACGATGCTGATTTGACATCAAATTAAATATTATCTGCACATAATATAGTCTACACTCTGCCGTAGTTATTACTAATAACTGAAAAATCCCGACTGTTCAAGATCAGCCTAAGAGCGCGGCCACTGCTCTCTCACACTCTTCTGCATATCAATGATATGTTGCAACTTCGCAACATTCATTGCTATGCGGATGACAGCACTGGGGATACTCTTTACAACTGGCCAGGCAGGTATTTCTCAATACTCGGGCAGATGTCGATGAGTAGTCCGGATGAGTGGCCGCACCTCATCGCAGCCAGGTAGAAACAGGTATGATTTCGATACATTTATGTATACGTTTAAAACATACAATTATCATATCTTGGACCAAAACAAGTATGTAGTAGGTAGGTGGAATGATTATAAATAATTATAGTTAGTTTTTTATGAAAGTATTTAAATTGAGAAATAAATTTTATTATATAAAAAAACTTATTTATATTTCTTCACTTCAAAAACTAATTTTTTTATAACTGGTAGGTTATCTTTAAGGTCATCTTCAAGACCACTTTTTTCTTCTTCAGGTGCAACCAAAAACTTTGTTACCAATTCTGTAACAAAATGAAAAATAGGCATAATAAACAAGTGGCTGGTGGATAAGATATCTAACATCTGTTAAACATATAATAAGGGCGGCTGGTAGAGAATCGATCTTTGCTGTTTAAAGACAAAATATAACTGGATAGAAGTAGGATTTCAAAAAGAAAATCTTAGCACCTAGCAGTAATATCTAATAGCCCACATAGGAAGGAGATATATTAGTAACTAATCTATGCATGTCTACAACTACAATGTAGCAGGTGGTAACTTATAAAATTAAAACATATGTTATGTAATAGGATATAAATAAAAAAATATTCTTACCATGATAATGATGTAATTTTAAATAATCTTCATCCTTCAAGTGAGTCTTTAAGAAAGATATAATGGATGGAACCTGTCGCCCGGAAGCATGCAACATATTTTGATGTAATATAGTAAATATTGCCAGAACAGCCAAGTGCAGTACTAAAGCCGGATCATCACAGTTTTCTAGTTCCGATATCAATTTTTCTCTATGGTTAAGAATAAGGGACCTAAAAATTTTTAAATAATCGTTAGCATTGGTGAAATGTATGCCTCCAAAATATAATGGCAGGTGATAACGGATAACCCACACAATATAGGCCAAGATTGGTTGGTAGGTCAAATCAAACTTCATTTGTTAATATATGTCGCAGCTAACTAGCTGAATTAAGCGTTTAATTAACAGCCTAACCGTACAACTAGCGGCCTCAAACATGTACAGCCAGTTGATCAAACAGCTAGGCAAAGGCTTGGATCGATGATGATTACTTGCCTAGCCTGTTGACTATTAATTTTAATATATTTTCTGTCACTCTCAAACTCGAAACTCTTCAAAATATCAATATGGCGTCGGCCAACCACAACTTTGATGGTGTTTTCTTAAGTTTCATAAAGAACAATGAGTAAAGTGGGCGAGTGTAGTGACAATAATAATGTGACATTGATTTACGCCCGAACCCAATAATTAATCTACAATCTCAGATTGAAAACCATCTGACCGTGACAGTCGATCGATCTCCTACCTGCATAATAATAACCAAACCCTACGTAGACAATATATTTTTGGCGACGGATAGATTGCAATCTCTTTGCTCTTTACACTCATATTTAATAATCAATATAAAACAAATAAAGTAATAATATAAAGCCGTACAATCAATATTAAAATATACATGTCTATATTTAAAACATATCATTTAAAAATATATTATTTTTAATTATTTTAAAAACTGGTGTAAGTAAAAGATCTTAAGGTAGTATATTGGCACAGTTGAACTGTCATTTTCATATATAGGTCTAACGACATACCCCGATCCTACCTACCATGGATAGCTTGTATGGACAGATGACTATTACAATCCGTCGATTGGTTATTGGCACACTTTTATCAATATTTGGATAAAGATGTTCTATATCAGATGGTCAAAATGGGATGGAGATTGGTTATTGGGTTTGGGCGTTAATCAATTTAATTTTAAAAGAAATATTTTTTATATTGCATCTTTATTATTTTTGCCAAATAAGGCACTATCGTACGAATGGCCTAAGCATTAGCCAGCCAGTTTATTAAATGTTGTAAGGTTTAGGTTGTTAATTGAACGGCTAATTAAGCTAGTTAGCTGCGACATATACAAGGTGTTTCAGAGGTAATCACGTTAAAATGATAACATACAAAAGCTAAACAATATTGAACAATTTTCAACATACCCAGTTATTAAATCTATTAAGCAGTTTGCTCACAATGTTTTTTTGAAAAAAACTAAAACTATCAAATTGTATGTAGGAAAAAAAATGATTTTTCCCATTGACATAAGTGTCATGATCGCTATGAGTTGACCGTTAAAGTGAAGTGTCGCAAAAGACTCCTTTTTACTCAATAACCTCGTAAACACCAGCGTTTCTTACTAAAACCTTAATAATATATTTGTTCCAAAGACGCATTTTATTCTAGATGGGTGAGGGTATATTTTTAAAAGAACTACATCATAAAATTATTATTTCTTCACCAATGTCTAGTATGAATGAATTTGCAAGGTGTTAAAATTATTGAAACATTTTACTTTAATTTGTTTATAAGTTAAAAAATAGATTTTTTAATTATTAAGGTTTTCCTTATATACCAGTATAATAATATATTATACTAATACTAAAAATAAGAAAGATCTTTTCATAAGAGTGTACAAAAAAACTGGGGCATAATGGGGTTGTAAACTTTGAATTGGTTAGGGTAGAAAGTTGAATAATCAACATTTAATTACAGGGTAAAATGTTGCATCAACTACTGCCAATTAGCTCTAATAAATGATATAAGATTTTATTGCGAAATTTGACTGTAAACATTACTTATTCACTGACTAAATACTCACTTATCTTCTTTTTTATTGACTTTCTTCAATATCATACCACACTCTGACAAACAAACATCAACCGCTTGATAAAATGCATCCAAAGTATCCAACAAAGTAGAATTCAAAGCTCGTAAGGGTTTCATATATTCTTCAGGTAAATCATTTATTATTTTATTCCTCTGTTCCGCAGATAACACATCAACTTGAACTGAAATGTTGGACTGATTTGCTGCATACTTGCAGAATTCACCCAAAACATCGGCTCCAAATGTTTTCAACAAATATTTTATAAATAACGCTTGCTGATCAACAGGAAACAATTTAAGACCTTTCTCATATAACTTTATGTCATTTATAAGAACATTAATTTTATCTTGGGCGGATGAGTGCGTTTGTTTCTTATTCTGATTTGTGTTTTGAAGTAATTTTGCCGCAAGGTCCTTTGCTATGATTAAAGCTGCTTCGTTTAAAGTTCTGTAAATATTTATGGTTTTATTGCTTACTAGAAAACAATGAAGGAAATGAAAACTTTTAACCTAGTAATGGACAGACAAATTCTTTCCGTTCGCAACAAATTGAGTTAAAACTCACCCTTGCAAATACTCTGCAATCTGGTGGACCAAGTCTTCTAAGCCTTCATTTTCCAATGTTTTCTTTATAATGTTCACAACATCCTCTAATGAAATAATCTCCAGCTGGGCTGAAGCTTTCTTAGAAGACACATCTTCTTCTGAATCGGATTCATGGACAATTTGCTTTGATCTGAAAATGTTACTTAAAAATTAAACTTGGTAATAAAAATATAATTTTAAATGAATGCATTGCTTATTACAATTTCTTCTTGCTGCTAAAAGAGTTGGTAGGATGGGTGTCCTCAGTAAGCTGTTGAACTCTACTTCCATATATGTAATAATGTTAAGTACTATGTTAGAAACATAAATAAAAATGCCTTGTAAAGGCATAATTATATTAATATTTCTATGCATGAATGCATTAGAAATATTAATACTATTAATTATGCCAGTTCTTCCTACCTGCTCTACGCCCTTGACTTGCGAACTGGTGGTGAACGTAAATTTACGATTACTTTAATTTGTTTTTCTTGACGCTCATAAGTGTACATGTTTACCTAAATGAATAAAGATATTTTGATTTGGTTTGATATGGAGTTTGAATCACCTGGGATGCTTTTTCACAGCTTTGGTTTTAGTTTCCCTTCCCTGGGTACCACCTCCACCTTTACCACTTGTTGCTTTTCTTCTACGTTCTTCTCGCTTCTCTGTTTTATGGTCTGTTTGTGTGTGAAGTAACTCAGTCTTAGCAATTTGCTTCTCCAAATAGAATTGTTGGAATTTTCCTGACTTCACAACAGCTTCAGCTTTAGACTGAGTAATTGGCAGACAATCTTGCTTGAGGTTTTCAACAAAATGGTGACTGAAGACTATAAATTCCAAAATATAGATTAGCATATTATGAATAATTGAATAAACAAAACTCTACTTAATGAAGAGAAACTTTTAGAATTAATAAAATATTGCATGACTTATTCAAATGTATCTAGCTGATATTAAAAAAAGGATACCATCTGCCTATCATATATGCATTACTTTCTAGAATTTGAAATGGAACATTACATCATAATAAAAATGAAACTGTATGATACCCTTCTTACCAGTATTATCAAATAAAACTGTTGATTTTGTATTCTTAAGTAGAATTTCTAGCACATTTTCAATGTCTTTATCAGAGAGGACAGATGGTAATAAACTCACAACATCTAAATATGTTTTAGATGCAATGCACTCTTCTAGTGCACTCTCAATTTGTTGTTTAATTTGTGAGCCCAAAATACAACTACTTAAGAAAGTTATATCTTCATCCTGTATAACTTTCTTAATATACCCTTTCGGATCTGATATACCAAGTCTTTGCAATGCATCATACTCCAAGTAATGATTTTGTTTCCAAAAACTCATGACCCATTCATTTTGGGCTTTTGTATAACAAGATGGTACATAAAGAGCACTAGCCGAACGTCCAGTTAAGACACCTGGGGCATTCAATTGGTCAAAAAGCATCATAAATAATCTTTCTGCAACATTACATTGGCCTATTATGATACTAATTTGTGTCGGCTTTAAGAGTCCCATAACAGCACCCCTAATTTTAGCTTTTGTTCTTGTAATGTACTCCTCAGTATAAAATGTTCTGGGTTCTGATGGATCTTGCTTTCCAATTATAATTTCATTCAAGTATGCTTCTAGAACGCTCTGCTGTAGAAAATCTGCAGGAAGGTCATATTGGAGTGTCAGTTCATCTACTGATATTTGACCTTGCAACTGAAGCTTTTCATTTATTTCTCTGGCAATCTTTTCTATATAACTGTTTGATATTAAATATCCAGATATAAGTTGGACATCTTTCCCTTTTATAATGTCAATGACATTAATATTAATTTGATTAAGATCAACACTGAGTTCTTTAGCCAAATCCACAACATTGACTCTACCACCCCTTACATACAGCTCATCTGTTATTTCCCTAATCAAGTGTTGTGGAGTTAAGTATTCTTTACCATCACTTGTAAATATAACCTCTATTAATTTTAGTTCCAACAATTTAGATACAATTTCTATGCAATTTCTTTCTGATAACCTGAGGATCAAATACAAAAATATTTAGGTGCTTAATTTAAACAATGATCAAATAGGTAATTTTAAGTTTTAACCTTTGAGATGTAGAGCTAAGCTGAGCTTTTTGAAAGTCAGCAGCTAATCTTTTTATTTCATCCCAATCGGTTGATGGACCCATTTCTGAAATCAAACTAATGGAACAGAACTGTTACTTTCAGATATCAAAGTATAACTCTTATTTTATTTTGGATATCGTGATTTAGACAGTGTTATCAAACATGAAACTTAAAATGAAAGTACACAGCTGTTACCACGCACATACAGATACGCACGCATAATTAGCATAATTAATAAATCAAGAGCTTTTTATGACGCAAATTAAGTTATGATGTGGCAAAGTTTTAGGACTTATTAAAATACCTTACGAGAACTTGTGATATAAGTGCTGTATTGTTAATAACAGATTATTTAGTAAGACAGGTCTGAATTTATAAGCTGGAAAGTAAATATTTTTTATTATTTTTTGTACCTTTTCGGCCTTGCTAAATGTTTTTAAAATAAATAAAATATTAATAATACAAATAGTTATTTCAAATTTACGTATTGGTATTGGTAATGATAAATTGACACGTAACATTTGACATTTTGACAGTGATTTTGTGTTACCATCAACAAGAATCCGTAGACGTATCTAAATACAGAGTGTGGCGTAATAATTTAATAATATAATAGTACCTGTGGGTAGAAGAACTTGTAGTGGTTCAAAAATATGTTTTTTTTTCAAATTGTTTTTAGATAGTATTCCAGATTAGATGCGCGATCGAATGTTACCGGTGCCTAATTTTTGGGTCGCATGCTTTGTTATTGTTAAACAAAAATCTAACATAAACATTTTATGTTGTACTTATATTTTACTTACCTAACGCAGTGTAAAAAACTGGCGCTTAATTTAGAAAAACAAAAAAGCAATATAGATTACGAAATGTTAAAAGGTACTATATTTCCAGTATTAACCCAATACAAAATAATTTTTATTACAATGAGTCAACAGCATTTTTTTATAATTCAGCACTTTTATACTAAAATTTGCTTGATTAATAAAAAGCAACTTAAAAATATTGATTTTATAACAGGATTTAATACCTAATTAAATAAAAGGAAAGAATTACAATTTTAAAATATCATTACTAAAATTATACAAACATGCTACCATTTGCTTTAATACACGCTAATGAAATGAATACTACTGTACATTGTACACTGGATGTCTGGCTAGGTACATTTTCAGTGTACATTATCCTGATAATTTTTTGTGTAAATAAAGAATTTTTTAAATTTAATGAAATGAATGTTACTTCTATCGTTTTAATAATATATGCACTTTTCTAGCCGACATGCCTGTGTCACTGGTATAAGTATCGCCACGAGTAATGAGCGCTCACAGAAGCCGTTTTTTTGGGTCCGATTAGCGGTACGGGGTGAGGGACGGAGAGACGGCGACCGCCGACAAGCGCTAGCGCGTAATTGGTCAGGTTTCGGTTACCGCGCTGTGTATGGTCGTCTCTGGTCCTCGAAGTACAGCTGTTATGCTCTTAGTTTTTTAAGTTTCGTCGCAGTAAAAATTGTTTATAGTGTAAATAGTTTTATTTAAAAGGAAACAGATATTTTAGTTGGTGGTTTAAAGGATGTAAAACACACCTCAACTGAGACTGAGACTAGAATTTGAAATAAATTACTTACTTAAAATAAAGTTTTTTTTATTGTACTGTAAAGTTACCTACATATCTTGTAATGGGAATATTAGATTAATTTACACTATACCTATTTCATTATGCTTATAGTTCAACGCCAATTCCAGGGCCGCGCGGCCATTAGACCTTGTCCAGAAAGGGCGAATTCGTCGCGATTCCCTCGCGCGTATGTTGCGTCCACAAAGTGCATACCAACGGTGCGGTGAATTTGAATTTGAGTCTGGCGTAGTGCACGCGATTTACGCGCGTATTTTGAATTCGCGCGATGCTTCTGGACGCGATATATCGGTGCCTAGTATCTCACTAACGCGCGTATGAATTCGCGCGAGACGATTCGCGGCGAATTCGCCCTTTCTGAACAAGGCCTTAGAAATTTGGTGCGCGACTGTACATGCGCAGACATCCCCACCACTTTCGGCGAGCGATCATAACTCGTGGCGTTACCTATATCATAATGCATTCGCTTGAATAATGCATTAGGTATGCACGCGTGTAAACATTAGATAATCAGCGTCAATTTAGAAATCTTTCGTGATACAGTGACGCAGCTCGATTGGTGTTGACACTTGTAGACTTGAGTACATTTAGCAATTGAGCATTTTTAGAACTAGTGTATAGCTGAGGCACTGTAGTTGGTATACTGACACCAAAACGAGTGGCAAAGATGTCATTTTTGAAAATGTGGAATATCTCGATGACTTACTATAAAACGTAAGAGATATATTCTGAACCACCCAGCGTCCTCTACCATATTATTATCCATCCATCCACTACATGATACATCTGAATAAAGGGAAAACTTTATTCAAACGATAAAGATTAGGTAACTAATTATTATTTAGAGAATGCGAAGCCGGCCTTGCTATTTCTTACCGAGACTCAGATATCCTCACCGGCTAATACTTGCTACCTCTCCTACCCGGGGTAATAATTGAAACATTCATTTGTGCTGCGGGCGGTAGTTTGCGTGTACGTCAGAGGATATCTGTTCTCCTCTGGACGCTTGAAGGTCTTCAATCTGACTTTGCATCTTCTACCGCAGTTACCATGGAGAGTGTTCTGAAGATTTGTTCCAATTAATACCTGTAACTGAGTTTCATCATTGGACGTCTAGGCATAATAGGAAATTCAACCCGTATCACCTCGACGTCCGCCATTCCACAACTGAGCGTTTTTCAAGGCAGTTTTTGCCGCGCACCACCACTTTGTGGAACCAGCTGCCCACTGAAGTGTGTCCACACCAGTGTTCGAACCAATTAATTCGACTTAAGGTCCTTCATGAAAAGAGCGTACCAATACTTAAAAAATCGGCAACACACTCACGAGACCTCTGGCATTGAGAGTAGATGGGCGGCGATACCACTTAACATCAGTAGCTAGTCAATCGCTCCAGGTCACTGCTGCTACACTTTAGACCACACACTACTACTAAAATAGAGAGCTTCAATTGTATTGTGCGTGTAGTGTCCAAATAGAATGTCTAAGACCATCTACCATACTCCCATTACCATTATACCATTGCAGGGTAAAAAATCCAACTCTGATGGGGCAGTCGTAACTGGCTTCAAAGATATTGTAAACTGTTGACAGACTGTTTTGTGAGCAATGAGCTACTAATAAGATGGCAAAAAGGCATAGTTAGCAATGGTACATACTTTGATTATTTAATTGTATATTATAAAAACATTGTAATATAATGATATTTATTGAGGCATTAGTGTGATATTGCCGCTAACCTACAGCTTCAGAAATGAGGATTAGAGCTAAGTGTGACTCCCATTTATGAAAAAACATAAGTAATAATTGTTTGCACTTTGTTCATTTCAGAATATCACCCTTATCTTTGACTCTAAATCTGAGGATTAGGATCCTAATAGAATACAAGAATCTGCAATAATCAAGTCAATTAATAAATTTTGAAAGTTATAAATTGTTTATTAACAGAACTTAAATCTATCATTCACTGAGTAATTGTAATACATTTTTAAGCTTATATCTGAATAGGTAATAAGAAGCCAAAAAGCAAAAAGTGAAGGTTAATAAAATCAATTTAAAATAAATAGTACATTAAGCTGAAATATGTAGCATTATTTGTTTGAAATTTGTATAATTTACATTTGTATGATGTATTTAGAAATATTAACTCTAGAAAAGCAAAATTCAAAATTTAAAAAAGAAATTAGGAAATTCACAAACATATAAGAACAATTTGCAGATGACAGTCCTTTTTTTAAATTGAAATTCTGTTTAAGAGTTAATAGTCTTATTTCATCAAATTAACTTGAAGCCTTGGCTGCCTGACGCCTCTTCACATCCCAATTATAGACCCGAGCCATATTTACCTCTGTAGTGGTCCATTGATCTCTGTAATGTAAGAAACATTTAAAGTAAAGATTAAACTGTAAGGCATATAAGCTATAAGTCATTTAAAAAACTGTGCCAGTGAGTTGCAACTATTAGAATTTGCTATTGGCGTATGTTGTGAAGTTAGAGAACTTTATGTGAAAAAAAACTCTAATCATTATTCATATTCAGTGGCTTGTGGAAACAGGATGTTAACACACCTACAACACACCTACGTAAACATTTATAATTCAGTAAATAAGAATAAATATTACATATCTTTTAGTATTAACACTTTTTGCTGAACTTATCTTATTTCAATCTATGAATGTTTCGCAAATTTATGTTTATTAAGTGCTTAAGAATATTTCTAGAAGTACCTCAAGAAGTCCAAATCATGTTCGACATTAGCAAGATTTTTTTTAGCAGTTGCCATGTTTGTTGTAAGAAGATTTTCAGCATCTTCCAAAGTGTATTCAAGCATAACATTAGCTCCAAGCCACAAGCACACATTGTTTGTGGGTGGTACCTCTGCCTAAAAAGTTAATTAAGATATAATTATAAATATGAAAATTGATTGACGTGACAAGCAAAGAATATCATTTAAATACCTTAGTTAGTTAGTTACCTTAACAAAAACCTGGTCACTGAGCAAAAACTGAGTTTCCATTGTTTCCTTTTGTGCTTTTAGCTTTTCTATCATTTCAAGAGTACGAGCTAGGTCCGGGATTTGTTCTCGCAATCGCCTCCTCTTTGTGTTTAAAGTGTATTCCATAAATTTATATTTTCCATGCTGTTCGTCGAGTTTCCGAAGAACCTTTTCTACTCCTTCAGAATTTTCAGGCATACTCATAAATTCGTCAACATTATCCTAAAAAAAGCAATTTACATGGATCAATAGTAAATTCGATTTTATCTATATATATTTATTTATGATTTTCTGTAAGTACTTATACTATTCTTGTATAAAACCTGTGTATATAAAAAATATTCTATTGCATTATATTAACAGATGCATATAACCTAAAATAAGATTAACAAATTTTATAGAAAATTCCGTTTTTATTAACATACTTACAACAAATATTGCGTCCGGTATGCCGGAAAAAGATTTTGTATTATCTTTTGCATCGCCTTCCATTTCTTTCTCTAAAATAATATTAACTTTATATGACTATTAATAGCGATTTGATTTGAATTTTGATTCCAGTCTACAGATTTTGAATTTGAAAGCTTTTCTTGTCGCTCATGCCATAGATAAGGCTGATAATTAAAAATACTTGCAGAAGTTTGGCTGTACAGAATGACAGACTTTCTAAGTCGCGTTTTAGCCAAGTGAAAAATCGTACTGCTATCTGTATATCTACCTTTACTTTTAGATATGTGTCAACGTCAAAGTGTCAAAAACTAAAGACGGACAATGACATTGACTTGGTGGATCTTCATATAAAAAATAAATTGCTTTTTCGATAGTAATAAGTTAAGTGAAACTTGTTTAATTTTAACTCATAATATCGTAGAGCCCCTAAGCACCGGCTATTTAGGTATATTTCTTTAAATTTGTGGAGGACATGTAATCCGTAGTTCTGTTCAAGAAACTTGTGCTTTTATTTGCAGATCAAGGTTGTAGTGAAGACTACGCCCTTTTGTTATACTTTGTTGTTTGTGTTGGCTGTCAACATAGGCCTCTCAGATACTGCCGTTATGGACATGATGGTGTCAACATTACAGCAACAGCGAGCTGTTACAGAGCAGCTGCGGCGGGAAGCTGCAATAAAACGTATTCCCGTGTCTGTCGCCGTAGCGGATATCGTCAGATTCATAAGCGATCATGAACAAGAAGATTGCCTTCTTGTAGGCTTTACTAGTCAAAAAGTCAACCCATTCCGTGAGAAAAGTTCTTGCACTGTTTTGTAAAATATCTGTGCTTGGTTATTTATATGGATGCTTGGTATTTTTAATCTCACTTGTATTTGAAACAACAGGAATTGAAGCTCTTTGTAATATTTCAAAATTTTATTTTTCTTCATAATGTAAACTATTTTAAATGTTGTGAGGACTCAATAAACAATTTATCTAAATAAACAGGTGTTTGTTTTATATGGCTTTTAGAGAATTACTGAAATTCGTATATATTGTAGTTTTATTAAAAATATTTATAGACTTTAAGTTCTTTATTTTTGTGATCTACATAATTATACATCCTACAATTTTACAGACTTATACACAAACATTGAAGAAGATTGAGCAGTTTGCATACTAATCTATGTTGATAATACTAATATTTAAAATAACTGCTTTACATGGGGATCCATATATATTGGTTACATTTTTATTGCAAATTTATTGACAACTAATTTAAAAAATAGTAGTCACTATTATTACTTATTATTGGTATTGTATGAAGGAATAGTATAATTTGTTTATGAAATAAGTAATAATTTTAACTACAGGGAGTGATATATTAATTGAAATGGACTTTTTATATAAATACAATGTATAGATTTTTCTTAAAGATTATCTAGATTTTGTTGTCTTAGAAGCAATGTTATAGTGTTTTCCAATGGTTTTATATAATTTTGAGTGATAACTATATGTTGTGTCTACTTGGCTGTTAATCTATTTTATTTAAAAACAATACCATATAATTTAAATCAATAAATTGACATACAGAATTAAACAGTATATTGGGAGAGTTAACACCTAAGGTAATAAAAAAGGGACTAAATTTTTTCAAGTTGCAAGCAACAATAAAGACATCTAATTCTTTAAATTCTAACAATACCAAGTTACAATTCCTTGATCAATGAATTCTTAAGATCTAAGCAAAAGTACATTTTTACGGCAGTGGAATCAAGTATGGGTGAAACTTATGTTAAACTTGTAAATTGTTGAGCAAATTTGGAATTAAATGAATAAATCTTAAATCTAGGGGTAAAACGATATAAAAAATGAAATTTATCAACTATCAGTCTTTTAAATTGATGTTGATTATCAACCTTATCCCATTTTTTTCTCAAAAGTTTACAAAAAAAAGAAA
This sequence comes from Pieris rapae, assembly GCF_905147795.1. NCBI lineage: Eukaryota > Metazoa > Arthropoda > Insecta > Lepidoptera > Pieridae > Pieris > Pieris rapae. The sequence continues at coordinate 10,538,736 of NC_059511.1, forward strand.
CAAAAGCCTTACCTTACTGAAAGAAACATACTACTGCCTAGCACATTTATTGTTAGGTATGAGATATTGACTTTACCATCTAGCATTAAAAATAATTTCAATATAAGCAGTGGTAACACTAAAACAAAAATAAAATTACTAATACATAACATATGTAATGATATTTAAGTTAAAATATAGCAGACAAATAAATTTGAAACGGGATATATATATATATACTAATAATACAATTTAAAAACAGTGTTCATGTTACAAACTGCTTTTAAAATAACATAAAGAATTATGTGTTACACTGATTATATTATGGGGACACCAAACTACAATACAAAGGTGTAAAATGGAATTATATACCTACCTATCATTTACATTTAGAATGACCATACACATTCAATTACAGCTCAGTTTCATAAGATTAGCTTCTTATATTATTTACTACTGCACTTACAGCTATCCTAAATAATGCAAATCCTGTCATTTAAATAAATTGTATAATGTATCTAACTAAGGATTTTAATACATTCTATATAACTATTAGCATTTAAACAAGGCCTCTTTAATTTTGGTGTTTTATAGGTATAGAGATTTAATGTATAAGTCTTTGTAAACTTTTGAGATACACCATCCCATTAAAGAAATTAGTAAGGGTTATACTAGGGTTATCCAGTAGATATTCAGTTACACACGCTCTTGGCTTGGTGGTGACACATCCTCAGTACCATTTGATACACTCTGATGGTATAACTTCAGTAACTCCATTGCATCTTGAGCTTGTCTTTTCTCAAGCAATATTCTGTAATTATAAAAATTCTAATATAATATCTTTAAAGCCAAACCTGGTATCATAATAACATATTAGGAATAGGCATATTATTTGTATGCTTTTTCTTCCATGCTGAGGTACTTCCTGTAGAAAATGCTGTTTTAAAAAAAATGCTTATAATTTTTAGATTAAAGATATATATCTTATATAACTGAACAGTTTATTCTTTTGATAGTTTCCTTTGAAGATTTCCACAAATATTAATTCTGTATTTGTATAAAATTACACATAGCAAGTCTATAATTTTAAATTATCAAACATAAAAGTAATTACCTTCCAGAGGCTTCCTTGATGTGTTCTAAAATTATTCTGTTGTCCCTGTCTGTCACAATATCAGATAGACTATCTGGATCCATATCTGACAATAATTCTAAATCCTGACCACCTAACAAAGAAATGTGACACAAATTGTGCTGAAGTCGTCCCACCAGATTTGCCACCTGCGATTTATCTCCAAGAGTAACTTCATCAGTTTGATCTAATGATACTTGACATTTTGGCATATTAGGTGCCCACTTTTCAGTTCCATGTAAAATCATGAGAGAAGTATCGGGATCTAAAGTGGAGAAGTAATCCTCATCATCAACCTCAGTACCATCGCATTCCAACACTACAGTTAAATTTTCAGTGGGCAAACCAAGCTTCTCTGGAACTTTAGTCAATAAGTCTTCTAATGTAGAAGCCACAATTCCTTTCTTCTTTTCGCGATTCACATCACATATTTTGTATGGTTTGTTTATACCGTCCTCCATTATGTTAGTAGACCTTATACTTTGAGAGGAGAAAGAGTGAAGTTATGTGAACAATTTTTTATCCAATCTTCATAATATAAATAAATAACAAAGTTCAAAAATCTACAACCTACACGGCTCGGAATTCTGCAAAAACTGATTAGAATTTAGATTTTAATAAAAAGGGATAGGATTGACATTTGACAACTCTAAATTGTTATTTTTTATTTGACATTTAAAAACTTCGTCGCCGGTTTGTAATAATGTTTTTTGGAACAATTGGTTTATCAAATAAAATGTCTAATTGTAAAGATTCACAATATGTTCACTTGCCGATTAAGTTCACCGAAACATCAAAACGTACCGCTATAGAGTCAAGCGACCGTCTCGCGTAGCATCAACTTGCTGAATGTTCAGTCATCAGTGTACTAAGTAAGGGTACGTTCATAAGCCTTAGCGTAGGACATAGTAGTACTTAAGTGTCTGAAAATCTGAATAAATTTTGTTAACTAAGTTACGCGCATTATTTATATTATATAAGTACGTTAAATTCGTAACTACTAGATTTTACCACATTATAAAAATAAATAAGTAAAATATTATTCGTGTTATATAATAACTAAGCAGTAACTATATTTTATAACAGCTGTTTAACACAATTATATATCTATCAACTGAAAGTATATATAACAAGATCAATTATTACAGAAAACCATACGATTTTTCGCGTAACATTTTTATTCTTAACAATATACATATATGCAAATACAAAAATAATAGCCCCATATACTGAGACGTATATCAATAACGTTGTCGTGTTGCAGGAAAAATTGATGAAGATTGAAAGATCACTGAAGGGCAGATAATGTTGCCGGGGGTCACATTCGGTCACAGCATGGCGCGACGGGCGGGGATCAATAAAGCCCCTGCCTCCCTTTTTACCCCCTCTCTGTCTTCTAGAATGCACTTTACACCGCTTACCTCCACCTGCTATCTCGTCTAGTCATAATTTAAAGTTATGTTAACTTGCCTATTATTTATTATAATGCAACAAGCTGCTCGCCATTAGCGGTCACCGATATTACACGCCCAATTTTTGCGGCGGCACTTTATAGCAATAAAATGTTGGAAAACTTTTTCCCAAAATGGACACAATAATAAGTGTTATTAGAACACATTTTTAAAAGTAAACAGTAATTTAATAATGTAAACCTATAATTTTAATTAGAATTATGTAGTTTAATCATTTAGTTTTAGCAGAAATATCTCATCGTCAGTGGTGTATTACTTATATATTTTAAAGTATTATATTTACAATGATTATGTATCGTTTGGTATCTGATGTCTATTTTATCTTTTATTTGATATTTAATAGTAATAATAAAAATATATTGGGACCGCCAAAGCTGACTAATACATTTAAATTTGAAATCTGCGTGTTTGAGTTATTGGGAAGTATGAACAAAGAGATCTGGACAAAGTCTTTTTAGGGTGTAAGTCAACTATTCTTCAAGAACTCGGTTTCTTTGAACCTAGGGGACATGCTGGACGGCGAAGGCCAAGGTAATTTGCGATACCAGAACCAATCTGTTGCACAGATCCCATAAAGGTGTTGCCCTTATCTTTATATGTTCGCAGATTGAGTTCAAAATTACGATATTGTGTAATTTTTTTTATATTATCGTATAAGCTTAAATTATATTTGTATTTTTGATAAGAAATACTTATTAAAATAAGTTCAGGTCTCAAAAACCGTGCATTACAGGTTATAATATACCAGAGGTAATTTTGCTAAGTTAAGTTTTTCTTCGACCGTGATTTATACAAACTGAATGAACGAAATCTGAGTACCGCTGATGTCACGTGGAAACATATTTTTACTGCTCGAACGTCGATGAATAAGACGCAGTTCACTTGTAGGAGCATAAGGCTTATGGCTCATTGTAGGCCCCCATACGTACATATATACATATGTGAATTCGAATAACAGCCGTGCACCAACGGTGTTTTCTTTCCATGTGCGCAATTAGCACCCGCAGAAGCAAAATATCGTCAGGAAAACGGCTAGCTAAAATACCTAAAAAACCGAGCGAGTGCTTCAGGCAATAAAGGCTACTCCTATCACTAAAGCATTGTGATCACAAAACAGATTTAGAAGCTGTTTGTTATATAATAATAATCTATTTCAAGTTTATTTTACTGTAAAAGCTTATATCTAATTGCACTAGTTATTAAACAAAATTAGTCAGGTTTATCTCACGGTAAACTATGTGTGAATCTGTTTTTCAGCATACAGCGCCCAACCCCTTAAATATATCAGACAAAAACTCTTAAAGGGCTATATTGTTAATAATGCTGATTTTTAAGTGAAGAAAGCTTTTAGATAAATTTATTAATAAATTACTTCGAAATTATTCAGGCCGCGAAAGAGCCAAATAGCTTTTCTTATATATTAAAATATGCAGGTCCTCGTCGCTGCTACATATCTTTTGCGTGTAAACACCAGGTGAATAACTTTATAATAGGCAATGTAACTGGGTCAACAATTTAAAAAATATCATAGTGAATAATAAAATATGTTCTACAGAACTAAGACAAGATTTATCTGTTCGAAATTTAAATATTGTCCGGATAGAAGGCTTTTACAGTGTTAAATAAAACTTTCCGCTTACATTGACTTGGGAAACAGGAGGTAAGTGAACCATAAAATCAATCCATTTTTTTAATTTTATTTATTAAGAAAAAATCAATAACAACAATCAATCAATAACATTGTAAGTTTCGATTCGATTGTTATGTTTAGTAATATGAATTAAATTATTAATAACTTAATAATAAGATGGATTACTTTAAAAAAATCATTTTAATCTATTCAACTGGTAACTATCAAAGAAAACGATTAACTAAATTTTGTTAAGGAAAACTTAGCAAGATCTTCCATCATTAGACACCATTTTATTGCGTTTAAAAAAGTACATCTATAAATAACTAGATTTTTGACTTTTATGGATGTTTGTATACGTTTTAAGTTTGCAGACGGTTATATCGTTGTACATATCTTTATGTGTTTGTAACTCCTCCTATTCGGGTGGACTGTTAACAAAAATGGGTGAGGATTTGTGAAAGTGCAGATTTTCAATTACATAGATGTTCCTTCGTATTTAAGACGTGTGAACAGGATATCGTCGGGTCTTAATATTGCGTAATAACGTACAAGACGAAAATATAAATAGTAAATAAATATCAATCAAGCAATCGTGGACCCAAGCATCATTACCAATCCGTTATGGTGGTTTGGGGATTCGCAAAATTTCCAGTGTCGCTTTACCAGCCTTCCTATCTTCTGTCCATAGTTCAGCAAATCTCATAAGTCAAATTTTAAGGGCATCCCCTTCAAACTTTGAGATTGCTGGCTTGGAAGAAGCTAGAAACGCTTTCTTAATTGCATGCCCAGGTCAAAATTTTCCATTTTCTCTAAATTCACAGAGGAGCTGGGACGACATAGACAGTAAAATGACTTATGACAATCTTTTGAGCCGTAGTACAGGTTCAGCACGTGCTAGGCTTTTGGCCGTGGGTACGCATGAGGCCGGCTATTGGCTTCCCGCTTACCCTTCGTCAAATACAGGAACATTTCTTGAACCTGACACGCTCCGAATCGCAACCTGTCTGCGGCTTGGGGTACCGGTCTGCGCTCCTCATACTTGTCCCTGTGGCAGTGATGTCGACAAACTAGGACATCACGGACTATCATGTCAAAAAAGTGCTGGCCGCTTCTCGAGACATGCCGCACTCAACGATATCATACATCGGTCCCTTGCCACCGTCAACGTGCCTAATCTACTTGAGCCGACTGGAATTGCTAGAGACGATGGCAAGAGACCGGACGGTATGAGTTTGATTCCATGGAAGATGGGTCGGGTTTTGGTATGGGATGCCACCTGTTCAGACACACTGGCCCCTTCCAATCTTCATGGAACTAACAAGAGAGCTGGTGCGGCTTGTGATGCGGCTGAAAAAGCTAAAGTCTGCAAATACAGGGGTCTAGGCTCTGAATATGATTTTGTCCCATTCGGTGTCGAGACCCTTGGTCCGTGGGGTCCTAGCGCATTAAAGCTTTTTAGGGAATTATCAAAAAGGTTAGTCGACATCACAGGAGAACGAAGAGCTGGCAGCTACCTCGCACAAAGAATTAGTCTAGCTATTCAAAGAGGGAACGCTGCTAGTATCTTCGGAACCTTGCCTAAAGGGACTCCTTTTAATAATATTTTTTAATAATTAAATTTTAAGGTTAGTTATTAGATATATTTTTAGTTTGTAATTGTATATTAATATAATTAAATAAAATATTTTTATTTTTAATAGTAAATTCTCTATTTATATATTGATGATGATTTTAACAGAATTATACGAAAGTTTGAAAAACATCTATAGTCTTATATATTAAATTCTCGTGTCGCGGTGTTTGTGGTTAAACTCTTCCGAAACGGTTTTCCCGATTCTCATGAAATTTTGTGTGCATATTGGGTAGGTCTGAGAATCGGACATCTATTTTTCAACCCCCTAAATATTAACAGTAATCCACCCCAAAAATTTTATTTTTCAATTTTAGATTAAAAAATTTTTTTTTTATGATAAAAGTTTATGATAAGTAAATACATATTATCCCTAATTTGCATCCCTCTACGATCAACCCCTATTTTTATTTTAATGATATATATGGCAAAACGACGTTTTCCAGGTCAGTTAGTATAGTATATAATTATATGTTATGATAAATAATTAACGGTACTTTGATGGATGCCTGTGACTGATGAGATGTATCGTATCATATGTTTTTTTTGGACAAATGGGCGAGTATCTGAATTTACCTGATTTTATTTTGAGCGTAATTCTGTTGAATAATAAATAAAACAGAATCAGAAATTATATGCTTGATTCACGAGGTAAACTTAGATCAAAAGGACCGAATCCGACTGATATTATTCCTTGCGGGAATTTTTAAATATTCCGTCTAACCTTTTCAGTATTTGATCCCTGTGAGAATTCGTCCTTATATCTATCAACTTTTGAGTAACTTCACTGAAAGGACCTTGATGAATAACTGAAATATATAAAATACCACTTAATCACTTTAGTTCACAAATGCCCGACATTTGGTATTTATTTAAGTAAATTCACTTAAATTTAATTAATGGCTAGAATATTACTAATATAATAAATATAACTAGTCTGGCCATAAGTTCTGTTACAAATAAGAATGCATTATTTTAAATAAAAAAATGTAATATTATTAATATTTCTACCTACACATTTATTAAAGGTTCAGCAAATAATAAAACAATGTTCTATTTTAAATAGCCACCTTTTGCTTCAATACAGACATTTAATCTGTTTAGCCACGAATCTATCGATTTACGCACTTTTAAAGGAAATTTCGCCACAGCTTACTCCAAAGATTCTTTAAGAGACTTAGGGCCTGTTTCACAATGTATGGATAAAGTGCCAAATAGCTATGCAACACATAAATTATTCGAAAGATAAAAGTTCCAAATAAGATACTTCACATTTCATGACGTATAGCGCTATCTGACAGTCGTGAAACGCAAAAATACCGTTTATCCTACAAATAAGTAACAAATAGCTTATTTGGAACTTATCCGGACATTGTGAAACAGGCCTTCAATGTCAAAACGACTCAGCGATGAGGTTTTGACTAAATATGAGGTATACCTGAAATGGAAGACAAGCAGAAACATTTTTAAAGTTTCAATTCACGCTTAATTCTGTTAAACAATACAAATGTTGAAATGAATGAAAAATGTGAAACACCCATGGTAGAGGTCAAAGTCGCGTTTTTAATTTGAAATAAATCAGAGGTGCCTTCTTAGGTTTGGGCCTTAGATTTCTGTATCTGCTCCATTATCATTTGTCAATCTAATAGGCAAGGCGGTGATTAATCTCCTGTGCTTGACACGCCGGATTTTGGGTCTACGGCAAGCCGGCAATCCTCACGATGTTTTCCTTCAACGTGAATGTTAAATGTGCACATAGAAAGAATATCCATTAGTGCTCATACGGAGATCGTTAATTAATACGCAACCATTGGATTCGGGAGTTTTTTTTAGCTCTGTCTCCTTTCTGAATCTTAACCCTGAGATATAATATATATAAGGAAAACTTCGTCCGGATGCCGTGATAAAATTCGAGTGGCTACTCTCAGTATGAAGTACGAAACAAGCACATGTAACCATGACTCCGAAAGGATTGGAGCGGCCCGTAAATATTCTATACATTTTTTAAGTCTATTGTTATGCGATTGGCACGTGTATTACTATGATGCTGATGAATTTATACTCGGGCGATTAATATGGATGGCTTAGTCGATAGTTCATTGATTACACGTGTAACAATGTGATATATGCCTGAATGATTACAATACAAGACTATCTATGTTATAAAGTTTTTAATTAATAAATGAAATAGATATAATAGTTTGATAATTTTAGGCCAATATTGGAAATTGGAGTGTTTTAATTTATTGGGGTAGTATAATTATAACTTTATAATAATATATAGCTTCAAACCGTTAAAAATGTGTTTTCTTTAAATGTGTAAAAGTTATGTTTATAAAAGACAATGCAATAAAGATATTTAATCTGTCTATATTTAGGAATTTATGTATCGAATATTCTATCAAAATCTTTTGATGTTTTAAAATATCTTCAACCTTTATTTCAAACTATTTAAGATGACTGCCCTTTTGGGCGTCCCGTAGGATCGTTTGCCATATATATATAAACTTCATTGTGACTTCATTATTGTTAGGTTTTTTAGTTTAAGTTTACACCGTAGAAACATAATTAATCAGCACAATTACAAATTATTTCGATACATAAGAAGTTTCAGTCTATTGGATATTACTTAGTTGTGATTATCTTCAAGGTCTACTTAGTTTTCATTTGTTATGTAATAGCGAGTTTCTCAGAAAACCCTATTCTTCATTAGTTATATAAAGAAACTATTTTCGGCCGTGTTCTAAAAAAGCAGATCGCGGGAAGTTAGCAACGCTAGCCCGGAGGCATCTGCCTTGGCCTACTGACGTCGCGTCGGATTGAAACTTGTTCACATAGTAAACTTTTGCACACGCACATCTGCATCCCAATTTTCTATAATCTAGAATCGGTGTTGCCGCACTCTTAGCGTTACTATTCACCGAATGAAAGTATGGATATTTCATTTGTCATTGTAGGCTAGTGGGTGATCGAACTCACGAGCAGCAAATATTATTTTGCCGGTAATCGAATCTACGAACCCTGATTTATAAACCCCGTATCTACACAAGGGCAACACAAAAAATCACACACAAATCCACCTACGCAAATAACAAACATCTACAAAATCACTAGTTTTCAACAGAGCCTTTTTAGTGCAATAATAATTTCTACAATAACAAAGATGTCTCCTCTCCAAAGATCCTTCTCCAAATTTGAAACAGTTAATTATTATAATATTATTCATTCATTGTCATTTCAAAATACGGTAGATGTCTTTATCTACTCCGATCGAAATAACAAAGAAACTGAGTCAACTGCTATGCGTTCGTTTCTACTTAGGACCTGATAATAATTTATTAATTGACTATTTTATTATATAATAAGATATTTTTGTTAATGAGATTATATTATAATCAATTTCATGAAAATAACAAATATAATTACGATTGGCACTAAAACACCCTTCAGTAGTCGCAAAATTCGCTTATCAACCTTTAATTACTGGTTTTTTATAAATCGGTCAAGTAGTTAATATCTTTGTTTGTAACAGCTGACGTACCCGAATTACTCGACGCAAACAAGATCAACTGCATATGTCTTTTTCTACTTAGTATTTTTTTAAACAGTTTGTTTTATACGTTGAAAAATTGGATTAAAACAATATATATCAACAAAAAAGTTATCCCAAGATAAACAAACAAATTCTGTGTTATGCAAGAAAAACCATTTTGGCAAAAATAAACATGTCTTTTTGTTCTTTGCTGCCATCGAAAACACAGATAATACAAATCATATTTCCATGATATTAATTAAAGGCAACTAGAGAAATATTTGTTAACGTCTCTCACAGTTTAATTAAATTCCAACAAATGTATAAGCCGGGTGTGAACTGACGACCTCGACCCGATAACACGGGTAAAGGTCGCTCGCGTCTACTCCCCTGGGGGCCACATAGTCACTTGTTTGTACTTGTACGAGTATCAACGCTACGTATAGTGATGCGACAGCTGACATAACCTTAAATTAAATTAGGCTTTTTCAATTGATAAACCGGCATAAAAAAAATTGTTATGTTTGCAATATATATAAATATTATCCTAACTATTTAAATTACCAAAAAGACATAAGTTGTTTATTAATAATTAAATACATTGAAAATTAAAACTTGAGTTCTGAAATAACTTTATGTTATTAAAAGAACAAGTCAAAGTGAAAGAAAATGCTACACGGTATGTGTTTTATTTTTATCTACAATAAAAACATAATACTACATTGTATCAATTTTATCTTATTTATATTGTTTATTCTGAATGAAACTGCTTTATTCGAAAGACCTTTCATTGACATCCTTTCTTCATAAATCTAAATCTATTTTTCTCATCTCTTGAGACAACCATAGATATATTCAGGTAAATAAATAGTTATTACTACTTATAGTATAAGGGCCTGTTTCACAATGTCCGGAAAACTTCCAAATAAGCTATTTGTTACTTATTTGTAGGATAAACAGTATTTTTGCGTTTCACGACTGTCAGATAGCGCTATACGTCATGAAATGTGAAGTATCTTATTTGGAACTTTTATCTTTCGAATAATTTATGTGTTGCATAGCTATTTGGCAGTTTATCCATACATTGTGAAACAGGCCCTAAATCTGAAGCTTTCGCTTGTATGGTTTTGTTTCACAACACAGTGTTATCGAAGGAGCTTCAGACGAAACATCATCCAACGACCAATAGGAGTGTAGTTTCAATCAAATATGATGAAACAGAAAATGGAAAATTATTCTTACTTTGGGGCATCGCATTGGCCACGTAAACATGTAGGCCATAATCATGGAATCGTGTTTAAAAAATTATAGTAATCTTTAACGATCAAAGCTACTCGAAGTATCATATCCGAATATGATATACCTACCGTTCCTATCCGTGCACATTTCACAGAATACCTGTGACAAATGCACGGAACTAGACTCTTTGTTTATGCTGAAAAGTGTTTTCTACGATACTCATGAGACTGGAATATGATACTTAGTGCTCTATTATGCTGTGACAAGTAAATGCAATAGCACGACCATTTTTCTTACTTTACTGCAGCCATATTTCTAACAGATGGGCTTCGTTAAAAATACAGTATTAAATTAAAAGAGACAATATTTGTAACGACCGCTTTTTATAAAGAAAAGAATATGAGTACGTATTGATAAATCCGTTATCCCAGCAGTTAAGGAACCATTACTTAACTCATATAAAATTGAAATACGTTCAACGTAGATAATTGAAATTGTCCTGGTTATGTATTGATTTCGTAACTAAATTAATTACCATTAAAGAAAATGTATACTTATTTCAGTGTTGGTCTAGTGGCTTTAACGTATGACGACCCTCATACTTGAGATCGTAGTTTCGATCCCCGGCTGTAGACCAACCTAATGTGGAATGTGGACTTTCTATGTGCGCGTTTAACATTGGCTCGAACGGTGAAGAAAGCATCATGAGAAAATGGCTTGCTTAGACCCAAAAAAAATATTTTTCATAAATAATGATAATACGATACTGTTCGGCTAATACTTGGAATACCCGGCCATTTGTTAGATAACTTAACGTGCAGTAACAGAAAAAGCTAATTGAAGAGCTAGTGTTATATTTTGTTACATTCATCCAAACCATAGTGGTTTGCTGGTGGTCTAAGGCTTATCTTTGTTTAAATAAACTTGTTTTTTAAAACTTTTTAATGGTCATTGTTGGCACCCTCAGACTTATTATTGTAATTAATTATTACGTGTTCTTCACAATACAAGCGAATATTCGATTCCACTAATTCTATACCTTTTAATTGAATATAAATATTTATATTATATCTCTGTTATAAAACAATTAAAATAAGAATAAGTAACTAAAAAATTACAGAATTACCTAACCAACCTTTGTTTCCCTACGGCTTACCCGCATACATTTTCCAAAAGATTCCATTATAATTTCCCTTTTTAATTTACCGATCACTCAATACTGGTTGGAGCGATCAATACATTTGGGAATGTTATTCGATACACATTGGGAGGAATGATAATTATAATGTTGCTATCGTGTTTATGGTGAGTTGAATTGATGAATTCAACGAATTCTAAAACCGCCGGGGATTTCGTCATAATTAAACAGTATCGTATAAAGCGTAATGCCAATACGGAGTTTAATCTGAACTAATTTAAATTAAAATTAAAATAATTTAGTTATGTGACCTTGTATTTTAGGGTAAAATAAAAATTCACAGGCGACCTAGCAAGCTGTCTCGTATGTCAAAGTCTAAGTTGTATGGCAAAGGAAAACATCGGATACCTGCATTTTTGAATTTTGCAAATATGAATATAATAATAATTTGGACTCATTTAGTTTAAGTTAAAGCTTTATTCATATTCACAGTAATTTATACAAGGTTGACAAGCAATTAAAAATATTCCAAAACCAGTCAATGAATTAGCAATGAATAAAAATATCGAAATCGGGTTCGACACTGAAATTAATGCAACAAATATTGTATTTATTTCTTTTCGGATTAAAATTTGTATCAAATTTAAATTTTTTTCTTTATATTGTATTTATTTCTTTTCGGATTAAAATTTGTATCAAATTTAAATTTTTTTCTTTATATTGTATTTATTTCTTTTCGGATTAAAATTTGTATCTGGGACAGAAGTAGATATGAAAAATATGATTACTGCATGAAATGAAAACTGAAAATTATTCACGTTAGTGGCGTTATAAAAAATTGTATAGCAAGGCTTCGTTACCTAACACTGACTAACAATCTAACTTGTGGGTAATACATTTTGTTACTTTAGTTAGGAAATTAACGTTTCGGGTGACTGTGTTCAAAATACCGTTATATCAAATAATCATTTGTTGAGCCGGCCGATCGTCACATTTAAGACTATTTTGGTTTGCTTCGGTTATTTAAATTTTATTTTGTACGCTCTCAATGTTATATTATTTAATTTCGTTTATTGTTTATTATATTAGAGTTTCATTTCTCTCATTATTTCTTTACTAATTTTATCCTTATCCTTACGGCTGAGAATTTGGTGCATTTTTCGTGGTTAGGATGTATGGAGGCGAGTTATGAACCCAGGACTTATTATTATAAGACAAAATTGTATAACAACAGCCACCAAACTGTTCCTTGTGGTACAAAAACAAATTGACAGGTAAGTTGGGAGTTTAAACATTAAATCATCTTCTGCGTACACCTTGTCGTGGTACTAATATAATTAAGAAAAATTAAATCAACCGGAATTCGAACAAACTCAACTAAAATAGATCAGTATGGAATGACTCATAATGCAATACATGGCAATATAATTTATTTAATTCTTAACAACATACAGCCAAAAATAATTAAAGACAAACACGCATCTTTCGCTATCGCAATCTTTCCAATCCTATCACAAATATACATATCCAGTTCTGGTGTGAGGAAACAGCAGGGAGATCATAAGCGGAATCGGTGACTGCTGGTGAGATAGCTGGGTCTGAAGTACTTTTCAGGCAGATACAGTCTAAGAGATTCCGTAAACAGGCTCATTTAGAACGCGCTGCCCCTCACAACATTAAGTACATGTAGATTACCTATAACGCTGTTATGTATCAGAATATATTATTTTATAACTTGTCTAGGTTATCTTTAGTGTAACTAGGTCAACCATTAGCAAAGTTATAAGTATCCTAATATGTCACCAAAAAGGTTTAGGAATTTCGACGTATATAGAAAAAGTAATATTTGTTGTTTCTAATAACTTGTAATAAATATTTCCTCATGAAAATGAACTGTATAAAATAACACTTTTGATTGATTAAATACTCGTACATACACACAAAATTAGTACATTTATATACAAGATGCAAATAGAAAACAGGCAAAATGGCATTAAAATATATTAAAGTTTATTTACCTAGAAATGCTATAGTACTTGGCGGATTAAAAGAAATTGATGATAAGCGAATTTCCACTTCGCTGAATGTTTTGTTCGATGTCTCATCGTTACTAGAATAGGTAATTAGCGAGCTCGTCACAACTCTTAACAATTCTGTCTTTTAATTATCTCTTTTATTGAAAGGAGTGCTTTTAATTTACGAGTCTGATTGACTCGTCAAATCTCTAGTGAGTTAAATAATAAATCATCTTTCTTATAATATTGTATATTACAAGCTACAACTTAGCTTGATATTATTTTTTATATAATCCAGATAAAGCACGTTCTAATCATAAGAGATAACATATGAAAAATTTTCATGATTTGTCACGATGCCTCATTTTTAAACTTATAAATAATAAATTCTTTTTTTTTAGAACTGGGGGCAAACAGGAGGCTCACGAACATCTTTGTGTTATAAGAAGTGGTTTATTCATAAAGGATTCATTTGCTTACCGTAGATATCAAAGGAAACACAAAAATGAAACTTATTGAATTCATGCTTTCATTGAATCATTTCATTTAAAATAAACTTTCGAAATATTTGTCAAATGAATGGTTTATTCAATTTATTTCACGTAAAGGTTTTAAAATTCTGTTAATTGGAAATCTGTTTTAGGGACAAAACCATTACTAACATTTTTTAATGATTTTATATAGAATTTGTATAGATAAGGGAAGTAGTGAGTCAACCCCAACACAAGTATCTCTTGACTACTTACGGGGGTTGTCTCATACTCATTTATTGATGTAATTGAGAAATAAAAAATTTTTTTTTATCATTTGCATTATATTTTTATTTCCAAAATGTTACTACTACCGGCAACTATTTCCACGGTTCCATCTCAAGTCCAATATTATTTTATCGTTATTGTGACGTACCAACGAAATATTTAAATTCAATATTTTCCGTATGTGACCAAAAAACGAACTCTAATCTTCGCATATAAAATATCTTACAACTAATATTTAGTTTAATATTAAATCTAAAGCTAATAAATTAATAAGATTTATAACTTGCAATTTCCCGAAGTGCTGAAGTAGGTCAGTATGTAGACGTCGGCTCGCTTTAAAGCATACGCGAAATCTTGTCTTTAGCATTGAACTTATGAAAAATTTTAAATGGAAATTTTATTAAAAAAAATCTTACGGTTCACGGTTTTTTTATAAATGTTTATTTATAAAAAAACAGTAAATTACAGTTGGAATAAACGATTAAATAAGAAATATTAATCTAACAAACAAAATAAGATTATAATTATTAAGAAAAATCTCATAATCACAAATTATACGATTTGATTATACGACATTGGGACAGTACAAAAAGGTAGACATTTTTTTGCATGTATATTTGCAATACACACGCTGCCTTCGTGTGTAGTTCTGCTTCTTCGATTATTATCTATGTTCTGGATAGCCAAGCCAAGTAAAGGCTGATGATTATATCCTCCCTGATCATAGATCTTACCATAAAGTGGTAGGGAAATATGTCTGCCACTCCTTGGTCACGATTTTAATTATATTATCACATATTTTTATTTCCCATAATACAAGAAATATAAAATAGACAAATGTAGCAATGTTATGCATGTGCGAAAAAGTAAAATGAAAGACGAAAGGTTTGTGCTAAATGCAATTGAAATTGTCAATGTTCAGCATCATTTGTGGTTCAATATGCAATGAGACGCGACATGATACGTCATAATATTAAGTCCGTTTGTCCAATCTCAATTAAACTAGACGTTGTCTTTTTTAAATTTTTTTACATATTTTGAGACCAGTTAAATTGCAAAACTTTATACTTTCATGTCGAGATAAAATTTTAGCGTCATTGATAACTTTGTATATTTCCACCGATTGCCTCCAGGGTTAAGACGGCGTCCATACTTTGTTTGAGACTAGTTATAAACAAATTTCTTAGACATGTCTAATGATGCTGTTAAATTTTTCATATCATTAATTACAGGGTCGATATTTCTAAAGTATTTTTTAATATGTTGTATGAAATAAAAGATATAAAACAAAACTAAAAATTTTGTTTCCCTGTTCGAAAAAAATCGAACTCCTGCTATCTATGTGCTACTGAGGTAGTTAGGTATCTAAGATAAAAAAACATTATTTATTTTATTTTATTTATTTCATAAAATTACAAAACTATACACACAATTTAACATGCGGGCAGGTGTTGGATACAAATTTAAATGCATATTTAAATGTGAACCAGTATCGAAATAGGTCAGCCTATAAGTTAGAGACGTGGTACATTTTTAAAATTACTTTCTTCTAAAGGTATTAAGAATTCAGCATCTTCAACACTCACGTAAGCGGTATATCTTAGTCTAAATATACCAGGAAAGACACAAAAGCAAATACATTGAATTTAGTTATTTTGAAAAACTGTTTCTAAATCCTTATCGATTACAATCGTCGATTATAATGCTGAATAAGCTGTGGTCACTATAAAAAACTATTTTTAAAAGAGTTGAGATGAAAGCAAGTCTTAATGAAAACAGATTACACTACCGATGAGAAAGCTAAGCTTAGAAAAAATAAGGTACACAACAATGACCATACAATTCAAGAAAATAATAAAAAATAAGACATTACACATTTATTGTAAACCTAGACTTCAATGGGATTAATATTCGTGATAAGTAAGAATTGTGTAATTCTTGTAAGTTGAACAAAATTGTGTCTCAATTATTAATCTTTCGTGGAAGTACCAGCAGAATGTAGATGTTGTTTTCCTGTGCAACAACAACTACACATACACATACATTACGTTTTTTTTAGTGTACTACAACAATTCTATTGCAATATTCCGGCTTTGATTTAGGGATGTAGATAGTGCAGCGAATTTAGGGTTTTCGTGGACACACGTAGTAAAAATCCGATATATGTATATGTTTTTTGTAAAGCTGTATTAAAACATATTGTCCTATAGGCCATCTAAGTATAAGCTATACACAGCTATGTTGACTAGATTTAATAAATCCACTCCTTGTTTGTAAATTATTTTTACTTACAAATAAAATATTGTTTTAATAATTCATGACACATTGATTAACAGTTAATGTTTTTAACTACAGGGACCGATGTTAAAATGTATAGTTTAACTACTTACGTTCAAAACATCAACCGTGTCTATACAAAATGATACAAACAACAGATGACAATAACTATAATACATAAATAAGATAAGCATTTTTTAAAAGAAAGTTGTCGATAAACTTTAATAATATGTAATGTTACAACTACTTAAGTAATACGCTAAACTTCGATAAAAATACGTCTAAATGAAAATGTATGGCACTCGAGCGAGCGGTTGTTAAAGTGAGAGTAAATTCATATGAAAATGATAAAGGAATACGACATAAAAAGCGACACGTCAATAAATAAACATTTTACGTCTGGGAAGCTATAACGTTGAACTTCAGTTTTAGCTTTTACGTTAATTATGCTCTTATATATACTCTTAGCAACACTCAGTACTAATTCGTAGTATTATAATAATTAGCTTGACAACCAATTTCAATATATTATTTTCAGTAGACATTCTTTTACAAATCCTTGATGTATAAGGTTAAATGTACATTATTAATACATGTCAAAGGTCAAGGTCAATGCTTATTACATTTACATATTACAATAGCTGTGCTGTGGAGAGGTCTCATTTGTTATACAAGAACAATTTAAATGCTCGAATTAATAGGTAACACCGGTTAGCGTGGGTCGGCTCACTTTAGTTCAACTATATCATCATATCAAGCGAATTAAGTTGCTACTTTTACGCTACGCTATTTTTACATATATTTCATCAAGCTTTAAATACTTTGTCCTTTAGTAAAAGGTTGTTTATGCTTTATTATGTATAGGTCAGTAAAAGATTCGTGTACATACATAAGAAGCTATTGCAAAGTTTTGCGGTCTTAAAATACGTCGCATAAATGTCGCGCGATTTTATCGCTATTTTACATTAATTAACACTTAGTGCGTATATTTAGGTTCAATGGCAATACCAGTGCATCTTGTTTGATGTATTTTGAGAGATCGCATAAACTTATATCTATCATAACAAATATTGGCCATAGTGAGATATAAATGTCGTGAATATTTGTGATTCGATGCGAAGATGCTTGGCCAATGATTTGTAAAAATTACTAACATGTTAGACAGACTGAAAATTAATACTTTAAGTGATTAAATATTATGTTAATAGCCTCATACTTTCTGTTAATTATCAATGTTATTGAGATACAAATCGTTTCACGTAGGCGAATGGATTCTTAGAAGTACTACGAGATGCTATGCAGTGAATACCGAGATTTTCTACAGAATGTTCGATATCTATTAAAGTGCAGAGGAAATTGCAATAGTTTAACTATGAGGATGCTTTATATTTATTCCTGTAGCGAAGTATTGAGTACGAGCTTTATAGGGCAACGCGCAATGCAGTTATTGAAATTGCAGGGTTTTAGTGCGCCATGAAAACCTGATTTACTAATTAAAGTAACGTGGTACAAAATTTGAAACTTAAATATACAATCGTAATTTATTCTGAGAAAATAAAGACAAATAATTTTAGAATAATACGGCATTCGCTTACAATAAATAATTTGAAAAAGACAAATTTCTTTTTCATCGTTCTAAATAAAATTAAATGTAAATTTAATATTACAATTTATAAAGGTTTTATTTTGATTAAATTTCGCCGCTACTCAATAACGAAAACTAGGCCTTATTCATGTTTTCAGAGAGAATTATTTGCTATTCAGGTAGCCATTAACGATTCCAGAGTTCGATTCAATTATTAGTCGGTGTATAATCCTTCGTAAAGGCATCGAGGCATATGTTCAGCTAGAATGGACTTGAGTTTCTCCCTCGGCGATACTGGAGTGTAGCGCGCAAGCGGGAAAGTGCGCGTAACGCCATCACTTAGCGCTCGAGTGACAGCTGTCAGATCCACATCCTGTAAAAAGTCAGATCATTGTAAAGATCATATACACTGTAATATGTTCTGATGAATTTGTCATATGATTAATATTATACATTGAGACAAAAGTATTCTTCGTCAAAATTAAATTAATGTTCATAGAATTGTTTTTTTTCTGCAAAATACTATATAAGAATGTGTGAAATTAATGCTTTATTTAAGAACAGAAATTTCTTTTTGTGTATAATATTAATATTTTATAGCATGGACCTGAAACAACAAGTGGTCTCATTTGGTATTCAGCATAAATATTTAAGTATAGAACAGAAGTTGTGTTAAAAAACAGCAAAGTAAAAAATAACATCGAAGATACATTCTGAGGCCAAGACCAAATTTGTTGCGCATCACTGGATGATAACTCAGCGTGGAATTATTTCATTTTATTAGTTTTTTTAAGTGTGTATAGTCCAAAAGGCTTTATTATTATTATTATTACAGTCCCACTATATGAAACTACTAGAATCTAATAATAACAGTTTGTTAAATTAAATGATATTGAATAATTCTGATTTCACATTCAAGCTCATAAAATATACACGGAACATGTTGTGGCAGAGTTATTAATTATTTCATAACTAAATGTTAAATGAGGTTTTTATCAGATCCATACTCGTGTAACCCAGTGACTGTATTATTTATCGCATTTCATATTTGCCTTAAAATATACATTGTATATTTTCTTGACATTTTCACCAAGAAAACATGAATAGTGTTCTGTTGTGTCTTGTAAGTTGAGACGAGTCACTGCTTTTATAGAATGCAGTTCTTCATAATGTGACAACAAAGCCGACTTAGTATAAAGAAAACAAAGTGCGATGTTATAAACCAACCCTTTATATGACATTTTTAGTATTTTTAATTTAGCAAATAATAAGTGGAAGAATGGAATTATTCAATCATTGCAATGTCCATTTCAAATTAAGGGATTAAAAGTCCTAAAAGATCGCGAGCCCTCTGGCATTGAGAGTGTCCATGGGCGGCGGTATCACTTAACATCAGATGAGCCTCCTGCCCGTTTGCCCCCTGTTCTATAAAAAAAAGGGTCAGAACTATTTCAAACAGCTATAACGGGTAGATTAAAATATAAAATATAAAAATCAAGACGATGGCCGCGTTTAATTGTTATTGATCAAGGGCCTTACCCATTGTTCAACAAGATACGTCATTCCATGCATTCAATTACTATGACAATTATTCGTATCTCGTATTTTATTTTTCTTCCTCCTGCCTTACCCGCCAAGATGACATACTATCTATTTTTTTCTCTAAGCAATGCCATTTTGCTTACGATGTTTTCATTCAACCAGTTAAGCTAAGCCTTGACTCAAGAAGGGCTGTAACAATCCCTAAAAGGCCGACAACGCACTTGCGAGCCTTCTGATATTAAGAGTGCCCATGGACGGATCACTTAACATCAAATAGACCTTCTGACTGTTTGCTCCAACAGGCAAAAAAAAAGTATTATTATTAACCGACTGCCTATATTGAACTACTAGTGCGGACAACCCAGCGTGGTTCAGATGGAACGGCTAAGTTACGTTGCGAGTGTTATATATTTTAATACAATGTAAAATATAGAAACGTCTAAGGTGAATTTTCAGTTTAATATTGTGCTTTACTATAAAATAATATTTATTAATATGAATACGAAACATTTAAAATGAAATGGATACGTTATTAAATTATGCATCTGTAATTGAACATAATATTGATCTCTCGTAATTTGTACGTACATTTATTTACTCCCTGCGTAATATAATTAAAATAATTAAATGCGCAATGTAGACTTTGAATAGTTTTTAATTGAATAACTACTAAAGAAAATCTCAACTTGTCCTTAACATATATTAGAAAATATGTAGACTTTGGAATGTTATTCAATCAAAACGTTGAATTAGTCTTGTATAGCTTAAAATGAAACCTAATTTTCTGAATAGCTATTTCAATTTTGAGATAAGTCTCGGCAGGGTCAGGTTAGCTTGATGACAATCTAGTCTTCAATTACTCAATACGAGATACTTATAACTCATAGGGACAGTGAAAAATATTTTTGAGATAATGTGAAAGTCAAAATTCATTTATTCATATAGTAACATTATGAACGTCAAAAAGAAAAGAAATATTAAATGAATCTAATTTTTCATTTACTGCCAGTTCTCAAATCTGCTATGCTTTGCTAAAAATATATAATATAATAAGGAAATACTTCAGCTGCCCACTGAAGTATTTCTGAACCAATTCGACTTAAGCTCCTTAAAGAAAAGAGCGTACCAATTCATAAAAGGCCGGCAACGTAGTCGCGAGCCCTCTGGCATTGAGAGTGTCCATGGGCGGCGGTATCACTTAACATCAGGTGAGCCTCCTGCCCGTCTGCCCCTTGTTCTATAGAAAAAAAAAACACTTTTCAATACCAAGTTATAACATTGAAAATTTATTTCATAACACTTGATCGTAGTTGTGATGTTATTCAATAAAAAATGTTTTCAACGGCCAACTCAAATTTGTCATTAATTCCCAATAGCCTTGTGTTTCAAACTAGTGAAGTTTAAAACAACGAAATGCTTGCCACAATAAACCAGTCATTGTGGTTGAAGCCGGCTTAGATCAAAGTTTAATTTCCGTTCCTAGCAACAGAACATTCTAGCATACTACTGCATAATCTTCACGTTTTGACTTGTTCAAAACACTAGTTTCCTGGATTTTTTATAATCTTCGTCGCGTCAAAGCCTTTCGTTTGGTTGCGTATATTTTTATCATGGTAAAACTAAAACATAATTAGTATTCTAAAGTGCAGTCTATTGATATACTTAAAAAAAAATCAATCACTTACTACCGAACCTTATTTGGTATTCGTATGTCTTTATAAGGTACTGAGTATTGTAATGAAACGAGGCTCTTCAACACACGACTATTAAATATGATTGTTGGTACAATAAAAATCTATATTAAAACATCGATCCATTTATATTAATAGTAGGCACACTACTTGCGCTTACTAAATGCTGTCTCCGATACTATCGACATATTTGTATGTTCGCAGAGTGAATTCACAGTAGCGATATTGTATAAATTATGTGTCTGATTTTTATGAACATTATTATATTTTTATTAAATGTTTCTCCACATTGTCGTATTGGCATAGGCTGTAAAGATAATGTGTGTGTTTGAAATAAATACTTTGAATGTTTAACTTCAAAAGTGCCTGTGATTTAAGTAAGAAAATTGATTATTATTTTTAAAGAACAAGTTTATTACGGGCAAGAGGCTTGATGGTAAGTGATACTACCGCCCAAGGAAAATCAATGCGAGAGGGTTTGTGAGTACGTTGCCAGCCTTTTCAGAATTGGTACGCTCTTTTCTTGCAGGACACTAAATCGAATTGGTTCAGAAATACTACAGAGGACAGCTGGTTCCACATAGTGTTGGTGCGCGGCAACACTGCTTTATCAGATATAGTATTACATCAAACCTATAACGAGGAACGTGTGAGCGTCTGTACTCTATGGCTTCATGTCTCTGAAAGGGAATCTCAAGCTCAGTATAGCCTAGTTTGCGACACTCACAACCCTCTCAGTTCAAGTCTGGAGACTCCTCAACGCTGTGAAGTAGTTCTCACCCGCCCTTTTGCTCGTCTCTAAGTCATTTTCACAGATCACGTGCTTATACTAGAAAACTTAGTTGTTATGATCCTTTTTCTTAATAAAAATCTTGAGCTGTTACAATATACTACATGCATTCGTACATATAAAGACGTTTTGGTCCAGGGAATTTTGGTGCTTTTTTACTTATATCTTTTCTCTACCACGGAAGCGACTGTGTTGACGATATTATTATCTTAAAAGTTATTAGCAATGAAAATCCTTAACCTAATCCTATGTTACATATAACAAATATATCACATTCAAGTGCATAGTTGAGGAAATAGTTAAAATTTGATATAAGGTGCAGCGAAAGCGCTTTCATTGTTCGAGAATAGAATTGTATCAATTAATGTTGCTGTAAAAAAAAAAGTAGCGAAAGTAGAGTACACAATAAAAAAAAACGTCAAATACGTCTATTCGTCTGTCATTCTTACAATTTCGTACTTCACAGTATTAGTAAGAAATAATTTTGGACGGCAATATTTCTGCTAATAGATAAACTACCTATGTCATAAACCAAAAAATATATTTCCTGAATTTAGGATCTTTATTTATTTGTTGGCAAAGGGCATTTTCTGTACGTACATTTCATAAAAAAAAAATTTCGGAATCGAACCGAGAAACCTGAGCTAATTCCCTTATACAGGGCGTCCCAAAGTTATGGCACTTGAAGGAAAAGTACCCTTTATACCGTAGATAGGTATATAATTAAAAACCTATGTTAATTAAGAGTTATTAGTTTTTGGCCGTTCTTTCGATTGACATCATAAAATTAGGGGTGTTTTTTTTTTAATTTAAGTCGGTTTGATTCCCAGACGAGGCAAGTAATTTTAAGAAAATCTTTGAATGCAGAATTACTAACTTTTAAAAATAATATAAAGTCTTCTTTCAATAAAATACACTATCTACGATATTTAAGGTACTTTTCCTCCATGTCCCATAACTTTGGGACGCCTGTATACGACACATATGCTTCTATTCATGAAGATGAAGCGCAGTCAGCATTCACTCAAGCTAAGCTCTTAATTAACTTTTCAGCCTTTTAATTTGCCTCATATATTACAGCAAGGTTCACACAGATGTATGCTGCATTAGTAAAACGTCGCTAATTTATCACAGCGCAATTTCCGCTTACAATACACATGCGATTTTCTCACTTAATGCATAACTGTTTACATTACAATTTCATTCGTTTCTTACTAATATTGTAGTTATTATTATGTAAATATTTCACTGCTACTATAGCTTAGAATGTAAATACATAGAAAAAAATGGTGCACACCAGAGGCTCGAACCTTGTCCTTCGGGCTAAGATCGCACGCTGAGGCCACATACTGCTTATTATTTTGATTATAATTTAAAAATAGGTTCAATAGTTTATCGTAAACATTATTTCCTATAAATTTACCTTCTCTAAGTTTATTTTACCCAGTTTAAGTTTTTTTTATAACCTACTCAGAGAAATGCTTATTATTGTTGATAGTAAGTTAACTAGGATTTAAAATAAAACCGACACGTCAATATTATATAGGTTAAAATATCACAACATGAAATTAGCATCATAGAAACAATTGAAATAATAAAATGTCAAAACGAGTTTCACTATATTCGTTGTGGTGAAATCGGTAAATCAAAGTTCAATTTCCATTCAATCAACGAACCTCTCACCCAATTATTCTTTCCTCTTCCAAATTAAATTTTGATGGCTCATTTTCGTTCTTTCATACTAAATTGTGAAATTTTACCTAATTTTGTTGAAATGAGAATTCAAAGAACTAATATGCATAATTAATTTCGCATGCGTATTAAAAATTTGAGGAATAATTTTGACTTCTACAAAAGTATAAGAGGTTTTTTTAAAATTTACAAGTACTTGAAAGATTAAGAGCAGTGTTGGCCTAGTGCCTTCAGCGTGCGACTCAGACTCAGACTAAGATCGTTGGTTTGTTCCCCGGCTTTGGACTAATGGACTTTCTATGTGCGCATTTAACATTCGTTCGAACGGCGAAAGAAAATATCGTCAGGAAAAATGTCTTAGATCTAAAAAGTCGAGGGCGTATGTCAGGCACACAAGCCTCATACGATACCTACTTGCCTATTAGATTTAAAAATGATCATGAAACAGATTCAGAAATCTGAGGTCCAGACCTAAAGAAGTTGTAGCCCCACAGATTTATGTTATTATATAAGGATTATATTACTGTATATTCAAATATCTATATATGAAAGTATATCTAAGAAATAAGTTAAGAAAATGTTGTTCATTATTTGCGAAATCCCATTTCAAACGGCGAGACTCGCCTTGTCACCTTGAACTTTGATCACGCCTAAAGAAAATTCTTAGGCTGCGAATACAAAGCATAATTTGATATATCTAGTTATATACAAACTATTTCGAGATAAAAAGCTTATCACGTTTGCTCTTGACATTTTAAAACAAAGCGCTTGATTCGAAAGAGATTATAAAAGGGGTCATCTCAAAACTTCAAAAGCTCTGTTATATCAAATATTAAAAACTTTCGTTTCAGACTTATTACAGATTGCCATTGAAAGTTGAGTACTGTAACATTAATACTGAATTTTATTTGCGAAGCTTTCTCTCTTAATGTTTGCTAAAATTACAAAAAAGTTGTTTAAGATTCAGGTGTAATACTGTAAGCACAAACTTCGATTTTATTGCAAACATTTATTATAATTAGTCTTTATTGATCCATCTCGACATTAAGTTGTGGAATAATAATAGATTAATGAAGAAGATATTGAATTTAATCAAACGTATGTTGGTAATGAAAACACCAGTAGCTTTATCTGTTGACAGTCCGCGATTCTTTCCTGGCGAGGCATAACCTCTCATGATTGATTCTTACGATTTTTTTGCTACAATTTTTGAACACGTACCGCACGCATTATTGTTTTTACTTTGCTTTCGTTAATCTTTTATAAAAAAAATACATTTATTAGAAAAAAAGTGCCCAGTTATTTTCTTATATTTTATGGGGTAGATTTAACTGTAACTTTGAAAAAATTATTGTGTCACCCAGAGTAACTTCACTACCGGATTGAATTTTGCCGGCTTTTTTGAGAAGCTTTGTTGATACGTACAAAAGCTAAGTTAATACTTAGTCTGTGAGTAAAGTATGAGTAGTTGTTTAATAAATATCGTAGAATCAGAAAATGGACTTACTGCATTCTTTGTGTATTTCTCAAGGCTCCTCAGAGCCTGTTCAAAGTAATCTTCGCCATATGCTCCTTTTTGCTCGTCACTCAGACGCTTCCACATGTCACGAGCTTGTTCCAGCAACTTCTCTTCAGACAGCCAGGCACTACCTGTCGTGTACTCACCAGCTGCTACTACCACCTTGAAAATTTAAAACACTCCATAAACGAAATTGTAAATGATAAAGTTCTATACGGATTTTTATGACTGAAATTTGATCATTACAATTTTAAATTTTTTGTAAAAATTATATAAAGTACAAGTAAGTAAATAACTATAGTTAAATCACCATAATCATGAAATACTACAGCTACAAATACCTGTTTCATAAAGATTTTTAGGCGGGGAGTATAAGATTTTCCTTTTAAAAGTATCTGAATTTATGCAAAAGAAATCGTGAGCAATCTCCATGACGCCCGACTAAAATGAATTACAAATTACCTACCTCTCGCGCGTTAGGTGTACTTTTTAATCTTTAGAATAATAATTGTAGTTGATTAAACTATTTGCAGTTTTATTGGTATTTTAAAATATAAGTAACCAATAATGTTACAAAAAGTAAAAGGTTTTAATCTAAATTTATCCAACATTGAATGGTTTGATTTCATGATATTTTTGAGACATAAAATGTAAACCAGTTTTTTACAAATAAATAATAAATCAGTCGCCGATAACTCGGACATTATTAGCGGTCTAATAATGCAGCGGTCTTCATATAACTTATTTTTTTATTAATCTACCTGTACATGATATTTAATAGGTTGTTAGCATATATATACAGCATAACATATATATCTGCATCAATTTACTACATTTATTTTTGTTTTTTTTTTTTATAGAACAAACAAACGGACAGGAAAAATTGTACGAACTATACATCGATGGTATACTAAAATCCGAAAACCCGAAAAAATCCAAGCTATTAGTGTTTGCTACAAAGCCGATATGGTAATTGTGTCGTTCGTCAATTTAAATGAAAACGTTTGACCTGTATTGAAACGAAACGCTGTTGTCTATTATACAATTTCAGTGAACCGTTAATATTAAGCCGAGTTCAAAAAGGCATTTTGTGCTTTGTTACCAACTGGCTTTAGTCTCAATGTTTCTATGATGTGACAAGCACGAACGCAATAATATAGTTTTATTAAACAGAGTTTTAATTGGTAGGGAAAAACCTAAAAACACAACTGTTAATGTACTAAACTGTAAAAAAAATAATAACATAAGTATTTGATGTTTCTGTCATTTTAGTTTTAGAAACGATACAATTTTAAAGGAAGATGGGTGCTCTTCCACGTGCCACCTAAGTCTGTATAGTAGACAATATTTAATAAATTTCACCTCAAAGTTAATAAAACGTTGACAATAATTATATTACTTTATACTAACTGAACGTTTAATTTAGCGCACTAATGAAATAACAAGATACTTTAAAAGATTTTACGTTTACTTTTACTTTAGGCGGAACGTGCTGGTCGGCTAGGACATTAAACTTTTAATATGCCTCTCATTAGAACTAGACTTTTAACCTAGTTTACGGGCTATGAAGCTGGATGAAACATGATAATGTTACTTGTAAGCTTGAGTTTAAGCTATTATGGAAGTTACAATATTGTGTCTCGGTTCAAGGTAATAGATAACGAAATATTGTATTTTAGGGTAGCTCGGGTCAATGGAATTAAAGTTGGGTAGCTAATTCTTTGACCCAACAAACTTTTGAATTCCAAGAAGTGTTTAATATTGCTTATTATAAATACTGTGCCGTGGTTAAGAAATTATAGCTTTATCAATTGCTATATACGTAATAATAGTAAACTAAGTTAAAATGTAAAATGATAGATAGATTGGTTTGGAGTTTCATGGAACATCAAATTATAATTGAATATGGATTTTGATTTAAAATGAATGTTGAATGTACTCAACATTTATTAATAATAATGAGTCTACAACCAATAATTGGATGCTGATTTTGAAAGCACTGAATTCAAAACATCAATAAAAGTTGAAGTGAAAGCCAACAAGCTTTTCTCGTAATGAAAACGAACGAGTTATTCAGAGGTTATTTGTAAAGTTTTCTAATCGAATTCTTGGTTAATTGAGTTCAAGCTTGCGGCATCAATACATTATAAACAAGATAATAATTAACTTAAATTGCAGTTAATAATAATCAATATTTTATCGGTGATCGTTTCATTAACAATACATCAAACACAAACATTAATATTAGTACTACATAGTTTGTATGACGTACAAATATATACATATGAAAACATATAAAATTAGCTATCATTACATGGGACATTAGTATAGGTAAACAGTAAATGATTTTTTTAATGTAAAGTTAGCGCTCAAGTCAACATTTTGTAGTTTATATGTTTGTAATAGACATTGTTACGGTTCAGTGAATATGAATGCATTGTGTATTCATGCATAAAAGTTCTAGAAGCAATCGCTCGAATAAGTAGTGTTATGTGCTAAGTTTTATTGTAGTGGTTGGATGGATTTGTATGAAAAAAAAATATATAAGACTTTAACCGCAGAAACAATAATTGTTTAGGGTTAGTAATCTTTTCTATACGGAATAATCATCAACCTAATATTATGACACGAAAAATACTAATAACATAAATATATTAAAATTTTGATAATAAAATTAGTTTACACTTTTAAATATTTTTTTTTACTGAATAATAATACAATAATGGAGAAACTGATTGTATTAATTTGAGTACATCGCGGAGAGAAAAATGTTGATCCCTGTGAGAGGAATTTAAATTGTGGCTCGAGGCATTTCAGTACAATATTGTTGCACTTTAACAGTAATTAAATGTGATATTCATTTCATTGATAATAATGAGCTTATCGGTGTTAGTGTGATTAAATAATGAAATAATAATATGATAAAGATAGTAGTGGTATCCTAAACAATGAGTTGTTATTCTTAAATCTTATATCGAGCTCTATATACTATCTATAGTCAGTTACCCCGAAAAGTTACGATTCGGTATGTGGAAGATCACTAAGTATATTTTTTATATCGTCTGACGATATTTGCAGCACGCATTGACAGAATGCGTGCTGCAAATATCGCAGTATAAGTATATTAAACGCCCTTAGTTGTATCGAAAAAGTTTGAATTGTGTAGTGGTTAAGTATTCTCAAATTTTCTAATTTCCGCGATTTTTTTTAAATTTTCATAAGAACCTTCTCCTGACAATAACAAACACAACAACAAAATTAGCGAAATCGGTCCAGTCGTTCACGCGTGATGTCGTGACTAACGGAAATAGAGATTAATATATATATATAGATTTACCTTGAAATAATTTTGTATCTCCGGTAACATTTGGGTATGTCCGTTACTAACGTTTGTGTTATAGAATATTACCAAACAAACCGCAAACCACCTAAACCTATTATCACTACTATTAGTACCTACTATCAGGCAACCCCACATCCCATGGTTAATTAATATAACTGTGTGCGTGTATAAGTCAGGCTTAGATTGCAACAAATTGATTTTATTATTTGATTTATGGAATAAATATTAAATGCATATATTTTTACATTTACTGCCAGTTCTCAAATCAAGGGCGTAGAACGGAAAAGAAGAACTGGCAATAAACTCTCCGCCACTCTTTTAAATCGCCAAGTTATTTTTTATTTACACAGCGCAACCATTACACCATCTTATATATGATATCGTCGTCGTGATAGCCAACAGTTTCTGACTTCTTGTTCACAAACCATTTTTATAAATGTACTTACAACATCAACACCGCGCGGTTTCAATTCCCGACGTAAGCATGCAGCGAGGGCGTCAAGAGCAGCCATAGAGGCTGCATGCACACCTCTCACGGGCGCAGCAACATGGGTCAAAATGGAAGATGCTAGAACCACTCTACCCCGAGCTCTGCGTACTAGCGGTAGCATTACTTGCACGAGGCGGGCTGGACCTGAAAAATATGAAATATAAACCACTAGCAACTTAGGTTAGATATATATTCTCATACATCTTACGTTATTATATATATTTGATTCGTTTGTTTTTGAAATTACAATTAATACGGTATTAAACAAATTGGCCAAAGCCCATGTCTTTGTCATCCTATCATTCTAGACGAGGAATAAAATGGGATTACAGAAAAAAGCATTTATTTTCCCACATCTTCATTTTAGTGCTACGTTTTAACTTTTGAAATGTATATTGTTTTAACATTTAAATAAATTATTTAATAAAAGAAGATATGTAGTCTATATGTGTTAAACTGTAGGTTTACTCATACAAAATCTCTTTACAGCTTAGATAGAACATTTCTTCTCTTATATCAACTTGCGTAAATAATAACTGACTAAATAAAACTACATTATAAATCCCTTGCACCACATAATTACTTTAGTACGGAACACAAGCCAAGAATACTAATTATACTAGCGTAAAACTAAACAGCACGAGCGTATATGTTCATTAATGTTGTTTTGTTCATAATTGATTAGCCGCATAGGGGAAATACACTTGTTTATGCATGCTACAATATTGGGTTAAGTATTCGTACGGCCATATAATGCTCTATGAACATTCTCTGAAGTGCTGTGTACATCTGTGGAACGAGGTCTAGGGCTTAGATACTGGCTTTGCGGGGATTTCGATCGCTACCTCTATATATATGTTTAAAAGTAGATATGAATTTCAATCGTTTGAAACACAAGCGCCGTTAGCAACGTTGTTGTAAGCAATTTCATAAAGTAATCTGATAGTTGTACAAAAAATCAACAATGACTTTTGGCCATTGCTTTTGCAATAATAAGTAGTATATAAACTTTAATTTACTTGTAATTAATTACATCATGTAATGAAGAATTGAAATTCATTAATGGCATATAAGAAGTAGACATTTTTAATTGTACTTGCGCAATTTGGCCAATTCTTATGTCTTATGATACAATTATCCTTATTTATATGTCTTAATAACGATGAGATTCTATAAATCTTAATCTCATAATAATAAAATAATAAATATTATTTAAGATCTTTTGTGGAATGTATTATAATGCTATATATATTTATATCAGTAACATATAATAACCATTAGCCTTAATGCACGCCTCTAAGTACCTCTAAGTTTATTAGTCAAAATCATATTAAATTTAACTTTATCAATAAATAATTTCTTGCAGAAATGTCTTGAATGAAACTATGAGTTCAGATATTCCAAGAATTTCAAACTTGTCAGAGTATGCCTATGATCTCTTGGCATTTAATACTAATTCCTTTATAGAACATTCCAATGTTTGTGGTTGGTAACGCTAATTTATTTTAGTATTATTAATCATTTATTTCATCTTGCAACACCACTAGCCAGATTACGTCACGTCAGTTTTAACTGTTAAATATTTTTATAAAATTATAAGATAAAATATATATCCAATTTGTCTATTTAGCTGAGAATAAAAATATAAGTTAAAACAAAATTTGATATACATACTGTATCGGAAACAACAGCCTTAAACCTATTCAAGGCAAAAATAAAGTAAATAATTTACTTCTTAAGTAAAAATATTAAATAATATTTCAATTGACAAAGGATACAAATATGCTTATTAGACACTATCGCTTACTTCCGTAACTTAATTTGTTTTTAATATTAGATTTCATAAAATAGGTTACGAAGGAAGATCTGGCTAGATCCTTATAGTAAAAAACATTATACGCGTTAATTCAGGTTTCCGCACAACTTTTTAATAAGCTCGAGTCTAAAGCTCAAAACTTCGGAAGTTGAAAATTAAAAAATTCACCAACATTACTGGTGTTAACAATAATGTTTTTAATTAGGTCTGTAAGCTAAATAAGTTGTATGAAATACAGCACCCAGGTATCTTCACACAACATTACGAGATGAGCAATTTCATCATAAATTATAACGTTCTGAATAATAATTTGATTCATGAGTAATTAATATAATGTTCACAATATAATATACAATGAAGAATTTTATGATTTATTCCTTGGTATACCAATTGTATTTTTAAACATAATTAAGTTTTGTTGCCATTTTAAAATTCAAGATCAGTTAAGTTTATATATTACTGAAACTAGTTTATTAAAAACAAAACACCCACTTTTTCACTCTAATCCTCTGCAATTGTCTCCACTTTTGGACATTGTTCCATCGTTTATATTAAACTAAAAAGATACATAAATTAAAATCACACTCATTCGTGTTACGCGTCTCGCGATATTACAATATTCATGCTAGACCAACTGCTTGCAAAACCAGTTCTTTCATTTTTATTTGCCCCCTCAATATATGTAAAAAAGGACTAAGGTAAGTTAGATTATAGCAGTAGTCAGCACTGTACTATCATTTTATTCAATACATTGGAGAATTGGAGAAGTCATTTAAACGTGATTTTGTTATATTTTCAATGTTTTCGCGTTTTGCTATGATATAATTTAAATTTAGCAAATGGGCTTGAACAGAATTATATTTAATTGATAGCCTGCGGGAAGAATATTGGGCTCGAAATTATGATTCTACATAATAACAATGGAATAAAATCATTCTTATTTTTAATAAACTCGGAATAAAGCAAAAATATTAAATAGAGTGAAGACGACTCAAGTACTCAATTAGGAAAATGAAATCCTAAGGAAATAGGACCCGTAAATGTCATTGCTTTTTTACCGACATTATTGTCAAATATCATTTAGTTTTGGTTTTATATTATATCTCAAATATGAACCTAAATAAATTTTGTTAAAAAGAAGAAAAGATTTCTCGAAATAGAAGAAGATCACGGATTTCGATGACTTGCCCCTTCTTTTGTCCAGGTATGTACAACAAAGCATTTTCAACGCGACTTCACGTCAAAGCATTACACTTCGTATCGTTGTCACTACGTCCTCTGGTAACCCTCACCTACCTATCTCACTCATACTTCTTAACCAACTCATTTTCACGACATTATTATATTTACATGCTTTATCTGCCGGAAATCTTGTATCATCCCCGCTGTAGCTCCCACTTATATCACCTGTATCTCTTTATCTTTCGAAACTGGTATAGTAAACTCTTAATACTTCTTATACCCCTTCTATCTATTTACCATGCTTTCACCAGCCTCAACAGGAAGTTAGTAACTTATTTCGGTCGTGAAAGTCTTTTATCGACTTCTTCACCTTCTTTGACTTTCTTTTTACGGTCTATGACCTCCTTACTTATCAGCTTTCGGTTTTTAGAGTTTCTTTTTGACTTCAATCACATCCATACACGCCATCTGGTTTAGCTTTTTCTAGATCTCGTCGTCAGGAAACCCAGCTTTCTTCATCTTGCTCACTGTCTTTCTTGCTTCTTACTTCTTATTCTAGTTTAACCATTGGTGTACATATCCTTTTACGCCAACTCCGACATGTATTTATATAAAAATTAAGATTATTTAATAAAGTAATATTTTCTATAAGGATATAATTTTTAGGCAATAATTATGATAGAAAACTTGAGAAAAACTACAAAAAAGAGTTGCTACGCATTTGCTACGTTAGGATTGCTATCCTGCTGTATGATCCAAATAAAAATAAAATAAATCAGTGGCGCTACAACCTTTTAGGTCTTTGTCTACATTTATGAATCTGTTTTATAATAATTTATTTAAATCTAATAGGCAAGTAGGTGATCAGCCTCCAGTGCCTGACACACGCCGTCGACTTTTTGGGTCTGAGACATGTCGGTTTCCTCACGATGTTTTCCTTCACCGTTCGAGCAAATGTTAAATGCGCACATAGAAAGAAATGTCATTGGTGCACAGCCGGGAGCGAACCTACGACCTCAGGTATGAGAGTCACACGCTGAAGCCACTAGGCCAACACTGCTCAGTATGTTTCAAATATTGCGTAAAATATTTCAATACCTTTTAATTAATATATGAATTATGTTTGTGACCTTCACATAAATGAACTTATAATTTTATACCAATGTCGAAATAATATTCACTTCGTGGAATATTGTAGTTTTGGCAAAGAGCCAAACGTATTCATTGGAAAACTTATCCTAATTTGAAATAAGAATTGGAAATACCTGTTCTACAACTTAAATTTAAAGCGATTTTGTTACATTTAACTGCTTGTTTAATTTTAATTAATTAATTTATTATACTATGAGTATCATCAAAGTTATTCTTTCGTACAGAAATATAACAAATATTTGTTTATACTATATATCATTCTTATTTATTTCACGAAAGATTTAGCTTTATGAATCTATTTTAATTGTATAAGATGATTGTATTTTAATGTATATATTAATGAGTACAGCTAACATAAATCTACTCGTGACCTGGTTGAAGTAAACGTTGCCTTTGTTACTGTAGAGAGGATTCGCGAAACAAAATCCTAAAGTTTTTCATAAAAATACAAGCCGTCAGAGCTGCAGTGGATAATTATGAAACCCTTGACAAATAACTACCAAGAGCGAAAATGTTGAAACTATACTTCAAAAATGTTTAAACTTTTCATATCATGTTCAGTTCAGTGCTTTAAGATTAGTTCAGTTTAAAAAAAAACAGAATAATTGTATTTGAAAAAACACCAGAATTGTGATTGATTTAAATTTAAATTATGTTTATTATAATCAACTAAAGCATGTGAAAATTTAGTTCATATGATTCACTATAAATACAATCTATCCTTAATATACAAATCCCTGAATATTTTGTTGTTATTTTTTTATTATAGTCACTGGCGCCGCAGTATTCAAAATATCTGTTATACTATTGTATAGATAGATAACCAATGCATTATTGCTTCACAGCAGGATTGCCAGAGTAATTAGCGTAAATTCCACCGCATCTCACTTATTAGCTCAATATACTGAGTATAACTAACTTAGGCTGATGTACATGATAGCTATTTAAGAGAACAGTGCATAGTTACCTTAACTTTTACATTATAAAAATAATAACGTTTCTAAATCTGAGCTAGACATCAATATAAACAAACAATTAATTAATTTTGTGATTATTTTGCGTTCTTATAGACCAGGGTGTACTTAAAAATAATAAAAAGTGAAAAATAATTACAGTAGGATGAAACCTGAAAGTAATCGGAAAGTACAGATTTCAATGAACAGAAAGCACACCAACTTTTTGAAAAAGCTGATATTGTGATGGGTGAATTCAATTGAAAATTAGGTTGTTTATTCGATATTAATTCAAAATAAGGTGAAAATATAAATATATAAAATCAAATAACTTACAGCTTATTTAGGACATAAAAAGTTACGTTTTCACCAATTGTCGTGGAAAAAATTAAAAATAACTGCCATTTGATTTTTTCTATAGGACTTTTAGTTTTATCGAAAATTGAGAAAAACCGTTTTTACATTTATAAACTCACCACTTTCCCCTTCCCGACCTCAGATAACCTAAACTTTTTTTTTGATTTCATAAATTATCGACTCTGGCCTATTACATAAAATGTCGTTATGTAAATTAAATCTTCATTGTTAAGAGAATAAAATAGTCAATAGTAAATACCGGAACAAGTCAGTCTAGTTTGCATAGTTTCTTATCTACAATAAATAGTTTTAGAGTATATGTGAAAAGAGAAATATTATTTAAGATCGAAGCAGTTCTATGACCATTTTTTATTATGTTGACAATACTTTTACTTCATTATAGATTCGACATATTATGACAACATAACAATTTTTGAAATATATATAGTTCTGTTTTTAATAATTTTTAACTATTTATATTACTTTGTAGGTTATGAAAGTTGTTAATATCTACTGTATTTATGGGAATAAATTAAATGATGCGTTGCAAATAAGAATAAAATGTAAGTTGAGTATATTTTTAAAACAACAATAGTCTGATTAGTGAACAAACAGCCTTAATGTGTAGGAAGCTAAATCGGGCGTGTTGTACGTGTGAGGATGACAGATTAGCTCAACCTCATTTGTTGAGTGTAGCTTATTCCTACAATTTCAATACAATGGACACAAAGTTGTAATACATAATTTTGTAATGAAATAGCCTCCATACTTAAAAATTAAAAAAATGTATTTGTTAAAGGTTTCAGGCACTTTTAATTCTTGATGCGTTTGAAATCATTATTTTGAATATTTGTGAAATTTCCGTTATCGAAGTGTTATCACATTTAATCTTCAAAAAAATTTACTATTTTTTTCAAAACTCAGTTTTTTACAAACCTTACGCAGCCAGAAGACTCGCAAATACATTGCAGGACTTTTAAGACCCTAAGTCGAATTGGTTTAACACATTAAGAGCTCTTTTATCGGACCCGAGTGGAGCGTATCAGTCGAGCGAGCCCTGTCGTATCCGTGCGAGCGTCTGTTCATTTTTTTTAATTATTGCTATCCCTGACTCTCGGATCCGAGTATTCGGCAACCGACGTGCTGTACGCCGACCAGTCGGATCCGAAAAATCCGATCCGTTTTTTTATTAAAAACATTAATATACACAGTTTCAAACATTCATATTTACTTAATCAAAATTCGCCATAAAAAGTTTTGGTTTCCGGCTATTACTTTGTATCCATTGTTTAAACATTCAATGTGTTAATGTACTGATGCATGTTTAGATGATAGATTTGGTTGGAGCCAAAGTGCAACGCAATCTGCTACACAATCCTTAACTTGTTGAGCAGGTCAACTCACAAATTTACTTTTAGTCACAGAGCCAGTGAAATAAGTAACGAAATTATGTAAAAAGAATCTTTCATCCAAACATACCTTTTTAAAAAGGTTACGAACCTTAATGTCCACAAAAATGTAAATTTCAAAATATTTTTTTAAATAAAGCGTTCAAATGCAAACTTATTACATAGGCACGTGTTCGTAATATCTATTAATGTCAACATTTCAAAGGATTAAAAAGCTTTTTACAACATTTTTAAAGGATTTTTCGTGCGTGAAATATCCCCCAGGCACTTAAATTCGCTGAAAAATATCAAAGCTTTGGCACAATGTATAACGTTTTTATGACAGCAAATTTAAAGACAGAAAATTTTAAAGTGAACATTGAGAACTTAAAACATTAGACACAGTTAGGAAAAAAACTGTGATACATGATTACATTATTTAGTTTATTTTGTTTCAATAAAAATTTATTGACTTTGTGCAAATATTATATATTTTTAATTAACAAAAACGAAGACATGTTTAATATATAACTAAGATATTTTCATGACGCCATTAAGTAAAATTTTGCATCAATGTTTTATCTAGAAATGCGGTTAATTTGAGTCCACTAGCGCTATCTCTTTTTTATGGAGCAAGTTTGTAGAACTCAGAAAAACAAACTCTGACGCGAACCAAAAAGGTTTTATATAATAATTTATTTTTACAAAAACATGCTACATAATGATGTACCCCGATTACGTACATGCACATTAATTTTATTAATTCCGATGGGAAGCTTGCCAAGGGCTACTAATTCTACTTTTGTATACTGCTAGTACATGGTATAGAGTACAGAGAAAGTTTGGTTTATTTTTTTACATTTTGGGTTTTAAAAGAGGAAAATTGGCTTATTTGTATGAAATTAATTAATGGTGTATAGTGCCATCTACATTTTTGAAAAAGAAACAAAAATTTTCATACGAACCTAACAGGTTGACTTCCATAGCTCGGCGGATGACTGAAAATGGCACCCACTCTAGTTCACCCAACGCGCACCAAGATTCACAATTCACAATCGCCCATAAGCCTTGCGCGCCCTCTGGCAAATGGTCCACGATGTATAACGACGCTGACAGAATCTGAAAAATATTTTAACTCATTTTTAATATTATGCAACAGATGGCGCTAATAACACATCTTTTGCTTTGACTATATCTGAACTTGTATTGTGATTGTACTTAATCATTACTTCAAGCCCCGAAGTGATGAGAACATTAAATAAAAAAATACAGGATACTAAGACTGTTATAAAAAAAATTAACAATCACAATATATAAAGGCCACCCATAGGGGTTGACTATGGAGGGTAGATAAAAATTAAGAGTTGTATGTGTTTTTGTATGTTGTATCATAAAACAAAAAACAAAAAGATTTTTTGGGGTGGGCGCCCCTCACCACTTGCGGGACATAAAAAATTCACAAGAATCGGTCGGGCCGTTTCGGAGGAGTATGGGAACGAACATTATTATGACTCGAGAATTGTATATTATATTAGATTGTAAAAAAGCATGTTAACCGCAATGACAATTATTTGTACAAAAAATCTAGAGGTACAAACTTGTGTTTCAGAAGTTTCGTCCAGCTGAAGCGTATGTAATCTGCCTGAGCAGTCTTCTTTCAGCATATCTGCATCAATATTACCAGCTTTATTCTGGAAACCAGCGAAAACATGGTATCCCAAGTCATCCAACCGTCTTGCCAGAGCATTGCCTAGGACATTGTCACATCCTGTAACCAGCACTGCTTTTCCGGCTGCTGTGACCTGAAATTGAAGAAAATTGTAAATTTATAAATATTCATTAGCGTGTAATAAGTTAGAAGTGGCTTTTATAGGTGAAGTGTGATTGCAATTGCCATTTCTGTTGGGACCACTAATTGCTTAAAAAGTTTTTTTAAGTACCCACTTTCCTAATAGTAACAGTGAAATCAACGTAGTATACCAAATTGTTTGAAACAACTTTTACTTCGACAAGATTTTGACACCCCAAATGTATTTATGATTTATTTTTCAAGCTGTCTGCGTCAGTCAGTACGTCATAATGTGTTGCGTAGTTTAATGATTTGCTGTTTTGCAATTGAAAATTGAAAGAGAAAATTGGATGACAGGCGAAATATTATTTTAAACATAGGATATAGTACGATATATCAGTAATGTTTATAGATTATGCGCAGTTTAAACTTGCTTTTTTGTGATAGATAGTCATATAAAATATTTTTCGTTTTTAATCTATCCTTAAATTAAACTTAAAAAAGTAACGCTTCGCTGGCTTTGCGACCCAAACTAGTATTTTTCGAATAAAGGTAAGCAACAGATGATATAGACAATATAGATTACAGCCATAAAAAAATTTTACAATTTTATTCGTAGCTTAAATATAAAATTACAATTAGAATGTGTGAATGTGAAATTTTGTTCATCTAATTTATAATACATAATACTATGGGTGTGTTTTCTTCACGTTTCAGATTTCATAATTTACCAGAACTACAATGTTATGCGGTCTACGTAATTATATTAAAATGTCTCATATATAAAATGTAAACGCATTCTATTTTCATGCTCATAAATATGCAGACATGACGAAAATATAAAGTTTTCGTCGCTACACTTACGTAAACAAGGAGCGGTACCTTATTCTTAATTTTTTTTTAATTTGCTCAACATAATTAATATTGTGTGTATGTGTGAATTTTGCTTTCAATACGTTATTTTTAATATCTTTTAACAGTAGGTGTATTCGAGGCTGCAATAATTATATCAACAGCTAAAATACAACTTTTCGCCTTGGTTTTGGTGCCTTTAGACCGACCAGGCTGGTTCGACTAGTCGAGGATCAACTGACCCTCATCTGGAAGAAGAAGAGCACCTTTTTGTTAATAATTACGAATATATATATGTAAGTTGATAAGATATTAATAAGAGTGGTTACTAAATGTTTGGAAAATCGTTTTACATACACTTAAAAAAATTACTTCAAATTATAAAAAATTGAATTAAGTAATAAATAACTAGGAACCACTAATCAGAGATGTTTATACTAGATCCATAGCTAAATTAACAAAGTACTAAGCACAAACGCCGACGTATTTATAGATATGAATAACAGCAACCCCGAGGTTTTTGTGAAAAATAAAGATTTATCATACAAATATTTTGCGCATCTCTTCGCGTTTTTTATCAAACTCATGGCATCGCTAGAATTGCGACAATATTTTACGTCGTACGAAATAGGCCAGAATACGCCTATTGATGGCGGATGAGATTCCGCCCACAGACGATGACATGAATCTATTGCTATCAATTTTATTTCGACCATTCTTTGTTCAACAAAGTTACTTGTTTAATTATTTTAATGTGAAACACACTTTGTCTTGTCTATCTGTAAATATTGCATTGGAATCCACAGTTTTTCCTTTTACTATATATTATATACATCCGTTTAAAAAGTATTTTAGTATATATAAACACATTGCATTTAGCAGCCCCT
Source organism: Pieris rapae (assembly GCF_905147795.1). Taxonomy (NCBI): domain Eukaryota; kingdom Metazoa; phylum Arthropoda; class Insecta; order Lepidoptera; family Pieridae; genus Pieris; species Pieris rapae. The sequence continues at coordinate 10,578,569 of NC_059511.1, forward strand.
TCACTTGTTGCTTTTTATTTTTTTCCTGTTTTGTTATTATTTCATTTAGTAAAGTATTTATTGTTATACATTTAAAGAATATTATTTCTCATTTTTACGTAAGAAACTACTATTTAAACGAGATGCATGAGACGTTTCTTTAATACCCTTTAAAATTGCTTAACTGGACATATTTCTTAATTTTTTACTATATGATTGTGCCTCCATAAAAATATAATTGTATTGAAACGAATTCATATATTCTATGAAAATAACATAATTGATGTTCATTGGATGAGGTTGATGATTATTATAATAGGAACGGCGACGGAATGAAGTTTTCGTTAAGAATAGACGCCGACGTGTTGATTGATGGAGGTTATTATAACAGTTGAGTTAATATTTCATTCAGGCTCGTGAACCCCTTTCTTTCTTCAGAGTGTAATGTAGTTTGAATACTATTACAGAGAACTTGCTTTTTTAAGGAACAGATGTTATGCCCTGTCGTTGGTCACTGGTCAAAAATGTTTTTGGATTAAGTGGTAACAGGCCATGGACATTGAGGCAATGAGGCTTTGGTTTAGTATTGTCTTTTATTAACATAACTTTTACACATTTAAAGAAAATCACTTTTTTAATTGATTGAAGTTATGTAATATTGTAAACTTATAATTATTTAAGCATTTTTTTTATAGAAAAGGGGCAGGCAAACGGGCAGGAGGCTCACCTGATGTTAAGTGATACCGCCGCCCATGGACACTCTCGATGCTAGAGGGCTCGCGAGTGCATTGCCGGCCTTTTAAGAATTTGTACGTTTTTTTCTAAGTAGGACCCTAAGTCGAATTGGTTAATTTTAAATTTATCCGACGTTTCGCGTGCTTTACAGCGTGCGTGGTCACGGTGACTGAAGACAAAGGTGTTAAATGTCAAAAAAATATCACAGCTGTAGAAAATGTTGTGTGAACTGTATTTATTTCACTGGAGTTGGTATCGACTAAAATTATAAGTTTACATAACTTCAATCCGTTAAAAAGTGTTTTTCTTTAAATGCTTTGGTTTGTTGCAAGATATACACCTTTCTTGAAAGCTCCTAAGACGTCAATATAAATTTTGTGTTACAATCTTAACTCGAAAAAGCTATTGCAATAAAGAGCGTATTTTAAACAGTTAAAAGTACTCTTTAAGGCACGCTGAATGCGTGACTTCTAATATTTAAATATGTTAATTTTTATAACGATTTCTCGACCAAGTCACGCAGTACTATTTGCATGCCATACGATGACAATTGCGTGAAAAACATTTACAAATGGCTCTTTGGTTTTTGTTAACTAAGTATTACTTAGTAATCTTAATTAGTCTGAAATCTTGATATGCCAAGATTATATTAATGACTTGAAACTATTATTAAAAACAATATTTATTATATAGATCGTTAACTAAAATAGAGTAACGTGTCTATATATATCAGTCTTAAATTGAAGGTTGAAGCCCTGGTGTTTTGTTGGTGCCTATCAACATATATGATAGTATATATTTTAATGAATGAAAATAAAACAAATTTAAGAATGTCTGTAAATAGATAGTCGCCCAGAACAGTCTGTGCATCGGCCGTTAGCCTATTTTTATATTAGACTTTCGTATTCAATGACGTAAGCGTTGCAATGAGGTTGGCACAACTCGCTATTTCTATAATTCGATCGCACGCCCCGAGGGCCAGTATTGATTGGAGTTAAAACTAAACGAACATTCAAAGGAATTAATTAGCCTTTATCGCCTTCATGGCTGAAGCTTATTTAATAGCAATTTATTTTTATGCAATTTTCAAAGCATGATACAAGAAACCGGTGAGACACTATTTAGTTATTTTTCAGTATTTTTTTTTTATGTTACAGGACGCAGACAAGCAGGAGGCTCACCAGATGTTAAGTGACACTGCCGCATATAACGTATACGATGTTATCTATGTAGTAATCGGTTCAACGCAAAATTATGTGCATATTATAAACCAAATTTGACCAAAAGATGGAGATTTTAAAGAAATATCTTTAGTTTTTTTTATCAACCACAATATATAAGTGATGAAAATAGTAAGTCCAAACATGGAGGATGTTTAGACTTACTAGATTTTTTCATTTATAAAATAATGTTTTAATTAATTTTTATTTTCATATCCCTATAATTCTATAGTTTTGTATGCCAAATACGAATATACATATATTTAACCATTTAATAACCAACTGTAAAGTTGTCCTCTTAAGTAATCTAAGTAACAGTATATCTTTAATATCGTAAACCGCCAGATAAGTTTAGGCATGATTTCATTCCACCATTGTGCTCCATTAGTAGAATTTATGGAGTAAATTATTAAAGTAATTCCCTATGGGCGGCTGCGACCTTTACCTAAATTCATCTGAGTAATTATTTGTAGAAAGTAAAGTGTAAAGCGACATTCGAAAATTGGATATGTTAATTTCATTATTAGATTTCAAATCTCATTTTATGTCTAGTACGTCACCGATAATGTTTGTGGTATTATAGAACGCACGATGCCGTATCAAGAGTAAACAATTGTTTAAAAATAAATTAAGACTTTCTGTATATCTAGTACTGGAGTATATCCATTTCCTTTTAATAGAATAAACTAAAATTAAATGGTTGCTAGATCTCCAATGTTGCCAACTTACAGCATAAAACGTATATAGTGTTTATTTATACTAACGCCCTCGTATCTGTGTGTTCCAATTCTTGTAATAAATCCTTCAATGTAACTATCAATTACTTAAGTGTAAATAATACTGATATTTACTAATAATACTGTTAAAACAAATATCAATTGAAGGATTGTAATGACATGACAAATTGTTATTTACTTTTAAAATAACACGGGAAATACTGCGTTGACATTTGCATCGTTTAGGTCGCTAGGTTTAAGTTTCAATGTACCATAATCTTCAATTAGGCAAGTATTGCGACCGTCATATTAAATCGTAAATAATCGAGATAAAATGTACAAAATATATTTGTATGCTTATTTTTTTGCCAAAGTTTACTGATATTAAAGAAGATATTAGGTAACGTATGAAATTACATACATTGTGTATAATGACTAATAAATATCGCAGCATGTTTAATAGCCATCAACTAAAATTAATACGTTGGTCTTAGCAAAATTCAATGTAATATATGGGTTCAAAGTGATGTATTAAAAGCAAAATTGAATATTCACTTTGTGAATATTTAGAAGGTAATTACAGCTGAAATGTATATTATATTCTAGTAATTAACGTTGCAACGAGCCCTCTAGCATCGAGAGTGTCCATGGGCGGCGGTATCACTTAACATCAAGTGAGCCTCCTGCCCGTCTGCCCCCTATTCTATAAAAAAAAACGTTGCATAAAAACTTCTTTAACCTTCTTCGTTATTATGAATATTTTAAAACTATTTAAGCTGGGATCTAGAGCCTGTAAAATACCATCCAATCGATCGCGGATGTTCTTACAATCGATTTGTCTCTTTTAGAGAATTATATTTATTGTTTTGCTTTATGTAATTGATTATTAGTAAGGTGCCAGACGAGTTTATCATTGGGTTGTTACCTGGTGTGTACACAGCCAATAAATTCTGGTAAAATTGTCTATTATTTTTTGAGAATTACGTCGAATTAATATTAATAAATTACTTATTTAAAATCAGAGAGATGTACGTAAATTAGAATAAATCCCATGTGTCACAGTGCAAAGCGTTTATTGGCCTTTATTCTTTTATGCTGTACTTATACCTAAGTCTTTGAAAGTTACAAAAAAAATCAAATTCTCATTATATCACTTACAAATAATCTCATTAACTACATATTTTATGTAGATGGACATATTTTATTCAGCAAAATTGTGTAATTAAAATATTCAATAAGTACTATAAATTGTATTTAAAATTGTGAAGTTGAAAGCCCTGAAATCCCGTTAAGGCAGACATATGAATCCGCTAAAATTAGAAAATATATTTCAATTTGAAATCTCAAATAAATTCCCCGACACGCATGGCACACATAATTCAGGATTAGGTCGTCACTTTATCTGGAGATTTCTTTGTCCTGAGAACAATTTTACGATAATAGCTCTTGTAAAATACTCATATGAAAATAAAACCATATTTATTGTTTGACTAATACATCTAATGTATTCTGAATAAGCTTTGTGAATATTAAAATATGAGAATTTGTGGCAGTGATTTTTCAATATTGTTCGCAAGTACAGAATAAATCATTTTGTTATATTAAAAAAATATCGATTGTCCTTGAAAATAAGATCAATAGTCCAACTAGTCATAATTATATAAGTAATATATAATTATGACTAGTTGGTAATATATAATAAGACAATCAAATCCCGTTCATACTACTGGATTATTTATGTGGGTATTTTTTAAATAAATGAACTTGATAATTGCTTATACGTTTCAAGTTAACATCAGGAAACTCGCATATCTTATTCCCAATAGCCCCAGCCTACTTGTCATTAAAATTAACTATTTGAGCTTAGTTAGATTCTACTCTGCCTATATCTGGGAGCTCTGCAAAGAGGTGTCAATTGATAGGTTAATAAAACCCCGAATTGAGTGGGCAATACGCTCCGGAAGCCTAAAATTCACATCGCCAAGCAAGCCCTAAACTGGAAACCTTAAAAACAGACCTGGTTACGAAGCATAACTGGAATCATCATTGAAGTAAGTTGGTATGACGTGGAGTGAAATTAAGAGAGCTTGTTGGGCCTGCAGCTGAGTTTTATCATTGGACGTCGAAGCAGAATACGAAATTCTACCTGTTTCACCTTGACGTCCGCCGTTCCACAACTGTGCGTTTTTCAAGACCATTTTTGCCGCGCACCACCACTTTGTGGAACCAGCTGTCTACTGAAGTATTTTCGAACCAATTCAAATTAGGGTCCTTCAAGAAAAGAGCTTACCAATTCTTAAAAGGCTGGCAACGCACTAGCGAGTCCTCTGGCATTGAGCGTGCATGGGCGGCGGTATCACTTAACACCAGATAAGCCTTCTGCCCGTTTGCCCCCTGTACTATAAAATAGAGCTGGTTACCTACGCTGGATGCCCTTTGCCCCAGTTGGAGGAAACATAACCTTTAGTAAGTCGATCATAGTGAACTCAGAACATAATATGGGTCTGTTTCACAATGGATAAAATACCCAATAGCTATGCAACACATAAATTATTCGGAAGATAAAAGTTCCGAAGAAATTTCGCGCTACCTTCGTGAAATGCAACAATAGTGTTTATCCTACAAATAAGTAATAAATAGCTAATTTGGAACTTATCCGGACATTGTGAAACAGATACTAAGTATCATCAATTTATACAGTGTTTTTCCAAACTTTATCAATGAGTTAAAAATGGCTCAATCAAAATGTATTTGTGGTTTTCAATAAAGGCGAAACTTTCTATTATCTTTACGTTTGGTATTCATATTTCATTCGGTTATGAACTATTCTATTATTGTACGTTTTAATCTACGTTCTACTTTGAGCTGGCCAGATTCAAATTAGACTTAAATATATGCGGCCTTGAATTTAAATAAAAAATATAAATTTTTGAATTTGTTTCACATTTGGAGTTAATATTGGTGGTGGCATAGAAAAAACTAAGTTTTTCACGATTTTAGATCTCCGTATATGTTTTAGAAAATCTTTGTCTGAATTTATCGTGATACTTGTTTCTAAAACTATAATAATGCAATCTTTATTTACGTAGAAACATAAGTTTTTGTTTTGATTTTATTATTGACGTCTTTCGTTAATTTTCACACTTCATATTAATTGGCTTTAGTTTTAATAATTTAATATGCAATATACAATTAGCATTATGTCCACACTCCAGAAATAAAACAGGGGATGAAACATTGCATAAAATTTAATAAGCCTAATGTAAAATGACGGTGAGGTACTGGGTAATATTAGCTCTGTCTAAAATTAGATAAACGCGCAAACATGTGTGTGTACTCTGTACCTGAAGCCTTGGACCCTACTACCATATTTCACCGTAAATTTGTGGCCTGAATTCAGTATTAGCCTACGGTACGTATTATTATTCATCCTCTGTATGATGGTCAGTACTTTTTAACAGCATAAGACAACAACAGTAGTTGTTCTATATAAATTCCACCTGTATCACCTCGACGTCCGTCGTTTCACAACTGAGCGTTATTTAAAGTAATTTTTTCTAACCAATTCGACAAAATGTCCTTCAAGAAACTGGCGTACAAATTCCTAAAAGGCCAGCAACGCACTCGTGAGCCTTCTCCCCGTTTACGTATAAAAACCAAATAATATTCTCCTTCGGTTTTTTGAAGACGGGTAAAAATTTAACGTAACAGCTAATAATATATTTTCCAATATCCATTTTATGCCATAAATGAAGTATCCAACATCAAGGGAGTTCTTAGGATTTATACTGCTTTTTGCACAAGATATAAGAACTATGAGAGAACAAAGACATTCCGTGAATAGTGCATGGCTTAGAATAAAAATATGAGCTAGTAGTACGGCACCTTGCTATTAACTTGTTTTACTGGCCCATTCATAACGGACTCAACATTGACCCTACATAGTTCAACCTTATGCCGTCCATTAATTTTGTCGCGGCGATTTCCCTTAAGATTTCCACTTATTATGTTGGGAACGTGAGGAGGTTCCATTACAAATTCAAACATTTTCTTAAAAAATATATTGCCCAGAACACTGTTGATTCTCTTTCTAACTTAAGGTAAAATGTTTCAATCTTTACCTCTTTTAGTAAGAACTTCAAAGAAACTTCAAATTCAATTAAGACCAGTGGCAAGGCAAACGCTTCTAAAACCTGAATTCGTGCATGCGAATCACGGCTGTGCATACATGTCTCTATATGTCCGCTGGTACGATGAAAGAATTCTAGAAATGTGTTTCTGAATTGACATTCAAAAGTGTACAATATTTATTTATAGAAAGAGTCTCTACACAAAACATCAAAGTTGGAGAGAATACTCTTTTTAGCTGTTCATTTACCTATTCTACGAACGTGCCAGCCTTTGTGCTTGTCCGAGGTAAGTGAGTCGGGGCTAACATGTCCTCAGGTCTCGTCCCATGTTCCAAACGATCAAAGACATCGCACCGGTTTGCCGTCGTCCCTATCAAAGCCTTTTGGTTCCTGTAGGAACATATCAGAATATGGCTGGAATATGGACGAAGGAAAGAGAGCTCCCCACATATTATGATGTGGTTGAGATGGCGTGATTTTATTAAGACACAAATTCAGTCCTACTTGTTTTAGAACTACGTATATAAAGGACAAATAATGACGCGATTCGAAATTCTGAGGCCAAGACCATGAATTATAGCGCTATTTTTATTAATTTGTGATACAGAGGGCTTCCCACGTAGGAGTAAAGTCACATAAATGAAATGACTCATGAATCGTGATTTGCTTCTTTTTGAGTCACTTTTCCTTTAAGTTGCTGAAATGTGACTCAGCTCTGAATGAAGAGTATTTGTACAAATAGTTTGGCAAATTTTATCTCCGACATAAACTATGTTATGTAAATCGTGCTATTGTTCACCCACGTAAGTGCATGACCTTTTAGATAAATATGGGACTATGGCTATAAACGCCTACGTCTTCCTTCAGGACGCTTGCCAGTTAAGTTGTTTTTTGTTCAAATCTAGGTTAGATAGAGAACAACGAACGTAAATGTGAAAACTTTCGCTCGGATTCAGAAAGAAATTATGTTAATATTTGGTTATTTTGTATTCAACGTTAGTTACAAAATGACAGAACCTTAATCAATATTTTTTATACATATTATAAAAGATACGAAAGTAGCTTCGAGCTACTGAACTTAAAAAAAGTGCGTGCGTACAAAGTATGTCATGTCATTACTAAAATAAACTCAATAATAGATGATCCTGATGAGTATATGATCACTCCATGTATTTGTACTAAAGTTCTAATATTTAACTACTAAACGTCAACATCAACCAATAGCGTGTATTTTTTCTCGATCTCCCTTTCTCACTCTCCCGCAATCAGTCTCAATCGCTATCTCTCTTTTCTTCAACAAAAACGCTGCACATCTTCGTGACGTTAATTTGTATCCCAAAAAATATTCAATAATCAAAACCGCTTTAAATAAAATTAATTGTATTTTGAGAATATTATAATAACATCGCATACAATCAATTATCGAAAGGTCACATACCTCCCCCACAATCAGACATTTACTCAATTAGTCTAACACAGTGACAATATTACCAGCAAGTGTAGCAAGTTGAATATATGAATCTGTTAATCAAACATACCTGCTACATTCAAAGGAAACTTATTCGGCACGTGTGAACTTGTAAGAGGATTATCGTAGCTAAGCGATGGCTGTCTACCGTCATATTGTAATTACGGTATTGTAACACCCACTTTACTGTGTAGTTGATATTTAGATAATGAGCCCACAAATGACGGTACATCATAGCGTAGGTTACTGAAATAATCTATTTATATAGAACCCACGTGTTTATTTAAAAGATAATCTCTTGGATAACGAACCAATTACTATAAAGTGGAATTGGTTTGGAGGCTCTATGTTTCAAGGGTTACGATATCTTAATATATATATATACATAAATTTCCTGTCACGATGTTTGTCCGCGATGGACTCCTAAACTACTTATTCGATTTTAAATTAAATTGGCACACCGTGAGCAGTCTGGTCCAGCTTAAGATATAGGATAGCTTAGATCTTTAATTATAGTCGCAATTTAATTTAATTGTAAATTATTTGTCTATAAGTAATTGACAGTCACAATAATCTGTTAACTATTAAAAGTTCTAACAGATGTCGATACTTTTCGACTGGATGGAGTAAGTAATCAATAGATGGCACTGCTATGGTAAACCGACAGACGTGTCATATAAGCTACAATTCAATATCATGATTACAACGTGTTATTGGGGCTAAAATATATATTTAATTTATTTTATGTAACGAAGGAGAAACGAAGTTCGTGGGGGCAGCTAGTATAATTTAATAAACTAGCTACTTATTTTAAGTGAATGCTAAATCTAATGTTTAATAAACCGTAACTTTACAAACTGCGTATATATATATTGTTACTGAGAAGCACTTTAAATCAGCCCAGCTAAAAATAAATATGAAATTATTGTATACGTAAAAAATGGCTCGTATAAGGTTATTAATACATACATTATGTCATAAATAATGACGTCGTTGAGTTGGAAACAAAATACGCATCGGAAGTGGAATAATTAGAAAGATATGTGTAGGTGTATATTTTCATATCATATTATCTCCATTCAAGATATTATTGAGTTTATTTTTATTATTGTGTGTTTTTTGGTGTGTATAACTTGATGTGTATTACAACAAGCAGTGTTGGCCAAGTGGCTTTAGCATCCGACTCTCATACCTGAGGTCGTAGGTTAGATCCCCGGCTGTGCACCAATGGACTTTCATTTTATGTGCGCATTTAACATTTGCTCGAACAGTGAAAGAAAATATCGTGAGGAAACCGTCATGTAATTGTTCGTTGACATTGATCATTTTTGGCTGATCATTTTATTAAAATTTTAATGTTGCCATCAGGACTTATAACCAAAAAAGTTGACGTCGTGTGTCAGGCACTGGAGACTGATCACCTACTTGCCTATTAGATTTATAAATGATCATGAAACAGATTCAGAAATCTGAGGCCAAGACCTAAAGAGGTTGTAGCGCCACTGATTTATTTTATTTTTTATAACTAATTTTTGTAATGGAAAACCACCACAAGAATTTTCGTTTTACTGATTTATATAAGCACTGAAAAGCAAAAGCCTTCGTAGAACCTTTAACTAAATTAAAAATAATTTACAAAGGCTTCCATTGATAGCCTACAAAGAAACAGTACGTTCATAAAAAGTTGTTTTTGTTTTAAGGACGCACAAAGTTTTTAATTAAGTATTGTTCAAAAGAAAATGTACGATTTACAATGAGACAAAGAACAAATTGTTTCACAAAAAGAAATGTTGTCAAGGTAAAACCTGTTTTGTTCCAACTGCCCCAAAACGTGACATATTGACGTAAGTGTTCTTCAACTCTTTTAAGGAATAACAAATACATGGCTTCATCATAAATTGAATTTGTTTGTTATTGTGTTGTAAATGGTAAATTTCTCATAAAGGTTTCATATATATAAAGATATATATATAATAAGAAAATAAAAATATATCAGTGGCTCTACATCCCCTTTAGGTCTGGGCCTCAGATATCTTAATCTGTTTCATAAGGCGTACCAATTCTTAAAAGGCCGGCAACGCAGTCGCGAGCCCTCTGGCATTGAGAGTGTCCATGGGCGGCGGTATCGCTTAACATCAGGTGAGTCTCCTGCCCGTTTGCCCCCTGTTCTATGAAAAAAAAGGTGTAGGTGATCACTTTCTGTGCCAAACACACGCAACCGACTTTTTAGGTCTAATGTGTCAGTTTCGTCACGATGTTTTCTTTCACCGTTCGAGCGAATATTTTGAAATTGAATGCGCACATAGAAAAAAAGTCCATTAGTGCACAGCCGGGGATTGAACTTACGACCTCAGGGTGAAGCCACTAGACCAACACTGTTCTTTAAATTTAAAAATAATATGGTAATATTATCTTACGGTATATTTAATGAAGAGAAACCCCATGTTGGATACACAATGAAGATGTATCCGAAGAACTTTGATGTACCAAGTGTAGGAAACATATCTATGTTCAGAAGCGTATCTGAACGGTTTCAGTGTTGCCCTTGGGACGAAAACTACCACTCGGAAACATTAATACAGTTATATTGAAAATTGTTATGTTTCTATAATATTGTTTTGTATACAGGGTTATTGGTCATTCAAATGCAAAACTGAACAATATTTTAATTATCAAGAGTTTTTTCATTTTAAAAAACATTGTTTCTTCTGATTTATAAAAACGATTAAACACTGGTTATTTATAAATATTAAAACAATTGTAGGTCCAAATTAAAAATCCTATAGATATTATTTCAATATATTTTAAGGCTTTGTTGAATTGGCTTGTAGATTATTTTAAAAATATAACAGTTTCTGTGCTATTCGTCAATGCAAACAACTAGGAACTTATTTTTAAGAAACTGAAACAATTATAAGATCACAAAGCAAGCAGGAAATTCGTACTTAAATTAGGGACAGTTTTCATATTAGGGTAATAATGTATATTATTTTCAAACAAAACATAAATTTAAATTGTTCTTGTATTTGTTTATCAAGTAATGAACGTAGCTTGCAAATAGAAATGGCAAAACATTTTCAGATAAATTTTTATTTCTTTTTCAAATTGCATTAATTAAAAGATACGTTAAGAAATGCGTGCGTGATTAGATTTTAAATTTATATAACTAGCGGACCAGACAGATGTTGTAGTCATCTTAAATGCAATATTCTAAACTCCAAATTTTCCATATTTAACAAATAAATTACAAATATTTTGACTGATTATTTTTTTAGTTTTACTGTTCGTTGCTTTGTTATATTACGTTCTATGTCACGTCCCATGGAAATATCTTATTTAAAAAGTATTCTATGTCCGATTCCCGTTTCTACGATGGGGAGGTATCCATTAATTATTAGCAATTTTCAATTTATAAATTGTGTATCAACTTTTTACATATAAATATACAATAATGACACAGCTTCATTTATAAGTTAAAACTAGTAATGTCCTATGCTTTGTGTCTTTCTTCTTTATAGCTATTAGTATGTTTATCGTTATCCTAATTAATAAGTATTGTGCTGTTATGTTTTGTTTTGCTTAGGGTCTGTTTCACAATGTATGGATGAAGTACTAAAAAGCTATGCAACACATAAATTATTCGGAAGATAAGAGTTCCCAAGAAATTTCGCGCTACCATCGTGAAACGAAACAATAGTTCATAACCTACCAATAAGTAATAAATAGCTAATTTGGAACTTATTCGGATATTGTGAAACAGACCCTTAGTATTATAATTTTATCAGTGACACCTTTTGTCCATATCTAATATGTTTATTTAATGTTTTCTTTTTTACTGTATAGAGACATATCTGTTTAGTTACCTTAATAAATAAATAGATACCTGTGTTTACTCACCAAGTAATACAAATTGAGACTTGAATATTGAATTTCCTATTTCCGATTAGCCGTTGAGTGAGGTTTGTATTTCAGACCATAAATTAAATTAATTGTGGTCTCAGTGTTCATGAAACGGTTTCTGTTGTATTTTATACAAGTACGCTTACGCCCAAATTCAATAACTTATCTCAATCCATTATTGGCCATCTGAGACCGAAAACTTAATCCAAATATTGATAAAAGTGTGTCGATAACCAATAACGATCTTTCGATACAAGCTATCTATAGTAGGTCGGATCTGTGTATGTGGGATAGACCTTTGTATATAAATGACATGCATTCTATCCGTCACCAAAAATGGATTGTCCACAAAGGGTTTGGTTTTTGGGATAGGAGATCGATCGACTGTTACGGTCTGATTTCAGATTGTTTTCAATCTGAGATTGTGAATTCATTACGGGTTCGGGCGTTATTCTATGGACGTAATAAAAGTTTCTAAAATTAGTTACTAACCTGCAAGTTATGGTAGAACCAAAGAGATCCAGTCACGGATATGGAAAACCAGAGGAAAAGTGTGAAGACGGATATTTGGCTGATGTGTAAAGCGTTTAGGAGCGCAGATAGGACCACAGCCAGGGCGTGGCATAAAACTATCGGCAGCGCGCATCTATCTATTATATCCCAAGGCACTTCCTGAAAAAAAAAATTTAAATCTATGATTAACATCTGTACGTTTGAAAATGTATGCTTATATATCCTTATTCCTTTTTATAACTAGCAGATGGTTTTGGCTTTACTGGACTCCATTTTTCTATGTCATGTCATACACGGATAATGATTTAAATGGTGAAAAAGTTATATTAGTCGAGCAGATAGCTAATATATTTTTATCTTTACTCAAATAAATTTTTCGTATAAAATCTTTAAAATACTAGTGATAAAACCTGTAATTAGTTAAGTTACATATATCTTTTAGTTAATAATTAGAAGTGCCAACCAAATAATACATTTTTTATAGTTATACGCACGTACGTATGTATTAAACATATGGTAGAAGCCGTCATTATCACTATGACAAACGAGCTGTCAAAGCATTTAAATAAACTAGTTTTAACATACAAACATAATCTACATATGCTTTTATGATATCTATTCGTTTTTAATTTAAATTAATCCTTAATATATCCAATACAAATGCATATTGTATCTAAGTTTTAAATCACGTTTGATTTCTGTAATTAGCCCAATTAACTAAAACTAATTAATTAAACTTCATGGGCATTTCCAAAACGCTCAAAAAATAATTAGAGAGTTACCTAATTCAAAGCATACTATCTTGAAAGTCAAATTATCGTACCGTTAATCTTTTAGTCGGATTAAACAATCGGAAGAGGGTCGGATTATCCCAAGCTTATACCGAGCAGAGATTTATTTTGGAAAACATGCCTCTTCATTGTGATTACCATCGAAGAGGTCAAGGTTCAGATGGAAACTTTATTCAAAACTTTATTTCATTTATTGTAGCGGTCTAATATTTTATGGAAGTTAAAAAATTTATCAGAAATTTTAAAGCACTCGAAGTTCTCGCTATGAAGTGGCTGAACGAGGTAACTGTTGTTAGTCGAGGCAGTGGAAGATTCTCGTTTCCAAAACACATTTTCGGTCACAGAATCAGATGAATAAGTGAGGACAGATAGGACATGAAAATCCTGATAGCTACTATTAGATACTCGCCTTATTGATGGCAACACGAAATTGTTTTTTTTTAATCTTGTCTAATTTAAATATTGCCAAATCCATCATAAATCAATAATCGGTTCAAATGAACCCAATAGAACTTACTTAACATTTGTTTAGTATAAAATATATTAGTGTAGTATGATTATTTTTTGACCCAAAAATATTATTCTTTAGCTGACTATAATAAATACAATATAAATTTAGCCGCTTATAAGTTCCTAGAACCCCCGGATAAGTTAAATAATAACAGACTTTTGCTATGAATCTAGGATTCATAAATTTAAAGGTCATGCATCGATATTCAGATGAGAAAATTTATCGTCTTTTAACACTTATATTGAAATGGCAAGCCACACGAGTAATAACGGAAACTATAACATTTTATAGAAATAGTAAAATTTTTATAGCTATTAAATTTTACTGTGATTACATAACCAGGATGACGAGTTCGAATGTATATAATGCGAATAAATTTTATTCAATTCCAAGGATTTCGTATTTCCATATGTGAAGTTTGCTAAAAATTAAAAAAGCTAAGAGTTGTATGAATGATGATAGTGCAAATCACTTTTGCTTTGCCTTTTGTTTTGAACTCAGTATTTTTTTAGGCCAGTATTGTAGTATAGCCACATTTGAATAACACTTATGTTTTGCGTAAGCAATGCATAAACCAAGTTTTATTATTATTTATTTTATTTTATTTTGTAGGATGCAAATAGATTAGTAGCTCATCAGATATTACGTGAAACATCAACTTAAAAGGAAGGCTCGCAAGTACGTTGCCGACCTTTTAAGTAATGGGTACTCTCTTTTCTTGAAGGACTAAGATTCAGAGTCAAGAATTAGCGCGAACTATGTTTAGTATGTGAATTATGCTGTTTTTGGCATACACATAGAGATATAGTACTTTACGAGTAGTGGATGGTATACATCATATTGATGGGTGTGTTCTCTGCATCATAAAATATATTATAGTTAATGTCAAAATATAGTTTATGGTTCAAGCTTTGATCTATAAGTTAATACAAATTTATGTATATGTTTTGTATATCAATCCCACTGATACTTTTCAGAAAAAAGGTATTAGTAGAACTAATAACTAAAAAAAATTACCATATATCTTAGATATATTACTTGTGAACCAACAAACCATTTAGTCAGCGAAAGACATAATTAAAAGAATAATACTAATGAATTATACTAATCAATGTAGCAAATATTAAGTCCAGTATTTTCAGAGAATATATAAACAAACCTAAAAAATTTATTATGGCAATGTAGAAGATGAGTTATGTTTGTGAGTGTCGAGAAATAAAAAAGTTTTAATTTACTAGACAGATAAAAACATTTATGTATAAAAATAAATACGTCTGCGTCATCGATAAATATGGGTTATTCGCCTCAATTCGTCAATTTGCTTTTGCACTGATGAAAAGAGACATAATTGTAGTCTTTAATAAAGTATACTTAAATCAAATATCTTTTAATTCGCCATTGGTATTTGTAAAACCTGAAGTCGGATTCATTACTGTCAATGTAAAACTATAAATAATAACACATTGTGTGTGTTACCTGTGCGTTGGTTACGATTTTACAGTGATATATGTAAATAAATTTGTATATATATAATTTATTTCTTTATTTAAAGTTATATATATAGTAAGCAGTTAGTAACAATACAGTCTTACTTGCTATGTTAATTTTAGTCTGTTTGTTAACCAAACAAAAAAAAACATGAAAATGGACACCAAGGTTTTAAGTTCTTTGTTTTCAATACATTTAGGATTTCATTGGTGCTACGTCAACTAATTTAAAATCATTTATTCTAATTAGACCACCTAAAATGGTACTTTTGAACGTCAAATAAAAAAAATGATTTCAGTTGCCCCTTCCAAAAGGTAGTTTCGTGTGGAATGGGCAAGAAACTACACACTTACTATTTTAAAATAATCTGACATGATGCATCTAGAAGACCCTTTTCTGAACGATGGCAATAAAAGCGTCACTTACATGGCAATTGTAATAGAAATCATAGAAACTAAAACAATTTTCAGACTTCTCTGGGATAATTGTATATTTTCATTCCTAATCCAGTGTTTTAATACCCTAGAGAATGTTCGCGTTACCTGAATAATTAATCATTAACTTTTAAATATACCTTTTTGGGGTTTATAGAGCATTTTAATAATAGGCTTTAATATTAATTAAAATTAGAATTTTATGTTAACATCAAACGTTTCAACGCTAGATAAGATAGTTTGTCTAGACGTGTGGCACATGGTATTTCAAAATATAACCTTTTAAGCATTAATAATTTGTTATATTACCTGTGATGGTGATTGTGGGTTCTTAATAAGCGAGCCCCTACGCGCTGATGGCCGCCGATGCATAGATGGCGCTGTGATCGAGGCGCGTCGGGTGACGTCTCCCGCCGCCATTTTTATTTATCTAAACACAATCACAAAATAATTTTAACCAATACTGAAAGTTTTCCATTAAGAGACTTAAAAGTATTGGGTACTATCTTATCTGAAAAATATCGTTATCTTAAATTATTAGTATTAAGTTAGCTGCCTGAGTAAAGCGACGATGTATTAAAACAAAAAATAAAAAATTCTATTATTTAGACATATATAGAAACACCAGTGTTTAATTATACTACAATTAAATGTAAAATATAGAAACATTTATTTAAAATAGTTGTATACAAAATTACAACAAATTCAACTCAATGCACGTTATGAATGCCTACTATAATTATTTATTATTTATATATATAAGTTAGTACTTATAGCACCTGCTAACACGGATGAGAAATGAGAATAACAAAAGAGCAAATCAAGTTTTTTTTTATTAGAACCAACCGACCAAAGAGGTTGATATATGTGTTGATATTTATTAATGTTGTTTATTGCTCCTATTAATGAAATTATTTTAATAGTGAATTTTAAAATATAAAAGTTTAAATACAAAATAATTTGTAATAAATAATATTTTGTGTACAAAATCAGAACAAAAAAACTGAATGTTTCACATAATTTCGTACAAAAATACTTTGCTATTTAGGTAACAAAAACCAAACGTCTGGAATAAAGACAAGTATTATAAGGTAATATAGTTTAATGCGTGCTCATATTTTAGTTGTTAGTTTTTAAGGGTGCAAAAAGTTTTCACATAACTTATGTCAAAGCTTTAAAATATAAAATTTGGTTCCTATTTACTTGTGAATATCGTATTGCAACAAGTAGTGTAAAAGATAATCCTTCAATGAAATTTTCTCTCACTTAAATCTCAAATATATTATTTAATATTTTATTATTTTTACATGCGAACATTGTCTTTAATATAAAAGATAAGACTTATTCTCCCTAACAATATAATATCAAGTTAATTCTACGCAAATGATTACTGCCTCGAGAATAGTTTAATAAAGATATGACGGGTTTTATGAGGGAAATAAAAGAAAATTTATAAGAGCACCTACACAAACTATAATACTTTCACGGGTAAAGTAATTATGTTACGGCCGTAATATAAAACTTGATTTTCATGAATGTGTGTGTGTGAATGAAGAAAATCAAGGTACCTACTACCATAGCCTTCTAGTATGTATCTTTAAAAAAACTCACATAATTTGTGTTAATTTACCTCTACATTTAAATGTTCTGTACTTTACAACATACACATTAAGAAGGGAATTGAATTCTTGCAGCTTCAACCATATCTCCTTTCGTCTTAACTTTTCCCGTAAAAAGACATATTTGAATTTCAAGAGTATGATTATGAGATACGTTTAAGAATATAGCCCATGGACCTGCACAAGCCTTTATCTTGAATTAAAATACAAATACAACATCTCTCTTGAAGTCAACGACTGATATAATGTCGACTAAATATCTTCGGAATATAAAAATTACTGAATATAAAAGAAAAACATGTACACATTGAAATGCTTTCAATGAAATGTGATTCTGTTTTTCAATGTTTGAAAGATCATATAACAACATTTTTTTCATAACTTGTTAAAGAGGTACGGAAATAGAAAATATTAATCCAATTTCCCCGAAATTTGAAGTTAGACGCTCATTTGAGCATGACGTCATACTTGGGAGAGTGGGCGAAGAAAATAGCTGAATAGAGTTTGTTTTCTATCAGCCGAGACATCTTAATGTATTGCAGTCGCACTTTATATTCAATTGGTAATGGAGCCTACTTATACACAAACATATAATTATATATAGAAGTTTTAATAATACTTTCTAGTTTATAAACTGAATTCGCATATATTTTACGTCATTGCAATCTTCATTCAGCACTGAAGTATACCGAATGTGATACGAAGTCACGTTTTCTTAATGGAGATAATCTCGTGAATTTTTTGGACATTTGGACATGACTTCTGACGCTTTAAAAATATTAAACGTGTATACAGATAAACAATTTATTTATGAAACAAAAATTCAAAATCTTTATAAATCAGTCAAAAATTATCTTCATATTATTTAATCATGTTACTTTTATTTGGAGCTTATATAAATGTTTATACATATATTTCTATTCCCTGCTGTACGCCCTTGACTTGCGAACTGGTAGTAAATGTAAATTTAGACGTAATTTAACATCTTTTCTGACGTTTATAAGTGTACTTGTTTACCTATATGAATAAAGTTATTTTGAATTTGAGTTTATACTCTGAACTCCTCCCGTATACGTTTGAGTGGTCTAGTTTCATAAATCAGCCCTGCAGATTAGATATTATACAGTCAGTATCTAATATTTTTTTTATAATGAATATTTTATAAAGGTTTAATTTCTCGAAATAAAAAAATACTAATCATGTGATTCCAAAAATAATTTTCATTCCTTCGATACGAAAAGAAAAAGCCAACATCACGAGGTGTTCCCAGGCGGTCACCCATCCAAGTACTGACCTCGCCCGACGTTGCTTAACTTCGGTGATCGGACGAGAACCGGTGTATTCAACGTGGTATGGACGTTGGCGATGGCGATTTCGAAAATATCAAATATAACATTATAGCAAAACGCGTGGTTAAAACTTTTGGGTCTTCATTTTTCCGTTTAGCCCCCTTTCACAACGCGCGATAAGGAACTTCGTTGTAAAAATATTTTAATTTCTTCTCACGTCCAAACCTGGATCCAGCTCTAAAAAGGGTGATTCAATGAATCAATAACTTTCTTTCAGTTTCTGCTTTAAGTAGAAATATGGATAAATGATACATTTTATGGAAATAATTTTCTTTTACGTGTTAATTTATAAGCCGTGACTGGTAACATATGCAGCTGACAGTACCGCCATTTCTCCGTCACACACTAAATACCATATTATTTTAATCCATGTCAACATAAGCCACTAACGCTAGTAGCGTTAACGACTGTGATTGCGTATTTTGTTCGCTTAATTGCAGTTTCTGAACTAACTTGAACCACAAATTTGCTCCACATCGGAACCGAAAATATGGTAGAGTTTCTGTGGTTATTTTATATACTATGTCAACTTTGTGTTAAATTTACATAATTCAATTCATACTCAGTCTCTATCGTTTAAAGTACTCCGTCACAAGAGTTTTATAAATATCATCACAAATAAATCAACTTCGCCAATCGACTAAATAAATTATTATTAGACGTCAGCGGGAATAAATGTTATTTTTTAAGAAATAATTTACAAGATAATACAGACTCTTAACTTAACTTTGAGTTTAAAGTCGTAACAAAAATTTAATTTTTAATTCAGGATTTATAATATCGGTGTGAAAAACATGTGTGATTTAATTTATAATATAGAAACTATTATTGTACGTTAAAACTTCTATTTATTTATTTAAATGTTTGTGCATAAGTAGGCTCATTACCGATTAAATATAAACTGAGACTGAAATGTGTGTGTACAATATACACATGTACGTATATATAATTTTCTACAAATATTTAAATTTATTTCATGTTTTCATTGGTAAATTTTTGCATAGACCTTTTTTTTGTTCATTAATTTTATTATTGAATAATTTAGTTAATTTACCCTGGTTGATTGTAAAACCAAGACAATAGGCTTATAAAAAACAGAAGTGTGTTAGATATACGGAACGTATTTGGCTATGAGAGGAAGAGAGAAAGAAAATGTGCGCGCGCACTGCTGTCTCTTTTGCTTATATCCCCCACTCAACTTCCGTTCGCCTTGCCCGATCACACTTTTCGTAACGCAAGTCAAGCGTGCGTAAAGAATTTACACTGCAATATTAGTGTTCCAATCAATTTCATTCGTTATTTGCGCTGAGATATCTCATTTTCACACCACGCTCTTCCGTATTGCGTTAATTAACATACGTTCGCCGACTATCGCGTGACATACAGACATTCGACGTAAAATTTTAATTAATATTCTTGCGAGATATCTATTTGATTTTTTTTAATTATGTAAGATTTAAAATATATATGACACAACAATAAGTCTTAGGAATTTAAGCTCAAAATGTTTCCGTCGAATGAATTGAATATATCGTAAACACAAAGGTCAAAGTTGATTCGATACAGAACTTTCATTAATGCGCGAATTCCACATTTCGGCGAATCGTATATAATGTGGATCGCGGTAATATAAACACTTTTATTATTGTTTCATTTATACCTAAAGGATGAATGAGCAATGTATGAATATTGTATGGATCTACTTAAATACATTGGGAAAACAATTGTGTCCTGGCATAATGAGGTTTTATAGAGTGATACTTAAAGAAAACACTTTTTTTAACGGATTAAAGTTATGTATTATTGTAAACTTATAATTATTTAAACATAATTTTAAATTTATCCGACGTTTCGGGTGCTTCACAGCGTGCGTGGTCACGGTGACGGTTAAAATTATGTATAAGTAATTATAAGTTTATAATAATACATAACTTTAATCCGTTAAAAAAGTGTTTTTCTTTAAATGTGTAAAAGTTATGTTAATAAAAGACAATACTAAAGTGATACTTGAATAGTTTCAAGTTTATTTATTTATTAATAATACTGCAGCTTACATACATATGACAAAACATTTGTCTGTCTGTTGTCGGTTGGCTAATAATAATCCTTTAATTTAATCCATTCTATAAAACTGCGGTCAGAATGAACCCACACAAATATTATCTTTTGTTTATTCCAGCCAATAAATCGCATATTTGAAAGATATAAAACAGAACTGATGTAACTTCTCTAAAATAAATGTGTTTGCGTAGTATATTGAGTTAATTGATATTATTTAATATAATTTAAACGTCAGGTATATTTTGTGTATGAAATATGCAGTAAATACTCCGAGCATTATCGGTTTAATGTAGGAAGCAATTATGATCTTTATTGAATCACGTTGGCCTTAAAATAGGAAATATTTATACAGAATTAAAAGTCAAAGGGTGAAGTTCAGCTTATTTATATATTTATCAAATTGGTTTGAAGAAAGCTTTCGTCTTTTTTGGATTTTCGGAAATAATTAAGAGAGTGAGAATGTCAAACTCGATACGAAATGAATGTGGAATGTGTCTTGTTTGTGGTCAGTCAAACGACATCGTATCGCGTCTCTGTGTATCTCACAGACAATTCCTATTGTCTGTGATATTCCTACTATTGACTTCACGGTAACATCAAATACATTATGTGTTTAGTTTCTCACACTCTGAACCCACACAGTTTTAAAATTAAATACAATAATCATCTAGGTGAGCAGATGAAAATCAGCACTAGCACAACCACGCGAACCACTGTCATTTT
Source organism: Pieris rapae (assembly GCF_905147795.1). Classification (NCBI taxonomy): domain Eukaryota; kingdom Metazoa; phylum Arthropoda; class Insecta; order Lepidoptera; family Pieridae; genus Pieris; species Pieris rapae. The sequence continues at coordinate 10,600,206 of NC_059511.1, forward strand.
CACAGGACAGGAAGGTTTTGTTTCAGAATCCAAGAGAAACTTTAGGGCCGTTAAGATAGTGTGTGTGTGTGAGACAGATTTGGGATGACTAAAACATACATATATTAGAAATAGTTAAAATTAAACCAGTGTTTTTTTTATTTATACATTTATCATACTGGTGATGACATTTTATGAGATTAGTCGCAGAATCAATAATGAGATAATGAAAGTGGGTTACATTATTAATTCCTACGCTCGAAGTTAAACAGTTCACAAATGAAGTCCCGTTAGAAAAGTTACTAATGTCGAATCTCGACTATCAATGGACTAACCCATACTCACTAGGACATTCCCCTCTTTATATAAATTTTGGCGTTTTCCCTTTTCATAGAATATAATTCATAAGTCATAGGTAATTTGCCGTTTAAATTATAATTTAAAAATCAGCATTATATTTAAAATTCTAAATATTTTTTTATATACGTATCACAATGTTCTCATAAGATCGTCAAAAGAGAAATATATATGAAATGCTTCTACATACATTTATTGCCAGTCCTCAAATCAAGGGCGTAGAACAGAAGAGAGGTGACCCATTTTACCCATAGGAATAAATGATTTTTGACTTTTGACTTTGAATTGAATCCAAAATGTTTTCGCATAAGCGTAAAATACGCGAACTAAGTTGTCTATCAAGGAGAAATGAAAACGCAATACGGCTTCTTTCAAACAACATTACAAAAAGTAACGAAGTCCTACGAAGGCACATTTCCTAAAAAAGAAAAACTAATTAACATTTCCTTTTGAGGATGTTCACAGTCACCCTCAAAATTGAGGTATTAATTTCAAAACATTCTTATTTTCTCTAGAAATTTGAACTTTATAATTCAGTCATTTATATTATACTAGCTGACCTGGCAAACGTCGTTTTGCCATGTATATCATTTATAATAAAAAATAGGGGTTGATGATGACTTTTTAAAGCTGTTGATACAGTTAGGAAAAAAATTATCTCAAAATAAAAAAAAAGCTATTTATGGGTGAACTACCCTTAACATTTAGGGGGATGAAAAATAGATGTTGTCTGATTCTCAGACATACCCAATATGCACACAACATTTCATGAGAATCGGTCAAGCCGTCTCGGAGGAGTTTAACCACAAACACCCCGACAGGAGAATTTTATATATAAGATCTATGCATTTGCTGTAACAAGCTAGTCAATTAGTGTAGAGTTAGTTACGCACTTATTCCTTTTATAAACTGTTTATAAAAATCTCCTTTCTCTTTTTTTTTTTTAAAACAGTAATTTTGTCTTACTTCAAGTGGTACATGTTATTTTAACAACTTGAATTTGATTTAATATCATGTTTCTTGTATGAGCTGTAGAGAATTTACTCTCAAAACATCGTCGGCCATAATAGAAATAAGTAAGAAATAACAACATTAATAATTTATTAGGAAATCTGTTCGTCTAACGGAGCGTAAGGTCTTACACAAACTTTACCATGTGTTTCAATTTATTACGAGAATCTAAACGAATTATCTCTTCCATTAAGCGTTTCGTCGCTTCGTTTAGAGAAATACAGTACTGGCGGCCTTATTACTTTTGAGCGATCTTTTCCACCCAACAACTGTGAGAAGATTTTTTTTTATAAGTCTTTATCTTGCAATCAGTCAGCAAGACTATGAGCAGATGTGTTGAGAGCTGTTAGGCGTTCAGAGCTAAATCTCCAACGAGACTGTTCCTCTGTCAACCGTGTCTATCAAGACTTAGGATTTGTCGATTTGGAAAGAATAAATAAGATATTTCCGCGGTACAATGTCGTAAAGCACTATAACGACTGTTTTAATATTTTGTAATTTTTACCTTCCTTGGAGGATGTACTATAACAATATTTTTTTTTTAATTATTTCAAAACATTTAACAAAAAAACAAGACGTGGATGTATTTATTCTACGGATATTATTTTAGTAATACTCAATACAATGTTAGTAATACTCGTTTACAGTAAACCCACGAAGAAGATCGCAACAACCATAAAGATAGATTTAGTTTAGATTTTATTTCTACCAAATAATCTTTGACTGAGTTCTAGAACTATCTAAGTATCTAGTAATTTCAAATTACTAGATACTTAGATATTAGTATAGAGTAGTTTGGTAGTATTATTTATTGACTCAAATATTAAATTTCAGTTTTCTTTAATGTCTTTTAATAATGTCTGTTACTGTTTTCTGTTTCATATTTATTGTTTATCTATTTAATCTGTTTTGGCTACCTATTTTGTCTTATAATATGTAGGATATAGATAGATATAAGCTGTAAGATTACTTATAATTAAATAAATAAATAAAATAAAAACTTAATACGATTCTAAAAACGGATAAAGAGTGCTAATGATATATCTCCAATTCTCTATCTTCTCTAGATAATTTCGTTCTAAACATTCGTCAAAATGTGCCATCGCAATGTGCGGTTACCGAGCCGTCGGTAATAATTATACTTAAGCCGTGAAACGTATCGTAAACGCTTGTGCTCCTCAGTCTAATTAAATGAATTACTGTAATGTATCTGTAGTTATTATTTAACTATTCACACTAAATACATAACAGCAATGTTTATGTCGTCGAATAGGAAAATGCTGCTTCATTTGATATATGTATTTGTATCCTAGTAATAATAGTAATTACCTTTTTTTGTTATTCTACTACACAAGATATGAAGTTATTTAGACAAAACTAATTGAAAAAATGTTATTAAAACATGATAATTTAAATAAAAAAACATTTTCTGATTCGTCCGTATGTATTTTCTGTGTTTAAGCATTGTATTTTCAGCAATTTAAAACTACAAGTGATATTTATGGGCAGTTTTTGAGTTTATCCAGTTCATACAGGCAAGAAGCGTGCGGGGCACTTTATTTTATGTTATGTAAGGATAAAGGTAATTAATAAATTTATTAGAATATCCAAATTTTAACGGGTACGAAAAATATAATCGCGTTTAATGTATGAACTATTTGTCATGCAGACATTGTCTTTAAAATTATTTTTTTTCTTCTATTCGTTTGTCTAAGCGTTTTCAGTCCAGGATATTTAAGCAAAATATTGTAACAATTAAAAATAAGAGTAACTTTAATTTTTTCTTTTCATTTTTTTATATTTCTATTATTAATGTTTAAAAAATATATATATATATATATCGATTTCAAATATCCTGGCATCGCACGGAGAATTGTGTAATCGATCATGACTATATGAACTAGTTATATGAAATCTAACTACATAAATATTAAAACAACTAAAAGCACAATTCACTACACCAAAAATACACAAATCACTATTACATAATTACGTGACATACATTTTACACTATGCGCGTGGGCAAGCGATGCGCGGCGTCGACGAATCGCGGTATACTGCGCCCGCTGAGTTTAAATTTAAACAACTTCATGTTATTTATTATCTACTTTCATACAGTTTATAAAATTTCACGACGTATTTTTGGCAAGTGTATAATGTTTTTGATCGGCATTTCAATGCCTTTGGATATAAAAATTCCACGGAATCATAATCAATGGTTTTTCAATATGTTTATTTTTATGACAGAGCTCTATCCTGTTCCAATGACACAGATTTCTTGCTTTCAGTTGGTTCTTAATACGCTTTTTTAGTTTTCCAGAGAATCAAACCAAGTTGTATGTCCTTAATGAATCTGCCGCGGGGTCCTTATATTATTTAATACTATATTATAAGGTTTTATAAGTGTAATATTTAAAATGTGAAAAATTAGATCTTTCAGTCTTCTAATACTAAAGCTGAATTCCTGATTTTTTATAAAAATAAAAATAAAACACGTTTATTTTGGAACATAAGATCATCATGGTATCACTTATTCCCCGTCATTAAATTCGAACCTGTTGGCATCCCAACTCATCGGCAAAGAAGACAGAGGGTGTTGGCCGAGAGAAAAAGCCGGCGTAGAAAACTCTCGGTACTCTTTTTTAAAAAAAAAGCAAATCACAAAATACAGTGACATATATACAATATAAATATACACTGATATCAAGTAATAATAGCTGAATATAATAGAGCTTTTCTGTCAAAGTCCTAGAAAAGCTCAAGTTTTGAAATCGCTAAATAAATTGTTGAGGCTAAACAGTGGTTATGATATTTAGAAATATCATTAAATATTTAAGCGTGTTAAATTATATTTTATTTATTCTCACTTCTTTGCACAAAATGTTCAATCGATAAAATAGAAGACAAGACTTAGGTGTTCCAATATAGCAAGTTTATCAACACTATACTTAAAGTAGAATGCTTTTAAGCGTAGGTGTATCAGTCACGTAAACCAAGATGAAAAATTGAAAGATCGCCCACAAGTCTGAGATCTGATGCCAGAGTATAATTATCTTGACTTTGAATGTTTCACGAAATGTTAAAATAAAAATATGTTTCGAAAGATTTATTTCTCTTCTTAATTTTTATTAATGATAGGGATTATTATACGTATAAATCGAGTACGTGCAAGATTTGTTAGCCTAGTTTTATAAGAAGTTTCAGTAGAACTATTTATTGTATGTGTTCAATTCATTAAACTTCTAAAGTGAATAGCACACAAAAAGCACACACGGGATTTCTCAATTAAATCATTAGCAATTACCAAAATAGAATTAACATCCGACATTCTGTAACTGTCTAAATATGAACTGGAGATAAAAAAAGGATTTTATTAAATCATATAATAAGTATCACACGATTATGACAAATGACAAAATTGTAGACGATTATTTTTTTTTGTAATTTTTTTTATAGACAAGTAATTTTTTTAAGTAAAACTTCTTTATCGGCGTTGGGAAAAATTTACCGTCCTTTTATTCCGTTACGCCGAACGCGTGACATTTTTTGGTTACACGGCGTCATATTATTTTTGTATAGGGTAACCTGATGTTAAGTTATACTGACGCCCATCGAATTGGTTCGGAAATACTTCAGTGGGCAGCTGGTTCCACAAAGCGGCGGTGCGTGGCAAAAACTGCCTTAAAGTCAGATCAGTTGTGAACGATGGACGACGGCCTACGCAGTCGTACAATATTAACTCCACCACACACTGTGCTTCAGTCATTTGTTGTAATAGTGTTAAGATACTCTTAGTTTATTTTTCTTAAATATATAAAATTTTCCAATATCCCCTCGACATATAATAATAATTAAGTGTACCATTTCTATTTTTTTATTCACAGGCGAGTGACGCATCTCACTGTCTAACCGCACAAATCTTCCAGTTGCGATCTTCTCAGTCTCTTGAAAACACATTAAAAAATTGCCTATTGCTACGTTAACCACAATAATTAATATGAACTAGATTTCCTTAAGCCGACCCTTCAAAGCAATCACGACTACACCCAAATCTCGAAACACCAACCACCAAAGTTTTACATTCTAATTAAATTAATAGAACCTTAACAATGAACCATACGGCCTATACACGTGTTGAAAGCCTTTGTAATACCAAAACTTGAATACCTTAACGGAGTGACCGTTTAATGTCAGTTATTTCAGGCTGGGCTCAAAATAGGATGATCGTTAGGCATTCCCGGAACATTGCCCTATCTATCAAACTCAGTTATGAACGCAAGTTCAGAGTGATATATAGGTATCGCTATTGTCCTTCCATGTTCAATCAGCGTAAGTTTACTTATTAATAGGTGGGTAATTGTAACTAGAGTCTAGACTTGTGTCAAATTCATTCTGCTTAGGTATATGTATGTATAAATTAAAACGGTAATTATTTGATTTTTACATGGGTCGTTTCAATTAACTGCAGGTGCCCTTTTTATTTTTATAAACATTAAAGCTAACCTGCTAATATTATGGTAATATTGTACTAACACATTATATCGTTGTTAATTTTAAAGTTATTAATGTTGTATTCTTTTTCTGTATAGGATACATCCAATATATTATCGATATACATATTTTTTACTTTTTTTCTTCCAGTATTTTTAGAAAGAAGAAGAAGTTAAGGAATGTTTAATTGCCAAAAATGTCATTTGACTTTAAAATCTTAATATATATATATTTCTTGTGTGCGTGTGTATGTGACTGAACTCCTCCTAAACGACTGGACCGATTTAGACGAAATTTTTTGTGTGTGTTCAAGGGGATCTGGGAATGGTTTAGATTCACAATTTTGTCCGCTGGACAATGTTTTTTTAATTAATTTTCAATTTATTAGTTGTTGTTGATTTTGGAATGTTTTACATTGGATCCGACAGACGGCGCTACCATCGCAGTGTCAAATTTTAAATAATATTCGAATTTTAATCTGTCCCGAAATTTAAAAAAGGTTTTGTTATCATTGTGTTATATCGTGTGTGACCATGTGCTGGATCGTTAGATATTGTCATAATATTTGAATAATAATTTTCATCAAAATGGCTTATTAAAAATTGAAATTTTGAAATTAAAGACGTGTAGACAGGACAACGTCTGTCGGATCCGCTAGTATTCTTATGTATTTTTTCACTTGAGTTACTGCCTTAGATTATAGACATGGTATTGTAAATAAGTAATAACTGTATTACATTCAAAGTGCTCCCGAATAAAAGTAAACCAAATAAATGTCCTAAGTACAAATTCAATTTATCGTGTCCATAAATCATGATATGGAAACGAATATTTACGCATTTTAGTACGTGCCACGTCGTGAATGTATACGTTACGGGGACCACTAAAGTTTATTACCCTCGCCAAGGCTACATGTAAAAGTATTGGACACAAACACTCGAAAAAATAGATGAGGCACGCCATTGAGTAAAATACCGAATGAAATGTTGACCTTTCTAAATTGGGAACTCGTTTTCTCAATTTCGTTCGCAAGATTTGGTGTACTAGACAAATTGGTGTTATTTCAACTTTTACGAGAATTTTCTAGAATTTCCATATGGTTTAGAAGTAACAAAATCTCTTTTCTTTGAAAAATATTTTGGTGCACAGCCTATGATACAAGTCACCTGGTCGAACTATGGTTCAACCGCGTGAGTTGTAGGTTGAGAACACCCCGTTTATCCATTCTTAAACAAGGCTTAAACGTATCATTAAACTAAACTAATATCCACGATTTTGTTTAGATTCAAAAGTACAAAGATTATACTATCAATAATGTCCACGTGGTATCCAATTGTACTAAAGGCCACTAAAGTTCGTTTGAAACACAAATAACCGGGAGCATAAACAAGTGTGGACGAGATAAGGGACAAGTAACTTTATGGATCTGTTTTCGGTGGCGGGATTAGTGTGGGTGTAGCAATCCGACACGAATGTTTTAGATCAAGTGCGTTTATCGCATATGCGAACGTTATTTTGCTATGATAGCGTTTAATAGTCTACATTTCTGTTTTCTAACTCAAATGTCTCAAATGTCGAAGTAAAAAATTATGAACGTTCCTTAGTGTCGATAAGAAAAGCGTAGGCGAAAGGTTAATATTAAATATATGTAAATTAATAAAAGAGATGTGGGATCTCTCTGTGTGCATCTTCTACCAAATTTACGATGGACACTCTTCCTCTGAACACTATCCAGCTACCGCAGCTGGATCTCATCATCGGACGTCTAGGCAGAATTCGAAATACCATCCGTATCACCTTGACGTCTGCTGAGCACCAGCACTAAGTGAAACGAGTTGCCCACTGAAGTAAGTCCGAACCAACTCGACTTAGGGTCCTTCAAGAAAAGAGCGTAACAATTCTTTAAATGTTGGCGCGATTGTGAACCTTCTGACAGCGCGAGTGTCCATGGGCGGCGGATTTACTTAACATCTGGTGCTCCTCCCGTTTCCTATAATATAAAAACCATTTCTCTCATTGTTTTATCGTGTTGTGTGAGTATATATTTTTAAATGAGTAATGCGATGCGACCAGAGGGACAGAAAACATTGATTCTTTCTAAATTCCATAAATAATTAACTGGCTAGTAAAAAATAATTTACGTCACAAACATTCCTTTTAAATATTAGCTAATTAATTCTATTATTTTAATTTATGTTGAGTTTACAAAAACATTTAAAAACGATGTTTTATCCAATCAGAAAGTTTAACCTTTGATTCAACTTTTAATGCTAAATTTAATAACATATATTTGTAATGGACAACGATATTGCTAAATATAAATAAAATTATCGTAATGAGGACCCAAATAAATGTTTTGCCCAAAATTATCTTGATCCGAAATATCCATAGGGAATCGTAGAGGGATACCGCGCCCGGTTAGCGGAATCAATAAACAGATGGTTCGGATTGCTTACTTATTAGACAATTTAGAATAAAATTACAAAATAATACTTTTTACTTGTCTTATAACAAGATATTATATCATGTCATAATAAAATATATAATGTAAAAGTTGTGAATATCGTAGCATTGTGTCATAATTTATGTTTTAAATTTGATGTGTTTGTAAATTGATTTTGTTAATAGGATTTTTAATTATTAAATGTTTTTGTTGTGATCAGTGTTTACTGTGTAGCAGTGGCAAATCAGTGATCCTGGTGATGCTGTCAGTGTCAAAAAGATTTGGTCTCATGTATGATCAGTGATTGTGTTTGTATTTATTTTATCAATTTCAAGATGTCATATGGAAAATGGTGTAATGGAAAAAAAATTGGCGATTAAAAAGAGTGCCGGAGAGTTTATTTCCAGTTCTTCTCTTCCGTTCTACGCCCTACGAACTGGCAGTAAGTGTAAAATTAGCATGCATTTAATGTATATTTCTTTTTTTAACGTTCATAATTGTAGTAGTATTATTCAATAATTTTTGATTTGATTTCATTTATATATGTATGTGCATGTCCTTTAATGAAATAAACGTTTTTTATTTTTCTAAAGATTTGTTTGCTTCAAGTTGCCGGCCATTCACATCTATAATAATAATATTAACACATTGAATGCTTAAACAATCGATACAAAGTAATAGACGGAAACCAAATCTTTTTATGGCAAAATTTGATTAAGTAGTATGAATGTATATTATTATTTTTATTAAAAAAACATTTTTCGTATTCGAGCACATTGAGTGCCGAATACTCGGATCCGAGAGCTAGGATGGCAATGTTTTGAAATGAATGAAAAGGACACGGATCCGAGAAAAGAGCACTTAATGTGTTAAGGTACGCTTGTTATTAAAAAAAACCCTATAAGTAATTGAAAAGAAATTATTTTTATATAACAGCATAATCACGATATGGTTAACTTGTTCAGTGAGACGAAAATATCGTAAAGGCTTAATTTGCATTTCAAATATAACCTTATGCAGTAACTCAGATTTATATGCAAGCTCGCTCTGTAATTTTGAGCCTTTGTGTAATAAAAAGCTACTCGAAAGTTGTACTACTGTTTCACATTTCATTTATTCGTTTATATTCACTAAAGTCCAATGTTTAACTGATCAATGTCTGCTATAACTGAAACTGATCATTATTTGTAAGTCAAGTTTATTTATGTCGTATTTTTACAGCTAACATAATTTATATACAGCAAGTTTACTACGAAATGAAAAAAACAATAAATAATAAAATACGTAATACCTAATTCAGCTGTGATGTGTGATGGGATAATCTTAATTCTCCATTTTATTTGTAATTATCGGTTTGAAACACATTGACTTAGTTTATTAATTTATCAACGCTTTATATTATATATCAAATCACAGTAAACAATTTGGCATCTACCTAGGTAATACTGAAAATGTTTATAAAATGAAAAACGGCTTAATGTAGAAAGTTGCCAATACTTTTATTGTTTTTCGAAGTAATTTCCGTTCCTCTTTACACATTGTCGTATTCGATGGAACCACTGAGAAAAGCAGTGGGCCCATTCTTCCTTAGGAGTCTCTTCTATGACATTGACTTCTTCCTTTCTTTACCTTGGCCGATTCACGAAAAAAAAACACCCCCTGAGCTGATTGCCTTTTAGTTCGTAGCAATAAATCCAGCTTTCATCACTTGTTACGATGTCAAAAACAGCATTTAAGTCACAGCCGTTGAACTGATCTAACATCTGGTAACCCCAGTCCATGCGAAGGTGTTTTGCGATCTTCTTTAAATGTTCGTGAAGTATTTTTTGAACTTGACTCATACCAATGCCTAGGCTTCTCCGTATCTGCTGATAGGTCACTCTCTTATTTTCCTCTATCATGCGTCGCACAACACTGATGTAATCTTCACCCGTCACTGTTAAAGGACGTCCCTCACGCGTTTCATTAAGAAATGCTAAATGCTAATCATAGCTTTATTTTTGAGTAAGCCCACAATGAAAATCATAGTAAATCATTGACAATTCACAAAAATAAATGACAAATGAAAGCAATATGCATTAGATTACCAAATCGTTCTAAAATTAAAATTAAAAAAAGTTTTTATTAGCAATGTTTCTAACTGGCCACTTCTAGACATTTTCAGTGTTACCCTCATATAACTAGTCTTGCCATAAATACTGTTATATTTTTTTCTGTTTTCAACTTTTTAATTATTTTGAATTCGGAACACATATTATTTTAAAAAATTCTATCGATTTTGCGCCACTTCACAATTTTTTTCGTATTCATTATCAAAGTCCAACATGTAATGGAGTGTTAAAGAAAATATTATTGCAGTAATCTTCTTGCCGAAAGTGAGTATGGAGCCGTCAGTCATATTCCAGACACTTGAACAGCTTGGTATCAGTAATATTTTTGTAGTTTTTTGCTGAATTCACTCAAAAATAAATATTAATTTGGAACAAAACTTATAGTTGAACTAGATATATAAAGAAAAGTAAAAATTTACGGCTCACATAGTATGGTTAAATCTAGATCAAGGAAGGAGAAATATTTCGTTCATACTAAAAATCACAGTTCAAAACTTTACTGTATTTCTTTTGAGAGGCAAATGCGGAAACGCGTGGAAGCTGTATTAATAATATTTAAGAATAAAGAACCGATTTAATCAGCCTGTTGCATTGTACCGCCACTGGCTGTGCTCAACATAAAACACAGAATGTTTTGCAGTCGGGATGTAAAAAACGCGTTTCTTTGAACTAAAATTCAAACTCAAAAATTTCGCTATTTAAATCTATATTATTTTAAGTTTATTTTAATACCACAGTGTCTATATAGTAGTAAAAAACATTTATTCCACATAATTTTAGCCAAAACCGTTTACGACGACATCGTTAAGAACAACATACCGGTTTGACCAAAATCAAAAGTCCCGGCTGAATTCCGTTGTATTAGGTACTTAATAACAACGTCATTTGTTCTTACGACTATCGGATTTTACGACAAAATACGAGTAGGTATGGAAGAGATCCATGTCGTTATTATATATTTTGACTGTATATTTTATTCAAAAATTACTATTAGAAGTGTAAAATACCATAATATATGGGCCAGGTTAGTAGGAGTATAATAAAATATACCTGAAATAATATTTCTCAACGATTTTCACCAAAGCAACTGCTTCATATTAATATGTGGCGCGTATTGTCTCCCTCAGCGTTACTGTATAAAATATTACATCTAGTCGTGCTTTACAATTTCATCGTAATTTTATTCCGCACACATTTTCTAAAGGTCAGGTTATTTCCATGTTATTTTAAAAATTGTTTTATTTGACAAGGTATACTTTTTTTCAGGGTGTTGAAAACATAATTTATATCTATATAAAATAATGCTATAATTTTGTATTTGATGATTCTTCGGCATAAGCAGACTGTTGGGCTATGCCAGTGTTAATTACATCCATAAAATAAAATATACAGGGAATCGTAGGGATGTCGCATATCCTAACTGTTGGTAGCTGATAACTTCTGGCACGATGACGACTGAACTTTGTTTTGACTAGTTTGAATTTGATGTTATTAAATTATAATGATCGCTTATAACGAATTACTCTGAAATTAATATTACAAAACTACTATGACTATAATATGATTTATAGTCTCTTTCACTAGTCACTTTGAAATCAAGTGTCCATGGGCGGTGGTATCACTTAACATCAGGTGTCTCCTGCCCCTTTGCCCTGTTCTATTAAAAAAAAATATAGACTATGAAATAGTATATAAACTTGTATTCTAGTAATATTGGCAAATCGAATAAATCACAAATATTAACGTTTTGAACTGACAAGATTTTGACATTGTTGATTTACTATCTCCGTGACATATGATGACTGTAGCAGCTGACATCATAGCTATTGCTCCGACATATAATATAAAATACCTCTTAATATAAATGAAACTTCATTGTGGAGTATGAGCTAATATCAATTAGATTTTGTACGTGGAAATATCATTCCGCGAATTTTCAAATTTGTTGTTGCAAAGTTCAGTGCAAGTTATTTAGATAGGAAATTATCTGCCACAACCAGCAGACAGGATGCAATCTTCCTCGAGACCACGTATTTATAGAAACACAATTATACACGTAAAATATTAAGGAGTTAGACGACAAACTTAAGCCATAGTTGTGTATAAAATGTTCCTGCTTTTTCTAAAGCTTTTAAATAAAATAGTTCCTAGTCTTGTTTTCATTTGTCTTTAATTAGACTTAACCCAATAATGAATCCAAAATCTCAGATTGAAAACAATCAAAATCATCAGACCGTGACAGTCGATCGATCTCCTATCTGCATCCCAATAACTACACCCTACGAATACAATCCATTTTTGGCGATGGATAGAATGCAATCTCTTTGCTGTTTACACTCATATTTGATAATCAATATTAACCAAATAAAGTAAATAAAACCGTTCAAATAATATTAAAATATCCATGTCTATGTTAAAAACATATCAAATAGCTTTTTTATTATTTAAAACTTGTGTAAGTTTAAATCTTTTATACAAAGTTCTATCCACGTACACCGATCCGACCTTCCAGGGATAGCTTGTATCGACAGATGGCTATTACAATCCGTCCATTGGTTATTGGCACACTTTTATGAATATTTGGATTAAGATGTCTATCTCAGATGGTCAAAAATGGATTGAGATAGGTTATTGGGTTTGGGTGTTAAAGGTCTTTAATTCTTTTTATGTAAAAAAAATTGTTGCATATATAGTAAGAATTATAAGTACAACTAGGTATAATAATAAAATTAATAATTAAATAAATAACTTATTGAGGAGGCAACGGGTGGCCTCAACGCTAAAAATCTTTATTAATAATTTTAATTAGCAGATTTACCTTTTTCATAATTAATCTACAAGCTGACTTTGATAGACGATTATAAGCTTGGTAGTAAGAATATTTTTTATTATTTAGGCCTACCTACAGCCACTGTATTTGCCTACGATTTCTACGTGTATTTTTTTTACATACAAGTAGGTTTTTTTAAACTTTAATCATTATTAATTTCTGGGTCCAGGATACGGTGGTTTTCCCAGGATATACACAAATAAAGAAAGCTCAAATCTGACGTTGAGTTGTCTTCATGTCACTGGTCCATTACTGCTCACAATGCTTTGTATTGTACCTCGTAAGTAAGAAGAGTTTTGCTTGCTGACTACATCACCTGACGAGATTTTTGACGGGAAGGAACATTGCCATTTGCCGTGCAGATTACTCTCTATATACTCCTCTACTGCTTTCTTTTTCATTCGGGTGCTTGGTCGTGACGGACGTGAGAGATGATCTTCTCTTGATTCATTTTCTAAATTAAATACGCTTCGGATCGTCTAGATTATTTAATTATGATATCATGCAACGAAAATGTACCGAGTAACCAAGGTTGTGGGATGTGGTCAAGCCACATGTTTCCGTGATGACACTGCTTCTATTCTATGAATACTTAACGATAGACTCTATTTAAAATTATTTGTGATTGATAAATGGATATAATTAATAGCTAAAATGTCTCTCTCAATCTACTATCAGAACATAAGAGGTATGAAGAGCAAGACTGTTGATATTTATAATAGTGTATTGTGTAATAACTTTGATATAATATGTTTATGCGAGACTTGGCTAGATGCTGATGTATTTTCATCTGAACTGTTCGATGACAGATATTGTGTGGTACGTAGAGATCGTGATCCTGGATTTTGTCGACGGTATGGTAAGGATCATGGAGGTGGTGTACTAATTGCTTATTCTAAGAAACTCAAAATTTTGTTGAGAGATGACTGGCAGTCTGACTGTGTTGAGGACTTGTGGGTACAAGTCACATTGAATGGCGATTTTACTATGAATCTATGTATTGCATATCTGCCTGGATATCTATCGTCAAATGCAGCTTGCGATTTTATTCAGAAATGTGGTCGCATAGTTGGTGACATGTCTGATCACAGGACTTGTATATTGGGTGATTTTAATCTTGGTAATGTTCTCTGGTCAACTGAAACTGGCTGTCCTCTGAACAATTGCTGTGAAAAGTCAAAAGCTTTGTGTGACCTATTCGATGTTACTATGTTGCGACAGCTAAATTTCAATAAAAACTATAAGGGTCGAATACTAGATCTAGTTATAACTGACTGTCCAGACTTATTTACAATTTTACCGACTTTACACATGAGTCGTCTAGATGAGAACCATCCGACATTTGAACTAATACTTCAAACCACTCCTTCTACATTGATTCAGCACACATTGCTTAAAAAACTGTTTTCGTAAAACTGACTATGAAAGCTGCAGAAAGGATATATTGAAAATTGATTGGGCTGAATATTCATTCAATATGGGATGTGACGAATTTGTTCTGTTATTTTACAACAATATACATTCAATCATAGAAAAATATACTCCTAAGTCTAATGGTCCAAACAATAAATATCCGCAATGGTATTCCAAAAATTTAATTAAATTGCTTACATCTAAAAACAAAGCTCATATTAGATATAAGCGATTTGGTAACCCAAGGGACTATGACGAGTTCTCTATGCTCAGAACTAGAACTAAGGAAGTTATTAAGAGGTGCTTCAGAACATATATGGAACGAATTGAAGAGGATGTTAAACTCAACATAAAAGCTTTTTGGCGCTACACAAAATCTAAACGTATCACCAATAATATTCCTGGTCGGATGTGTTATCAAGACAAAGTTGGTACTACGGGTGAAGATATTGTAAACCTGTTTGCTAGTCATTTCTCATCAATTTACTCTTCTAATACCACAAATAACTACTTTCCTAGCTTTCCGTCATCAAACTTCTCTATTGGTAATTTACAGATAACTAGAGAGGAATTGTTAGGAAAGTTACAAAGTGTCGATCTCTCTAAGGGTGCTGGCTTTGACGGGATTCCACCTATTTTTGTTCGTTTTTGCGCTACTGCTCTTGTTGCACCGTTATTGATTATATTTGAGAAATCTTTGCACGAGGGAGTATTTCCTAGCCTATGGAAGATAGCCAAAGTTACACCAGTGTATAAATCTGGAGACAAAGGTGATGTTTTGAATTATAGACCTATCTGTATTCTAAACTTATTCGCTAAGATATTCGAGGGTTTCATCTATACCCATATGTATAACCATCTCAAACATATATTGAGCCCACGACAGCATGGATTTGTTACTGGAAGGTCAACCAACTCTAATCTTTTATGCTATTCTACTTATTTATGTTCATCATTTAATGATAAAAAGCAGGTGGACGCTATATATACCGATTTTTCAAAAGCTTTTGATAGAGTGGACCATTTTGCATTGCTTGTGAAGGCTCAGCATGTGGGGATTCATGGGAACTTATATAGATGGTTAAGTTCTTACCTTTTGAACCGTACCCAACTGGTTGCTCTGAGTGGGTACGAATCTGTGCCTTTTTTAGCAACATCGGGCGTGCCCCAGGGATCGAAGCTGGGTCCTTTACTCTTTTTGTTATTTGTGAATGACTTGCTTGGCAAAATAAGCAGTGAATGTTTGGCATATGCAGACGACATTAAAGTCTTCAGACGTATATCTGATGAAAGAGATTGTGAGACCTTACAATTGGATATTAATACTATCTCTGCTTGGTGCGATGAAAACTTTATGGTTCTGAATATTGAGAAGTGCCGAGTTATAACATTTACAAAAAGTAGGAACCCTATCCAGTATAAATATAATGTTAAGGGTATTCTAGTTGATAGAGTTGAGGTGATTCGCGACTTGGGAGTGCTATTTGACTCTGCTATGTCTTTTAGACCTCATTATAATGATATATGTAGCAGAGCTGGCCGGATGCTGTCCTTCATTCTTAGAACTGCTAAACCATTCAGGCGCGCCGACTCCTTGATTATCTTATATAGCTCTCTCGTGAGAACCATAGTTGAGTATTGTTCGGCGGTATGGACCCCGATATACCAAACTCATATAGATAGATTGGAGGCTATACAAAGGCGGTTTGTCAGAGCATTGTGCTATAAGTATGGTCTTAGGAGAAAAATAAACCAATATGACCAGCGTCTTGCCCACTTTCAAATGGTGAGTCTTGAAAGGAGGAGGTGGGTGAGCGACCTGTGCACTTTGCATAAAATAGCAAATGGCTCATTTGACAGCTGCCTTTTGGAGAGGCTGGAGATCAAGGTGCCGACGCGTTCTGTGCGCATCCAGGAATTATTTGTTATACCTATGACTGATAACAATGTTTCCCAGAATGCTCCGCTCGTAAGAATGTGCAAATATTATAATGCTGTGTGTGCTGAGGTTGATATTTTTCACAATAATATTTGTAAATTTAAAAAGATAGTTCATAGTAAATACTTGCAACCTTAATTACTAATTTAATTGATTAATGTATATGTATATAAGCATGTGTGTGTGTGTATGTATAGATATAGTTTTTTCTTTTATTTTTTATTTTTTTGTCATTCGGTTTGATATGTGTATGTTGTTTAGTTGATATTTAGTGTAAATGCTGTGTACAGATATAACTGGAAGTCAGATTTTTAAATGTTGTTTAGTGTGTAATAATTTTATGTATGTAATTAATCTGTTTTCTGTTTTTGTACCTAAATGTGAAAAATAAAAAAAATAAAAAATAAATATGATGACTATGGGAAGTTGAACTTAAGAAGGTATAGACTTATCACAAACAATATAAATAAATGGTTGGATAATAGACATCATAACTGCACAAGCAGCGAAAGTCAAAGTCAAATCATTTATTTTAATTATGCCTATTAAAACCGCACTTTTGAAAGTCAAATTTTGACGTGACAAGTGAAAAAATAAATAAAAACGTGTAGCACTTGGCGACTGATTTTTTTCTTTACTCTAAAGCGTACCGGCTACGCTTACGCTGCGTCCCCGATCTAGTCAGATAGATGTGAATACGCAGTATGCGTTCCGTCCCACTCTAACGCACCTGCGCTACGTCACCGATCACGCTAGACCGGTGTGAGATGCAGTATGCGTTCTGTCCCGCTCTAGTACGTATTGGTCGCACCTACATTACGTCATCGTGTGTTAGGTATATTTTCGTTACGGAATTTCTTAATTCTGTCGCGCTGTTCATTTAAAAATATCTATGGTAATAGTGCATTATTTACATTATTTTGAAAACTATTTAATCAATAACTAAACATAATAAAAAGCCATAGACTTTTCTTTACTTAAGTATGATTGAATCCTAGATCAGTACATATATAAAATTATTAAAAGAGATTGGATGGAGAGGTTAAAATTTATATTAAATTCAGTCTTGCAAAATTCTCGAATAAGCCTTATAATAGAGTTAATAAAATTACCATAATGTATGTAGTATCAATTAACTTACCATATAACTAGTTAATTGTTTATTCGAGAAAAAAATGAATGACATATCGAGGCTAAATAACTCAAAATAAAACGATATGCCAAAAATTCCGGAACAAATAATACCTAAGTAATTTGAACATATCTTGACATTTTGCGAGACATTTCAAATCCCTGGAGAGGCCGGCTAAGTAACGGATATCCATAGTACAGAAGTTCGATCTATGAGGACACATTTGGAATACTATATTTAGTTTATTCAAGATTGAGAGATCGACTTAGTTTATTTATACTATACAAAACTTTGATGTTATTTATATATTTTTACGTAGTGGCTTCAGCGTGCTACTCTCATCCTTGGAGTCGTAGGTTCGATCCCCGGCTGCGCACTAATGGACATCATGACGGAAAATATCGTGAAGAAACTGGCTTACCTCAGACCAGGCAAATGATCATGAAACTAAATACAGAAATCCGCGGCCTAGACAAACAAAAAAACCTTTTTAAAAATATTTTAGTAGTTTGTGTAATGAAAGGTATATGTAGATTTGCTATTGTATTTTTATATGTATAGATGTAGGTGTTTCAAATGCAAAGAAATTCATATTTCAAAATATATAAGTACTAGCTGACCTGGCGAACTTTGTTCCGCCTTAATGGCAATAAATAAGCAGTTTGGGTTTTTTTATTGGAAAAAATACAAAAAAATTAAATACCTACATTAATCATTCATTATTATTTCTGTATTTTAGTACATAGGTTGCTCTTCCCTTAAGTACCTTGTGATACACATTTTTTCATTTTTTGTTTTATTATCAGGCGCAAAAACAAACAACGCTGATGGTCTTCCGACCCGTGAACATGCCACGTATAATTGACCATGGGAAAAACATGAATGTTCTAGATTTAAACCACAAACTTTTAAGGATTGGCCTTGTGATTTGTTGATGGTCATGGCAAATGCAAGACGTATCGGAAATTGAAGTCTTTTAAATTCAAACGGCATATCGGTTGGGATCATCGGGATCCTCGGAATAAGAACTTCCTCACCTTTGAATTTTCCTATCATTATCGTAGCGTAAATTACATTGTTCTTCAATTTTCTAACCACCAAACGCATACCATTATGTAGTTCAGGTCATCTACATCTTTATTCTTTTTCTTCTTTTTTATCAGTAAGCAATGTAACTCTCATGTTTGTTGTCAGCTGCAGTTTCGTCACATAGCGCCATAGATTTGACGATTTGAGGCAAGCGTTTTTCGTCGACAGCCGTAGATCTTGGAATTACTGGCAGTATTTGGCGGAAATCGCCAGACAGTAAAATCATTGCTCCTCCAAAACATCTCGATTCATTGCGTAAATCTTTTAATGTTCGGTTAAGTGCTTCCAATGCACGTTTATGCGCCATTGTGCATTCGTCCCAGATGATGATTTTCGATGCCGCTAAAACTTTGGCCATTGCTGAGTGTTTTGCAATATTACACGTTGGTTCTCCAATAGTTAGAAGATTTAACGGTAATTTTAATTCTGAATGAGCCGTACGGCATCCTTCTAACAATGTGGCTGCTATTTCAGAAGAAGCAACTGCAACCGCTATGTTGGATCTCGCCCGAACAGTTGCTAAAACTAATGACATGAGGAATGTCTTGCCAGTTCCACCAAGGGCATCTAGGAAATATAAACCACCATTTTCATCATCGTTTGCCTTCATTAAAGTATCATAAACTTCCTTTTGTTGGTATTTCAACAGGGGTACATTCGTTTGAACTACTAAATCTAATTCCTGGTGATCATATTCACGTTCCCGTTCCAATACTCGATTAAATGCGTCATTCGACAACAACAACAAATAGAAACATTCAACATTCTTTGGATGAACTGTATACATACGACAATACCGAGTTTTATAGTTCTCTTCACTGTTTATACGAATGGGCAATAGCACTATCATTATAATTAAATTGTAAATTGTAAAAATAATTAAACGTATTTATTTAATAGAAATCTTTTGAATATTGATTTCTTACAAATATCAAATTGTCATATATACGTCATTACATAGCTGTCATTATACGTCAATTACATAGCTATCATTTGCGTTTTATTATTCCAAGTCTGATTCTTATTTGTTATACCACTTTTTATAGTGACTGACGTTTCATGTCAAGTCCCACGGGAACGCTGTCGAACGGGATAAAAAGTATCCTATGTCCGTCTCCTGGCTCTAAGCTACCTCCATACCAATTTTCACTCAAATCTGTTCTTTCGTTCTTGAGTTATAAGTGGTGTAACTAACACGACTTTCTTTTATTATATAAGTATTATTCAGACCTTGTGTAATTTAAACGAAAAATTCAAAGCAAATTAATTACCCTTTAAATTTTAGCTTATGTTGACCGTGATTTAACATAGGGCTCCACAAGTATTACAGATTTTTTTATAAATCACCATAGCACATAGATTTTATAAGACTTGTACTAATTACGACTCGTAATTGTCATATTGAAACTCGCTTTGGTAAAAAAATCCATTCACATAAAAGTCGCTTTACAAATCTCAACATATATTATGTTTTCACACAAATCTGTTTTGTATTCGTATTAAAATTGCATCCGTAGCTGTGTTCTCGCTCAGTGGACTACCTTTCTAAATATACGAATTTATGTAGCAAAACTGTTGCATTAGAAAACCAGCCTTATGAGGATGTATTAGGTGCGATATTGGTATAGTCACATTTGGTTTTGCGTATGTAGATTTGTAGCGTTTTAAGTAACAATGGATGAATGCTCGAAGCTAGACAATGATATGGAAGTGTGGTTTGTGGAGTGTGATATATTTGACACCGAATAATTGTCTTTGCGAATAGTTGCTGTCGATATGACAATGAATGGGGAACAATGGTAGCAATTGGCTTGAAATAATACGATATAAGTTTTATTCGGAACCTGTGTAGCTAATTCCATAAATTATATTCCTTTCGACACTTGCCATCTTCTTCTTGTAGTGCCTCTCCACTACTGGAGGTTGGGTCGGCTCGTCATACTTCTTATCCTTCGTTAAGCGCATGAGCTATTCTACGCTGGCCACTCCTGTCTCTGATATTGCGGAGCCACGACGTCTTTCTTCACCGCGTCTTTTCCCTACGACCTTGACCATCATGATGACTATGACGGCGCTTGCCTAGTCTTAGAAAAATATAGATACCTCAGAGTACTGCTAAATGACTTTCGGGTTTTCGCTGATGATTTCAAACTTATAAATCAATTCAGCGTTGAAAGGAGCAAAAGCACAGGATCTACTTATCAACGATTATTGCTGATACAGAAATCGTTTTTTTTTATTTGATAACGGCTACAAGGATATGTGGGACTCAACGGTTGCCTGGTTAACCGAGGAAGCCTGGTTATTCAGAGTGGGTGGGCAATAACCATTAAACATTCCATTGGCTCACCGGCCCTATCTTCCGCTACTGGAGATGCCAGGAGCCCGACGGCCTTTCGCATTCAACCCTGGCTTCTTTGGCTAAGGCTTCTGGCAAAGTCCAAAATGCGACACGGAGTTACTTTCTTCCTTTCCTGCTTTATCTGGGGAGATTTATTTGATATTAAGTAACGCCGCCGCCGATGTATGCTCACAATACCAGTGGACTTTAATTGCTTGAATTGGGTTTGTGAGGATTACATACGTGTGAACTAGCAATATCGCTTTTTCTGTTCGTAATTTTTATCACCAAGTAAAAATTTGATTGTAAGCGATTATTATAATTATATTAAGTAGTAACAAAATCTACAACCAAGCTACATCACATATGGCGACACTAAAACGCTTTACCAATAAACCTAGTTCCAAGTAGGTCTAACAAGTGCATTGTCAGATCACGCTGTATAATATTAATAATTGCTACATAAAGTGCCCGAGTGTATAAAGCTCTGACGTCATCATTTCAAAAGCATAATGTATTTTTGTAAGTATGCCGCTGACGACTAGGATGCTCAGCAACACCGAATAGCATCGGTTTTAGGGTTGCCATTTTATTTTATATTTTACCGTAATAACTATTTATTTTAAGCGTAATAAATCATTTTCTGTCTTATTAATCGAAGAGGATTGGAGGCCATGACTTGCTGTCAAGGGTTGTTGCGCCAGTGGAGTAAGTGGACCAGTAAGTTTTAAGCAATGCGACTCGCATCTTTCCTTTTTTAGGAAAGGCATTTCGATGTTGGCCGTAAGGGCCTTTACAGTTCAGCTCGGGCTGTTTTAGTAAGCGGCCTGAATTGGCGTTTTTCCTAAGCCTAGCGAAAGGGCGTCTCATGTGAAACTTGAGCCTCGGCTTGGGCCGTGGCGGGGTGGCCAATCGCCTGAAGGGCAGGACTGGGAGGCCACCTATTCAACCTTAAAAATATTGTGATATAATATTTAGATAAAGTTTGTATAATATGAATAAGCCTCAAGAATTTAAATATACTTTTATGCGTCAGCCCTAATCGCCGATTGAATCCATGCCAGGCGCCGACCTACCAAAATAATTTTAGTTCTCATCTCTATGCACTATTGGAACGTCATAAGAATGGTCATTGGACTACACCTGTGTCGATGTAAGTCTTGAGAAACACAATAAAAAATTAGATTTCCCTTTTAACTTTACCGCATAAAATTATCAGGAAAAGTACAAAAGAATCAGGTAAATTAAATAATTATGAAGGAAATAACGAAATAAAAGTTATATGGGAAACGTGCAAGATACTCAGTCAATTAAAGTGAAATATAAAATAATTGATGAAAGGCCGGCAACGCACTCGCTAGCCATCTTGCATTAAGAGCGTCCATGGGCAGTGGTATCACTTAACATCACGTGAGCCTCTTGCCTGTTTGCCCCCTGTTCCAAAAAATAGCATAAACTAAAAAACAAAAGGAGAATGAATCAAATTTCATCTCAACTGTACTCGGCTTTTATATATATGTAACCTAAAAGTTTATATATTTCTACTTTTGCAACTAATTGCCTGGAAAACCTATTATTGCGAGCTTTTAAAAGAGCCGATGCAGAAATTTTTGAGTCGCTTTAGAAATGACTTATGTCTATTTGCAGTTCCGAAGAAAAACAATAATTCAGTGTTGTGGTTTCCATCCGTACTAAAGTTGTTTGAAAGAGGTATTAAACTTTTACAGATCACCGACTAAAAATATCAAAGAAAAATCAATGTTGTAAATATTATGGTTCAATGAATCCCAACGTGTAATATAATAAGTGTATATATATATATATATATATATATATTAGTATTACGTTTTTGTACGGATCAGAGTTCCAATTCGTAAGCCGACCGAAAAAAGAAAAAGGAATTCATGATGAGCGCGTTTCAAGGCAGTTTTTGACGCGCGGCGTGGCTTTGTGGAACCAGTTGGCGACTGAAGTATTTCCTGACATCGGTCAACTTTGACCAAAATGCGTTCTTCAGAAACTCGTTGAGCATAGAGTTTTGTGGAGGCAGCATGGCGATTTGTCGTGTTTTTTTTGTGGATTCTATAAAATTGTTAAAATCTTTATTTAAGTGTAGCAACCCTAATGCAAAGCCTACGTAGTCTGTGCACAATATTGTGTAATTATTCACTAGTTAATGAGCGAACTTTTAATTGTGTTCGGAGACTGCGGTATTGATTCTGCCATGTATACTTGTTGTTGGCGACTCATAAATAGAAATAGAAATATATAAGTTAGGTTTGAAAATTGTAACTCTATAAATAGAAATTAAGTGCGAGTGTTAAGAGTTATAGGTTAGACAAAATATGTATACAGATTTAAGTGAGAAATATGGTTCAGTTATGAATGTAAATATATTAAATAAATAAATAGAATACTTCGCCGAATAAAAGAGTCACAGCTCTCGACGCGGTATACCGGCGCAAATGTATGTAAGCGTAGCTCTCGTCGCGGTATACTTGCGTAGTACTTAAGCTCGGCGCGGGCGAGTCTCGGGGCAGTCGCGGTTCAGACTTGACACGGTGCACACGCACAGTCGCGGTTCAGACTTGACACGGTGCACACGGGCAGTCGCGGTTCAGACTTGACACGGTGCACACGCGCAGTCTCGGTTCAGACGTGACACGGTGCAGACGCGCGTAGAGACTCGGGCTCTTTCCTCTATCCCGTGACAACGAGCTGTGATCCACGAATAATCGGCGAAGCAAGAAACAAGAACAAGCCGCAGTTTCATTTCAAGACAACACCTACAATTACGCACTAGCAGGGGTGCGTGGGTCGAGGCGGTACCAGCGTTACGACGAGCCGTCTTGACAAACGAGTACGAAGTCAAACCCCACCGGTATACAAAGCCGCACCGAGGTTACTTAGGTTACCGCACGGGTGTTATCAAACGAACACGATTAAACGTACTATACCGTGCGGGCCTGAGTATATCTGTGGTGTCGTGGTGGTGATTGGCTAACCATTCAATAGTGGTCCTTCGAGCCGGATCCTGCAGCAATAGTGGAGTGAATCAAGAAGTGAACATTGC
The DNA here is from genome assembly GCF_905147795.1 of Pieris rapae. Taxonomy (NCBI): domain Eukaryota; kingdom Metazoa; phylum Arthropoda; class Insecta; order Lepidoptera; family Pieridae; genus Pieris; species Pieris rapae. The sequence goes on from NC_059511.1 coordinate 10,624,415, forward strand.
GAGAAGGAAATGCCAGTCACAAGATCACAGAACGGGATGCAGCGAGGGGAATCGACGTTGACTGTTACCTCCGCCACTACGTCCGAAGTCCGGACCACAGGCGAAGAGAAAACGATCGAGCAGTCTACGTCGACGAGCGCAGCCAGCCAATCAGAGCAAGCATTGACTCTGATACCAGCGGGTTATACCCGGCGGGCCGCATCGATAACCGTATCAAAAGCCAGCTCAAGAAGACTAGCCGAGGCCAGAGAAGAGTTGGCTCGCTGCGAGCTGCGGGAAGCGCAGGCTGCAGCACACCTGGCCAGATTACGATTAGAAGCAGAAACGGAAGAGGAAGACTCCGTTATAGAAGACGTCAATGATGAACATGAAGAAAAGGTAGCAAATTGGATGCGCTCATCGGAACAAAAGCCAGAAGAAATAGAAACAAAGAGCGACATCCGAGCAATAGCCGACGCAATAAAGGAAGTCATGACGAACCATGTAATGCCGCAACCGAAATACATTCAAGAGCTGCCAATATTTGAAGGGGACAGCTCCGAATGGACGGCGTTCCGGGTAGTATACGAAGATACGTATCCCATGTTCTCGGACATTCAGAACATGGCGCGGCTACGCAAAGCGATAAAAGGCACGGCGAGAGAGAGTATTAAGAGCCTCTTGTACTCAGAAGCGAAGCCAGAAGAAGTCATTAACGCTTTACGCCGAAGATTTGGTAGACCAGACGCATTGGTGTTAGCCGAACTTGAGAAATTAAAAGCGCTTCACAGAACAACGGAAAATCCCAGCGACATATGCGTTTTCGCAAGCCAGATAAACAACAGTGTGGCCGCCATAAAAGGATTGAAGAAACCGCAATACCTGTACTCACCGGAAATCATTAAAATTATCATAGAAAAGATGCCCGCGATTCTGAGGTTCAGATGGTACGACTACACGGCTGCGAGGGGAGAGGAATCGTTCTCAGATATTCAAACAATAAGCAACTTCCTGAATTTAGAAGCGGATAAATGCGGCGCATTCGCGATACTTGAACACAGCAAAAGTGTACGACCGAGCGCAACGATAAGAAGACCGGCGAAGCAAACTACTTTTAATATTGCTGAAAAGAGTAGACCAGAAGAAATCAAGTGCCCAGTTTGTGAAGGCAACCATAAGCTCAAAGACTGCCAAGGATTTCTGAATGCAGCAGTCAACGATAGATGGCAAACGGTTAAGAGGCTTAAAGTTTGCTTCAAGTGCTTAGTTGGAAAGCACCGGAAAGAAAAATGCCGAAGACCACCGTGCAAGTTGTGTCAGAGATGGCACCACAGCTTATTACATGTGACATCGGAGAGCGAACAATGTCATGAAGAGGCAGCGACCAAGACAGCGACGGTCCATACAATTAGAACACCGAAAGCTATTTTAAAGATGCTTAAGGTGGAGATCTATGGACCGACTGGGAGCAAACAAGTACTGGCGCTGCTAGATGAAGGCTCAACGGTGACACTGCTTGACGAAAATGTGGCTGCTAGCATCGGTATTAAGGGTCCTCGCGAAACCTTAAATATAGAAACTATTGGCGGAGGACAAATGAAAAATCACGACTCAATGATTGTAGATGTCAAAGTGAAAGGGATAAGACAATGCGAGAAGAGCACACTTAAGCGGGCAAGGACTATCAAGGAGCTGAAATTAACCCCACAACTTATCGATAAAACACGACTTAAGAAGTGTTTGCACTTGCGGGGTTTACTGCAAGACGTGTGCTACGAAGCTGAGGCGCCGAAGCTGCTCATTGGCCAAGACAATTGGGAACATATTGTCTCATTACAAATACGACATGGAAAGCCAGGGCAGCCGGTGGCATCAAGAACAAAGTTAGGATGGGTTATCCATGGTTACGATAGCAACGGTGTGTCTCCGATCAATTATGTAAACACATGTGCACATGCAAGAGTCGTCGAAGACAAAATAAATCAGCCAGTGAGAGAACACTTTAATATTAAGTCTTTGTGGGTTCAGCCGAAGAAGCCTTCAACGCCTATAGAACAGCGCACACTAGAAATATTGGAAAGAAATAGTCAACAATTGGAAGACAGATCCGAGGTCGGACTGTTGTGGAAAAGGAAAGACGTACAACTTCCAAACAATTTCTCAGCGGCCTTCAACAGATTTCAAAGAATAGAAAAATATCTGCCTGAGGACGCTAAGTTTAAAAACGAATATAGCACGCAAATAGATCTGTTGAAAAGCAACTACGCTGAAGAAGTAATTGTCGACTGCGCATCGAACAAAAAGTGGTACCGGCCTCACTTCCCAGTGAAGAAAAAGCTAAGAATTGTGTTCGACGGTGTAGCCAATCACAACATAGTGAGCCTCAACGACATTCTGCTGTCCGAACCGGACTTCAGGACCGGTCTACAGTCAATATTACGAGTGTCACTGCGAGTACGTCAAGAACTCGTATCGATAGCGGCCGATAAAAAAGAAATGTTTCTGCGAGTAAAAATGTGTGAAGAAGACAGAAACAGTCTTAGGTTCCTTTGGCGAAGAGACAAGAAAGCGCTAGTGAAGGATAACAGAATGTTATCAGTGATTTTAGGAGCTGCGTCACCTTGTGCCACGATTAATATAAAAAACAAAAATGCAAAGGCCTTCGTACATAAATATCCAGAAGCAGTGCAAGCAATAGAGAAATATCGCTATATGGATGACTATTTGCAAAGTTTTCACTGTCTCGACGATTACCAACGAGTTATACAGCCAGTGAACTTGATCCACATGAAAGCGCACTTTGAGTTACGAGGATGGGCGTCGAACAAAAGAGTGATCGTTGAAGACAATACCGAAGCTCGGAAAAGCTACATAGAGCATATCGGTAGAATAAAAGACAATCGGCTGCCGCGATGTGTGTCACTATTCTGCACTGAGGGGGAGCTGCATACTGTCGCAGACGCGAGTGAGACAGCGTATGCAGCCGCAACTGGAGGAAATGGAAAATACTTAGTGAACCTCGTTGATGCCAAGTCGAGAGTAAAGTCTCGGAAATCAATATGTACGCCGAGACTTGAACTGCAGGCAACCTTGTTGGAAACAGAACACATAGACAATTTTAGACCAATAACGAACCTAGCTGACAATTCGAAAAGGGAGGCGCTAAAACCAAACTACATTCTCATTGGACGATCGAGTGGAGCTGCGCGCATACTACATTTTCCTGATGCAAAGCTGGTGGGCAGAAAAGATTTGAAGTCCGTCCAACGACTCTCTGATCACTTTCGGAAGAGATTGCTACGGGAGTACTTGCCAAAACTACTGCCCAGGAAAACGACTAGACTACAGAAAGGCGAGCTGCTGCAACCAAGCGACGTGGTTTTTATCGTAAATCGCACGCCACCACGATGCACTTGGCCGAGGGGAATCATCGAAACTACATACCCCGGGCCCGACGGAATAACCAGAATCGTGGACGTCGCAACCAAAGGGGGAGTGTTACGAAGACCATCGTCGAGGATCCTGATCTTGGTGCCTGCGGAGTCGCCGTGCAGGAACGACGGTGCTACGCACGAGGGGGAGAATGTTGGCGACTCATAAATAGAAATAGAAATATATAAGTTAGGTTTGAAAATTGTAACTCTATAAATAGAAATTAAGTGCGAGTGTTAAGAGTTATAGGTTAGACAAAATATGTATACAGATTTAAGTGAGAAATATGGTTCAGTTATGAATGTAAATATATTAAATAAATAAATAGAATACTTCGCCGAATAAAAGAGTCACAGCTCTCGACGCGGTATACCGGCGCAAATGTATGTAAGCGTAGCTCTCGTCGCGGTATACTTGCGTAGTACTTAAGCTCGGCGCGGGCGAGTCTCGGGGCAGTCTCGGTTCAGACTTGACACGGTGCACACGCGCAGTCTCGGTTCAGACGTGACACGGTGCAGACGCGCGTAGAGACTCGACTCTTTCCTTTATCCCGTGACAACGAGCTGTGATCCACGAATAATCGGCGAAGCAAGAAACAAGAACAAGCCGCAGTTTCATTTCAAGACAACACCTACAATTACGCACTAGCAGGGGTGCGTGGGTCGAGACGGTACCAGCGTTACGTCGAGCCGTCTTGACAAACGAGTACGCAGTCAAACCCCACCGGTATACAAAGCCGCACCGAGGTTACTTAGGCTACCGCACGGGTGTTATCAAACGAACACGATTTAAACGTATTATACCGTGCGGGCCTGAGTATATCTGCGAGTGTCGACGGTGGGTGATTGGCACCCAATCAATACTTGTGTGATTATATACGTATACAATTGTACTTAGGCTCGTTCAGTATATTATCTGTAATTGAGGATTAATAACGCTGAGTAAGGAAAGAATAGAAAATAAAAGATTCTTCAGTAACCACCGTATCTATAGAAATTTTGCTGAATTATTTTTAAAATAAAATTTTCATGGATGAAATGTTTACAGCTTTTAAAATTTGAAATTAATAATTTTATCACCTATATCTAATGCAATAATTTAATTTTTCAACCGCTAAGGGAAGCAACTCAATTTGTCGGATATACAAAAACAGTTGAGGATTTCTTGGTTTATGACCAGAATATATTTTTATTATTTTTACTTATTTTATTATTACCAGGTATATTTTCTTTTTATCAGTTTCCAAAGGCAGTCACGAAGAGTGATATTTGTGTTCTTCGTCGGAAAGCACGATTTGGACGCGTTCAGAAGACCAAATAGAGTCGACATAGCGTTTTTAGTAATTATTATTTTTATATTCCTTGATAAGATTATTATTTGTTGAAGCTCAACTGAAATAAAAGTACTAACTATCCCCTACATTCCAAGGAGTCTTAATCTAAAAATACCTAGTCGTCGTCTTATCCACTTTATGGCTTGAAATTGGATTTGTACTCGACTGTACTCGGAGTTTCGTAAAACCACTTTTCTACTCGCAAACTCAGATTGCTCACTATGCTGCAAGTTGAAAATTACTTTCTCTGTCGTTTTGATTCTTTTACCGTTTTTATGTGAGATTAATACTGTGAAAATGTAAACTGTTAGTATTTAAATGTAATTTTAAATTCACGCATTCTTTATTTACGTATAAGACAAATTTTCTTTTCATGATCTTGGCATTTCCAATATGTACCAATATTATTTCATGGCGTTAATTATGCAGTAGTTATAAAATAAAATAGCTCATTGAATTTCATGTCAGTCTCTTGGTGACTGAAAATGTTGAAAAGCACTCGAATTAGATAATGTAATAATTGTGCTTTAATATCGTTTTATTTAAGCGTGTACTCGTGTAAATAAAATACAATATTGTGCTTTCTTCGTATAATCCAGTAGATTAAGTAGCCAATATAATCGGCTTATGAGAACAAATTTTTCGATAGGGTAAGATGACTAATTAAAGGTAATGAGACCGTTATGCAACATGCGACTTTTGTGCATTTTTTTTTATCTTTCGCTTTATTTCCCGTTTGTAAAAAAAGCTACACTATCAATAGAGAAAAGCTATTTAATACATTGAATACTATTGTTTTATTATAACGCATTATATAGTAAAATAAAGTGATTTAAATATCACAAAAAATATGACTACATAATCAAAGGAATTGACATTTTTTATTTTAAAAAGGTAGACTATGCTAACTTTAGGATGGCGGTTTTTTGTGACGGTGTGCGGGCGCATTGTAAAAATTTACTACCAAAAATATTCCCTAAAGCGCCAAAAGAAGTATAACTTCAAAAAGAATCCTAAGATCTACAGATACCATTTTACTTTCCATACATTGAGATATCCATTGTATAAATTTGATTTACAAGGGTGATTAAACTTTAGACGGTGATGATAATTGCAAATTGAGACTTTTGCTTTGAAATAGACTCAGGCGTTTCTTGTTGTCTGGAAACTTTCTGTCCCTGCGAAACTAGTATTAAATTTTATTCCCACAATAAAACTAACCAAGGTATTCCTAAGATAAGAATCAAATACATTTTTTTCTTACTGTTATTACAATTCAGTTCTATATCTGAATTGGATTTTAAAATTATTCAGAAATTATATTTGTCTGCAGAAGTGGAAATTTTTGATCCTGTGTCATCAATGGTTATATAGCCCATATTTGTGTTCTGTATCTATTTCGTGCTTATGCGTCCAACTTCAAGCACGCGGATCTACTACTAATTACTAACATTGATATATTTTACAATAATCTTCCAACTAACCGTAACTTTGTGGAATATACTCTTAATGAGGTTTGAGTTTCCATTTAGTTTTAGTTATTATTTGGTGGTTTCTTGATTTTCCTTTTCTAGCTTGCTTTTGATATATTATTATTTTTTTTTTATAGAACAGGGGGCAAACGGGCAGGAGGCTCACCTGATGTTAAGTGATACCGCCGCCCATGGACACCCTCAATGCCAGAGGGCTCGCGAGTGCGTTGCCGGCCTTTTAAGAATTGGTACGCTCTTTTCTTGAAGGATTGAATTATAATGTGTGTTTAAAGCTTGTGATGTCATATTTTCTTGTATTATATACACGTTGTTTTATAACTTATAAATAAATTAATGTAAAGAGATCTCATAGTGTTATTTTTAAAGTAACGTATAAATTAATATATAAAATAAAGTTACATGCGTAGCTCCAGCCGAAAGCTAGCAAAAATAACTTAATAGATACGAAATATACCAGTTGCCACTGAAGTTATTCCGGATCAATTCAACTGAGGATCCTTTAACAAAAGAGCGTGCCAATTATTAAAAGGCCGGCAACGCACTTGCGAGCCTTCTAGCAATGTAAATGTCCATGGGCGTCGGTATTACTTAACATCAGAGTCTCCTGCCCGTTTGTCCCCTATTACAAATAAAATATAAGTTACATTAATGATACGTAAAGGACTTCGAAACATTTTGTATATTTTAGTTAACAAAATTCAAAGGGAATATTTCATAATTAACTTTAGGTTACCCTTGCCCAGGTGAAATATTAAGATTTGATCGAAATTAATGATAATTGCGTTACAAGCATGAACCGGCACTTTATAAATTATTTGCTAGTAAAACGGTGCCTAGTTTTCAGTTTCTAAAGCAGGCATGACCTGTGTTTCCATTTGGGTTCATTTGGTTGAAGTGTGATTTACCGTATTCCTCGATAAACCATCTACCACCATATACCAAGCGTACGTCGGTAGTAGTTGGAATGTTTATATGATATACAGTACCTGGATGACCGGTTTTTTTTTTATAAATTGTGTTTTGTGTGAAACGCTCGTTTAAAGATATAAGATATATAGAGAAAAAGAAAGATATATTTATTGTCGTATATAAGATACAGGCACCACTTACACCAGACAAGAAGACAGAGGGTAAGCCTAAGTAATCCTCGGTACTCTTTTAAAAAAGCAAATCATCAAACACACTTATTTTAAAACAAATATCGTAAATTAATTAGAAGTAGCCTGTCTAGCACTAGTCCCAGGCTTTTTTCATCATACATGTACAAAGCGAGCGCTTGTAAGAACTCTGAGCCACACTCAAATATAGAGTGTGTATACACACACACTCATTCACATATACATTCATTTACGCATACTTAAAATTATTATATGAATTTTGATTGATTTGCTAAGATTACTGTTCTTAAAAATAAATTTAAACCACGGAATAATTGTAATCTAAACAAGATATATGATGAATGGTATATTATTATTTTTATTAATTGTAGGGGTGAATAAACAATTAGAAAGGTTATACTATATACTTTAACGAATAATATAAGTAAAAAATTATCAAATGCCCCAAAAATTAAGAATATACGAAGAATTAGGAATATAACGAAATTTAAAAAATAAATACACCTATTTCGAACAATGAGAAATTCTAGTAAACTCTTCAGCTTTATATACGTACTATTAGTACTGTCAAGTGTTGTAAATTTTCTTAAAATTTCTATGTGCACTTTTAACATTGCTGTGTTAAAAGTGCGGCGGAGAGTCTTTAACCCAAAATTTGAAAACATTAATGACTTTCATCAGTGTTGTTTTATTTAACCAATATTTGCGACATTTCAGTATTAAATTAGATTAGAAAATAAGTTGTATCAAGTTGTTAAAGATTTAAACCTTTCTCTTAAGCTCAATAGATGGACTTTACAAAGTGTACATAGGATAAAGGCATAATCCTAGTGAGAAGGTGCTAAATCAAATTGAATAGGCGTTCAACCGAATCAATGGTTTGACGCCCTTTACTTAAACTAGTTATACATTAATTAGTGAAGAGGGATTACTTAACTGTTGTTGTATAAGTAGCGACAGTTAACGTGCTATTTTTAATGTTAATAAAACGAAGATTATTTAAAGAATTGTTGTTTTTATTACAATAATAAAGTTTGTAAGTAAGTATTGAAGATGATAATTTTCCTTCGTTACTTTTTTATAGCTTATTTTATCTGGTATGATGATGATGATGTCCTTGGTGCGTGGACAAAACAGTAATTACATGGAGAGGCCCAGTCAAACGCTACAGAGGCGGAACTTACTCTGCTTACTGAAGGGATGATGACATCAAAAAACTCGCTGGTCCCCAATGGATGCAAATAGCTCGGGGTTCACAATGATGGCAAGTCTTGAAGGATGCCTTCACTAGAGAGGGTTCCTGATAACTGACTGAAGAATATATTTACTAATATATGATAATAAGTGTAATAGGAAGGTTTAAAAAAACTAAAAGGTTAAAAAATAACAAAAAAAAGTTTGTGATAAAAATGGCCTGGTTTCTCTAATATAATTGTAACGTTCTAGAACTTATTTTTTGTACGGGAAAAGTAATACTGAAGAAAAATCTTTCCCATGCCTAATTTAAAACTTTGCAAAACTAGAAATGTAAATTCATTCAAGCTGTACTTACATAAAGGTTCATTTCGTTTGAAGTGATTTTGCCCGGAAAATTTGTACAGGAGTTTCAAATATGTTGTCACGAAGCCCTTACATTAGTTTCGTATTATTTATTTAATGCAATATTTTTATGACACTAATTCAATAAGGGTATAAACGGGCTTTGTGAACTGTATTCTTTGACGCTTTCTACATTGAGGCAAATGGGGCACTTTTGTACAAAAATGGTACCGATGTTTCGACAAAAGACAATTTTTTTCTTATCCATACGCAATTTTCTAATTAGGACGCAACGTTTGTGTGATACATAACAAAGTTATCTGCAAGTAACTAATTCGGATTGATATCGATACGCATAATATGTACATAACAATGCTGCATATAAAAATAATAATAAAAGCTATTTCGTAACAATATAATATGTATGCATGTGTGTATAGGTATCCTCTGCAAGCCCAAACGGGGTCAAGATCTTGACTTTTGTAAATCATATAATATTGCCTAATTTTTTTGTAATATATTTCGAACTGATTTTCATGACCTTAACATTAGTTTTCCCTTAATTATTTTACTTGCTGACCCGGCTTGAACTTCGTTCCGCCTAACAGTAATAATAACGAGTTAACTTTAGGTAAAGTTATGATTTAATTAAGGTAATAACATTAATACATTTTTTGCAAATACAGAATTGTTTTATTGTTTGCCATTGCGAAAGAAGAATGGCAGTTTTACATATTAGGCCTCTTCTTTTAGTACCAATATTGCGATACTGCATGTTAAAGCACTTTCTGATGTACAAATTTTTTGATGAAAACACATGTCTTCGATCAAGATCAAAGCCTGGTTATGCATCTCCTCATTGAAGGCACCACATGCTGTTTGCATTCGTAAAATTAATCTACCAAAAAAGAGATATCTAACATCGGTTCAGCCGATCTCGAGTTGTGTAACTCACACGACTTCGTTTTATTTATTTATATACAAATTAAGAATAAATTTGGTAAATGTATAATATTTCAGTGTTAATTGTAATTGAATTTTTGTATGCATTGCTTGTTTTATTTAATTTTTTATGTTTTTTACACTACTGGGTTGACTGGAAAAGATCGCTTGTTAGAGATAAAGCCAACCGTTGCATCCATAATAATTTATGTTTTTTTTTTATTTGTAATTAAATTTTAATAAATAAACCTCCTGCTACAGTTTGGGAACTACGAAATAGTAGAAATCTACCCCTTTATTGAATAAGGTACAATCAGAATTTATAAGTTACTAGCGGACTCGACAGACGTTGTCCTGTCTGATATTTCAAGCAATTAGGATATGGAACAACCAGATTAGTTGCAGTATAAATAAATAACCTAGATACCGAGTGCAGCGCCATCTGCCGGGCTGATTTGTTAATCTAAACCATCCAGTGCGCCATCCAAACGCATACAAAAAATACATTTAAATCGGTGTAGCCGCTTAAGAGGAGTTCCGTGACATACAATGATGTAATGCAATGTAATAATATTTCAATACATTTATAAAAGCCACCATAAATTTGCTATCTTAACAACAGTCAGGTTTACGTAATGTGATGGTGAATTATTGTTCAATTTTTGAATTTTCCGCGCAATTTTCTTAATTATTTTCTTTCTTAAAAACCTACTCCTGACAATAATAAACACAACAAAAAAGAATAAGCAAAATCGGTCGACCGTTCACGTGTAATGCCGTGACGAAGGGAAATAGAGATTTATTTTATGTTATTTTTATTATTATTATTATAGATTTCGCTGTTTTCAATACAAGTTATATCAGAAGCAAAGATAATTTAAGCAAGCTCATTGTAGTATCTTTGTCTATCTAGCTATCACTGTAACAGTAACTTTGTCCAAAGTTGGCTTTAACTTTCATCCTTACCTTTGGGAAGAAAATAAAAGTTCTGAAAATGCCGTATATTAAGCTAAGCCTGCAAAACCATTATAATAACAAAATAACCTCATAATTTACACATTGCATGTTTATACTCGTTAATGGACATAGTAATGGGTAAAAATATAGAACGCGGGAAAATAATATAAACATTAAAACATTGCATTGCACAGCGAAATTTATATAATATTTTAATTCGTGGATCGAAACGCAAAATAATAAGTATCACGTATCTCTCCGTTACACCTGCAAAATGCGCAGGAATCTCTGAATTTCTGGAAGGAGCTAGGCTGCCTTAGACAAAATAGACATCTTAGTATGAAAACTGAATCTAGTGTCGAGTCTTTAGAATAAATAATAAATGTAGCTATGTAGCACAGTCTTTACAATGTTGGGCAATTATTTGATATAAATATTTTAATCTTTATTTCTTACCAATATGTATGTGATCAAAACAGGACAGAACTTTACAGGTTTTAATGCAATGAATGAGACTTGACCTAGTGGCTTCAGCGTGCGACTCTCATACCTGAGGTCGTAGATTTGATCCCCAGCTGTTCCTCAATGGACTTTCTTTCTATGTGCGCATTTAACATTTGCTCGAACGGTGAACGAAAACATCGTGAGGAAACCGACAAGTCTTAACAAAAAGTCGACGATGTGTCGGCACTCGAGGCTGATCACCTACTTGCCTATTAGATTTAAAAATGATCATGAAATAGATTCAGAAATCTGGGGCCAAGACCTAAAGAGGTTGTAGCGCCACTGATCTTTTTTAATGAGACTTCACGACTTGTATGAAAATTAGAATATACGAGAACATGTGCGTGTAATTTGATTCATGCGATTTGATATTGTGAGTTCTATTGTTTGCCTTTACCTACTTCGAATTACGTAATTTTTAAGAAGGCTCGTTTTATGGCTTGTGTACTTAGAATTTGTCACGGCTCTACTTGTGAAACTGTGACGCAAGCTTGCGCGTCATTTGTTTTAGGGTCAATTAAAATTAAATTATACGCCGCTACAAATATAACTTAGTTTACAAAGATATTCATTAGCTTGTTCCAAAAAAATTGTGTAAATAAAACGAAGGAAAGCTTAATTTTACAATGTATTTTTAAAGATTTGTTGTATGCGTAGTATATATTTGAGTATGGCTTTACATGTATATCTAAGTATTAATCTAAAAAATTGCTAAGCCCTCCCAAGGGTTCACTGTCCCCTCATTATTTTTAGTTCCACCCACCCCGAGGCCGAAAGGAGCACTCGCTGACGTCCGCAAAAAATAAACACCTCGAGTCGACGTTGAAGAGCCGTAACCTAGGACTGCAAAATCTTTATCCTCACAGGCGTTCGACTGAAACTGCTTCCAACTCTTACATTTTACTCCAATAATCGATTTAGGTGTTTCTACACTCTCTAAATACAATTTAGCAGCGCGTAAATGACTACAGGAAGGCATTATACAACCTGGCTGCATCGGCCCACCACCATTCACGTAAAAGTCTGTGTGACCCAATGCCTCTGTTATGCCTTGGACCAGTTTATTTGTATGTATTATGTCTACGTACTCCGCGTCCATTTTGTCTAACCTCTGTTCTGAATACGCTGACGAAAAACACGGCCCAGCTGGGTCCAGCCCTGAAATGCGTCCAAGCTTGGCCATTTTGTATCGTTGAAAATATTTTCCAGCCCATCCAGCGATGTGGGCGCCTAAACTTATACCTAGTAGGTGGAAGTCGGCAGCGTTCGCGCCAAAGTCCTCTAAATTCGCCAGTAAATTAGCCAGCCTCTTGCCGATTAAGCGAGCATTGTGAACTGACACCAAGTAGTTTTTGTTCATCATTTCCTCGGAATCCACTAGGAGTACGTTAAACATTTTTTTCTCATTATACGCTTTCGCCAAGTCTAAAGATACTGATGATTGGGCATTATCTCTGTAACCGTGTATGATGATCTTAGTTTGCTTTGTTATGTCAAATATATCCGGTTTTATGAGAGCCTTATAAGAGTTATCAATGGGAAAACTTGTCATCTCATCTCCATTTAAAAAATATATTTTCATTGTTGATAAAATTTCATTTTGGCTATTCATTGAAGCGTGTTGTAGGCTCATCAACGCTCTACCTGTAACGTTTAAATATAAATTTGCAGAAACAGAAACATTCAATTCAATTTAGTCTCGGAGTATAATAAATATTTGCCATTTAGTATCTTTGTGAAATATATTGCAAGCGTAAAATCAATATAAGAATTGCAAAATGTCAGCGAAAGAAATCAATTCATAAACGCAAACTCGCAACGGTGATTGAGAACTTTACAAATTACTATAAAAATATCTAAATTTACATATTATTTATAAATATATCTTTGGTCATAGATGATGAGATAATGATAAGAACATTTTTGCTCAGTATATCTTATTAATACATCGAGTGTTTCATATTTTAAAAGTGTTCAAGATTTCTTAATAATTTAATTGTCCTTTAAAATAATTAAATTGCCTTTATCACATTCTGACCTAAGGCCACAGATATATTACATTAAAATTACTACTCACAAAAACGTTACCGCGTAAAATACAGTACATTGCATAAAGATATCAATCTAAGCCATACTAATTGAATTGCCAAAATATTCCCACGATTAAACCTGTACATTCAAATCCAGACAGGGTCACACACAAGGTCACTTACATGCACCAGACAATCTGGAGTATAAATTTTCGGCCAAGGTATCGAACTGCGCGCTGACCCGCACTGTTGTGGCTACCAAGAGCAATGTAACGGTTAACTGGTGCATGGCAAGCCACGGTCAGTATGCCACTGCGAGAGAAAGGTCTGACCGCACTGGCTGGAGGGGATTATCTCGTGCAATTGTACACGCGATTGTTACGTCATGGCCCTGGGTCGCCAGACCTGCATGTTGAGTCGCCTTTTGTTTTCATGTCAAAAACTACTGTTTGCATTGTAAACAAAAATAATAATGAACGGAATTATTATAATAGTCAGTTTTGAAAATAATTAGGCTTAACTTACAAATGAATTAAAAAAATATTTATGAATTACGAATGTATGCAATACATGAATATTTTTTTTAGTAATATACATACAGGTGTCCCATACATCAGCGTCAAGCTGACAGCAGATGATAGGTATAGTGATAGATAGTGGCTAACCCCGGAAAATTATAAAAATGTCATTTATTTCTAATATCACTATAATGTCGTCAAAAATATATGTTACTAATCTAATCCACTCTGTGATGTTATTTCTTTTATTATGACTACAATTATTTAGTTTTCAATTGTTTTTTACTTCCATATACATTTTGTATACCCTTACCAACCACAAGATACGCCAGATCTGTGGCCGAGAAGCTAAACAAAGTGTCAAATCTCCCCTTTCCTAAGATACTTTATATACTTAAGTTCTGGTTGGCTTAGCGTCGTCCGCTGGGCTCGAAGAACAACTAATCCAGTAATACCACTTTCACATTACCATTACTCTTCTTTAAAGATTAGAAATTAATATTATCATAGTACAAAAAAATGCTAACTCAGCGTTTACGTAGGTAATTGCCCAAAGGATTTAATAACCGGTGATACGTTGTTTTAATGTGGAATGAACACAGAAATCACCTGTTAATACATTTTCACAAAACAGACGCGACGGGATTGACTTAGAAATATGAATAATTTTTTTACAAAGCTAAGTAATATTACTTCGATATGTCATTATAACGGTCAACAATGTGAGACTTGAAACAATTTAAGGTTTGCTTGTTAAGTTGTAGACGCTATCTGAGCCCTAAACAATACGAATATAATAATTAGCAAAAAATACAGTTACAAAAGTGGTAGTAACAAATGTGGAAGTTTTATTTTGAACATGACTGTAAACAAGGATCAGAGATAGTATGTGTTGATATTAAATATCATGTACACATATTTAATGTGTGTTAAGTTATTGTTCATTCCATTTATTTGTAATTTCATCTTCGCTACTACTATTCCGTTTGATTAACTATCTTTTCTTTAGATTAGATTACTGGATTTCTTCAGGGACTAATGCCACCTAAAATGACCACCTACTTTTTAATGAATTTCAAATTAAAATATAAATCATATGGATTATTTCAAACGCTCATACGTTTTAATAAAGAAGCATTTATTAAATGCATAAATCATATTTTAATCAGATATATTTATTAAACATATAATAAAACTTATACTTACCGGCTTGTTCAATATATAAATCATATTTTCTTTTAAAATTAATTAAACAGTACTAAACAATAAATAACAAGAGAGCTTTAGTAAATAATAAGGTTGTTTTCATTTTTTAACAAGGACCGAGTGGGTAGATTACAAAAGCAAGCAGGCGATCAATGAAAAAGGAATTCGTGGAAATTCGTATGGTTGTTAATTGCTAAGGGAGAAATAAAATATTCGAAAAATACCAAAAGTTACATGGAACCAGAAATCTAAAATTATATATTACAATAAATAATTACATCGTCGCAAATATAATGTAATGACACCAAAAGTTATTACAAACAGCCCTCAATATTATACAAAGATCAATTTCATTCAATTCAATTGGAGCAGTTACTTTTAGATCGGGTTGATCCCTTGGCGTTGCGTAGAGATGTGGCTTTTCTACCGCAATACCGGGAACTAAGTTTTATCATCAGAGTCGAAGCAGAATTCGTTTTTTTGTTTATAGAACAGGGCAAACGGGCAGGAGGCTCATCTGATGTTAAGTGATACCGCCGCCCATGGATACTCAATGCCAGAGGGCTCGAGAGTGCGTTCCGGCCTTTTAAGAATTGGTACGCTCTTTTCTTGAAGGACCCTGAGTCGAATTGGTTCGGAAATACTTCAATTTCACCCATGTAGCCTCCACGTCTGTCGTTTTACGATTGAACCGTACTATACGTATAAGGATCTATTATAATTTATTAATTAAGCCCATTGCCACATTTCACTGTGGTTTTTATATCTTGTTACAATCGGCCTAAATCTTAACAATTTCAAGTATTTTAATCATTTAATTACGCCCATTGAATTACTTCACTTCAAAGGATTTGTGTTTATATATTGTGTGCCTTTAATCAAACAGCCACTTAACCGTTGTTTGTAGTTCATATTTTTTTAGAACCACCTGCCAACTAAAGTATTTCCGAACCACTTCGACTTAGGGTCCTTTAAGGAAAGAGCTTACCATTTCTTGAAGCCGTCAACGTCTAAAACAAACAAAATCATCTCATGCCCATTTGCAACCTGTGTTAGACAAAAAATTGCATTCGAAGCTTACTAATATTTTCACTTATCGCTTTCGCTTATCGCTTTCGCTTATCGCTTTCGCCTATCGCTTTCGCTTATCGCTTTCGCTTATCGCTTTCACTTATCGCTTTAGCTTATCTAAATATTTGCAGTAGACTTTATTTTTAAGACTTACTAACCTTATCGAAATGTATTGCAATGGCTTCCTTGTTTTACGTCATACCCTACGTTACAACATAAAGTAAAAATTTTCCTCTGTTTATAAAACAGTCACCTAGTTCGTGGTATATGATGACGTGTATAGCTATTGGCCCAATGTGATTCTCAATGGATCGCAAGTGCTGTAAACAAACACGCAAACAACACAATAACATAAACATTCACTAACAGCTTTCAGTTTTGAATCGATTGTATAGTGGTTTGTCGTACATTCAATAGAATAATTCCCGTACTGTTTTGTGGTATAAATTCCATGTATTTAGTTCACTTATTCATATTTTAAAGTATTAAAATTATTTTAATGATTTTGATTTTATAGAGGTTTATAATTCTCAATTTCTGCCGCGCATCACCACGATGTGGAACCGCGCATCACCACGTGTGTGTCTATGGGCGGCGGTGTCACTTAAGGGTAAATCAGGTGAGCCTCCTATCCGTCTGCCTCCTGTAACATAAAAAAAATTAAATACAACTTGTGTACTAAGAGAGTGTACTAGAAATCCTGACTGGATTCGGGAATGCGTTTGAAATTTTTTTGGGCGTCGGTTAGCGTTTTGTTTCCAGTGTTTACCTGCTTTTTTTAAGAGTGTTATAAAAATAAAGAAGCATGATTAGAGTTAGCAAACATATGCTCATTAATGCAACTCGTAGCAGGATATTTTAAGACCATTGAAGCGTTTATACAAAGTTTTCTCGCTAAATCAAGACCATTTGACTCTAAATTTAGACACTAAAACTAACAATGTTCGAACAAAGAGCTTGAAGTGGCGACGGCTTGAGTATATAAGATGTAGTCACTTTAAAGTTTTCGCCTACCGCGATTTATAAATGTAAAATCTTTAAATATTACGTCCTTTTCATATACTTTTAAATCACGGTATTATTAATAGTATACAGTTTATTAAAACCTAAAGATAAGAGTCAAATATACAGTAGTACAAGAAATAATTAAAAATTCTTAAAAAAATTGAAACAAGTTTGATTCCCGTGGGAGTGTACCTTTATTGAACCCATGATTATAAATTTCTTTAAACGCTACTTTTAGTATAAAACACACTCTTCTTATTCAGCATTCGTGAAGCGAAAGAAGTGAAATCAAGTTCACAGATAATTTTTTCATATTTTGATTTTAAAAAAATATGTTACAACAAGCAGACGGACAGGATGTTCAACTAATGTTATCCGGCGCTCATAGACACGCGCACTGCCAGAAGGCTCACAAGCACTCTTTTCTTTAAGGGGTCCTAAGTCGAATTGGTTCGGAAATACTTCAGTGGGCAGTTGGTTCGCGGCAGAAATTATCGTAAGAGACGCTCAGTCAGAACGACGAACATCAAGGTGATATATTATATATAAACTTTACTTGGTAAGGTTAGTATCTGTATCTCCTTATTTTCAGTGTGATGTATTCGTACGAATTAAAGACAATGTTATACATAAATAATATATATCATTGAATTTAGGTTAATAATATATTTATTAATGTCTCGTTTAAGGTACCCAATATTAAAGCCTGAATATTTGATATCGCACATTTCAAATGACAGTGGGTTCACATCTTCTCGTATTTTACCTGAAATTGGAATATTCTACCGCATGAGAGACACCTGGGAATCCAAATTCTTGCTTTATACGTAATTTTATCTCTACAATGTAGTGTTTAATGTTCTGGCATTTCCTATATTTTAGTAAAAAATTGCACCAAATAGGTGCTGAGTGTAATCATAGGTTTATTAATGATGTATTTCAACACATTCCTAGTCTTCTGTTGAACACCTCAACTGTCAGAGTTTCCACTGCATCCATTATTCCACCAGGTCAGTTCGGGATAACTCATTCTGTTCTTCAAGAACAAGAATCTTTATATCCAAGGTGCGTTCGGCAAAATTATTCGAAAGCAAAGAATATGAGATTGGAGTAGGTTCTGAGATTTTAAATTTAGGTTCTGTTTAATTAATGTTTGAATACCTAATTCTTTGATAAGCCTTCTTTGATAATTCTGTGCTTATCAAGTTCAAAACAAACCAAGCCACGTAGAACACTTTATCATATACAGCCAATCGACACTGAATTTACTTGCAAATAAGCATTGGTAATATAAATATATCTGATAAGGTTTTATTACAAATAGTTCTTAAGTTCTGGAATGGGCCATAAAGTCTGCTAAAAGCATTTTCATGATTTCTTACAGAATCCTTAACTTTTTAATTTTTTAATTAAATATAGATTATAAATGATATTTGTAATTAATATATAAATAGCTAATAAACGAAAACTAAAAAAGTATTTTCCTATTTTTGAATTAAAATAAATAAAAAAGCCTATTTATTTCTTGCAAATAACAAAGTAAACTTAATACTATTTATTACATATACATTTTTAAGCAAAGTAAATCATACTAATTTCTTTCATACTTTTTTGTATCTATTCCCTAATTATTTCCTAACTATATCCAAAGTTAAATATTGCAAACTAGAAAAAATAGTTTGTTGTCAATTAAACTTTAAATACTACACGTATAATTTTTATTTTATTTACGCGAAACGCTGGTTCAACGTTGCTTTAATAAACAATATTGACATGATTTATTAACCTCATTGTTATATATTACTATATGTAAGTTATTTTGCAGAATCTAGAAGATTTATAAATTCGAAGTTGTTTTAAGTTTTATGAATAAACGGGCACAGAAAATTTACAGTGCGTATAACCTTGACCAAGTTACAATAATGTCTAGCTTCGTTGGGATTTTGGCCAAGTTTTATGACAACGCATATTTTATTAAAAGATAATATGACTAAGCCTAACAAAAAACGTGGATGAACAGCCTTCAAGCGAGGCTTAAGTTATTTTACGATCATACTCTTATTTATTAAAATTGTTGAGCGTTCAAAGGGAATGTGATTCCACATTATAAATAATAGCCGAACTACCAACTGCCCTAAACATATACTTTCCTTCAACGCTCTTAGCACAGAGTATTAATTGCGCAAATTAATTAATATTTTGTCCCCTAGCGATTTTTCATAAGGCACACAAAAGCCAGCACACAAACTTGTGCAAGTACATTAATGTCGTAGCGTTATAACATACTCGTAGCGATAAGCTACGCGTCTCTCTTGCTACGAAGAGGCATTGTATTGTATTTTCGCAATACACGTTTTGTGTACAAAGAATACAAATCTTACAGATAGTAATAAGCAAAGTGTTTGAATATCAAAGAGCATATCGTAGAGTCGGATAATATAATTATAAAGCCCGCTTAATTAATCACTACTTCTAATATTAATAGAAATACTTGGAGGTTTTATTCAACAATATCCACGGATTATAGATATTCGCTTACTAAACACACTAATTGTGTATTTTATTGAAAGCTATAATATCAAACTTAAAGTATTTTATGACGTAAATAACAGTTCTAATAATAATATAATTTGGTTGTGTTTTGCGATTGACGTCTGTACACTAATACAATACTTAAAAAGAAATCTCAAAACTCGAAGACGGCTGGACCACTTGAACTCTGAGGAAGGTCTGTGGAGAGGAATATTAGTAAAAACGTATTTAATTTAGTACTTAGGTTTTATCCTACATTATATAGAAAAGGCTAAATTTTTCCTTTTTGATCTGTTACTAATAAGTAGGCTATGTAAAAAAAATCAAGTTCGGGTGAAACGAAGTTCAGGGTACTTATAATATTGTATAATTTTCGTAAATTGCACACCTACGCAAATGGAAATGTAAGTTGTGATAAATGTTTTATTATTAATTCCCAAGAAATGAAATCGCAGGCATGAACAACATTTTCCTATTTAGCAAATGAGGCAAAGAAAAAAAACAACAACTGTAATTGCAATACGCGTGAATGTATTCGGCGATATTATTTGGTAGTGATTGTGGGGTAAGTGGCATGACGGCAGCCGTGGGCGGGTGCGCGATGCGCCGCCGCCCGCCCAGCGCTCGAGCCTCAGTGCCTGCCCAACCGTCGCGCCCTTAACACGTTAAACACCAGACACCGCGTATCTGCGCCGGCATAACAAAACGCATGGTTATAGTGCTCTCAACAAGAAAGGTGTAAGTTACATGTGTCGTGAACGCTTTTCACCGCTTGGAATTTCAGTTGCTTGTCCATTTTGAAAGTTTTCGTTTCACTTCCAGTGGTTTTTAATTCAATTTAATTTTTTGTGTAATTTTTAGTTTTTGTAATCACATCATAAAGTTTAAAAATTACGTTTCTATATAGCCATTTTGCGCTAATTATTTTGCGGTCAGCTTAACATTCGTAATATTAATTTTACCATCATTAGGAGTTACGCCATAATGTTAAATTCGTCGTAGGAGTATTTTGAATAATTATTAAAACTTATCATATAAAACCTAATTTTATATTATATACCGGTCAATATTACCAAACGAGAAGCTTTATATATCTGTTCACGTTGTATATAAAAATGTGGGTTATCCATAAGAGATAGACATAATATACCATCACGGAATTTTCTGTAGACCTTTTCAATATGTACAATACTTAGTGCATTATTTTGATAAAACTCATACGGTTTAGCCTGCGTTTGCAATGTAAGCGGAAAAAATGAAATTATTTACGACATCACATTAGAAACCTCAAAAATAACAGTACTTCTCCACTATTTAATGGATGTTATTATACATATAAACCTTCCTCTTGAATCACTCTATCTATTAAAAAAACCGCATCAAAATCCGTTGCGTAGTTTCAAAGATTTAAGCATACAAAGGGACATAGGGACAGAGAAAGCGACTTTGTTTTATAATATGTAGTGATGTGAAGGCGGAATAAAAACTAAATTATTTGCGTAATCCCGCTGAGATGAGATGCTGGTATTTCTTAACATATTTAAACAACAATTATAGAAATACGTAGTTTAATTTATAATTAATATATTTATAAGTTTAGTATAACTCCTAGTATTTATAGCTTGGGTTCGGAAGCTATGTTAACTCATGGGAAGCAAACTATATTTTATAGAGAGTATATTTATAACCAATTTAAAACAACCGAACGAAGTCTACAGAAGTACTTTGTAATTGTTATTTATACATCTCCTTCTTCAAAACCTAATTAGGCGTTCTTCCCAAGCCTAGTATTCCAAGAGGTAGATTTTATTAACCTATGTATTTCTGTATCTATACATTTTGAGGCGTTCATCTTAGATAACACATATTTCTATTGCCAAGAAATCATTTACGTAATTTAATTGATTTATTCGGAGACACTTGAAATTTTATTAAAATTTCTCATAATTCGTGCAATTAATAATATTTTCTCGTGTGTATTTATTCTGATTCATTTAAATTCATAAATAATAATTAACGTGCCAGCGTTCACTTTTTACTCAAAATAATATATTCTCTAAAATCCAGATTTTAAATCTGATATCTGTATCGGTTCAGGATTTAAACTTTTAGATTGGATGATCCATCAACTAAGCTACGAAGTCAATAGCTTAAATACGTAACCAGAGAAATAAGAAACTAAAAGAGAGTTTTTAATAAATATCCTGCTGTAGATTTAAAACTAAACAATTAATTAGTCGTGTATTTAAACATCAAAGCTTATAAATATTTAGCAAATATTTTTATGTGTGTTCAACACCTTGGGTAGTGGAGGAAAAATAAATCGGTATTTCATGATTCAAAAATCGATAACGTGTCAAGGTGTGGCAATTAGGTAGGCCTTAATTTATAAGTATTAATAATAATTATCATAAACAAAACACTAAACACACACAAGTTGGAGATTTTCATCCAATGGCATTACAATTTTATAAAGTGTATTTGTTTTAATATGTAAACGTGAAATAAATGCGTGTGAAGTAATAAAATCAATTTACATCGTTCAGCTTATTCAAGTAATATCCATAAATATTCTCTTTTTAGCAAGGGTTGAGAGTATTTTACGTTAAAAATAAATAAATTTATGTTCGCGAAGCACGGCGAGGTAATAAACACATAATGGGACTCCGGAAGCAGGAAGGTTGCGCCAAAGGCAGCCTCATTTTCTGAACATTGAAAATGGAGATTATATTCGATAAAGGCGAAAATCAATCGGGTCTTAGGCCCGACATATAATCCTTATCTTAATCAACAGCAGTGTTCTTTGAGCAGATTTAATATAGAATACAGTTTTAATCACTGCATCTAGAAGAATTTTATTTGACAGTTTTCAAACTAGACTTCTCGTTAATTAGAGTTTTATTAATATTAATTATAAATTACTCCATAACCTAAAGATCGTATGAGTAGCCACTGAAATAAATTTACCTACTAGAATGTTCGACTACATACGTAAAACTTTGACAACGAATTCATTACCAGACTTAATAACTTATATATATAAACTTATACGGCATTTTATTTAAAACCTGTACTCTTGATATTAGTTCTAACGAGGAAATCAATTTTGAGTTTCTTTTTTAGTATTTTCACTAAAAACATACAAACAACATTTATTTATAAACCTTTGACGAGTTTGTTTTGAAATCCCCGAAGCAACAGTTTAATAACAGATTCAACTTACTTTACAATCAACTCAAATAAATTTTCAGTTTATTAACGGAAATTCAACGAAATTTATTAACGTTACTCCTTTAAAACGATTGGTATTGAATTAAAAACTTTAAAAGGCGTCTTGTTTCGATTGTTGCGCAAGACATTTTTTTAATAAACATGATCTATGTTACACAAGGATAATGTGGATATCAAATGGTGAAAGTATTTTTTGGCATGATATCAAAAATAATTAAAAATTCTTAAGAATACATTATATTCATATATTAGAAGACAATAGAAGCTGTAAATTTAACAGCCAATTCGGATTTTTTAATGAATGCAAAATTAATAACGCAAATAACTCTATAAGTTGTGTAGGTTTCGGATCTTAGAATTCAGATAAAATTACTCTACGAAAAGATAGGTTAACAATTTCCAAGTAATAATATTATTTCAAAATAGGTCAATCATTTCTTCATCATATCTTATAATCTTTGAGATTCTCCTTTGAAAGTGTAGTATGAACATTTTACGAGGGAATAGTTATTTAGACACACATATTTAATGCTATAAGAAGGGAATCTGTACGAAGATTCTAAGTACATTCTACCCTTAAGTCCCACTAGTTAGATATATTTACAACCAGAAAAGATCCCGAAGTAATTGAAACTTTGTATTCAAGTTGTGAGTAGCTCAAGGATGGATCGATCGGGGCCGATCTTGGGATTACACGTGATACGAGGCTGTAAGCCAACTTGGAACTTCGAGGTGTTCACAAGCCCATAACAAGTAGAGTAAAAATTACCTTCACTAGATAAAGTTTATGGAGAAATACGTGCTCATTCTGCCAAATGTTTTGTCATTTGTTTATGACGTTAAACGTAATCCGAGTAAAATTAAAGACTTTAGTCTATTAGACTGTGATATTAGAATCTGTCTTTGCAAGTTACAACAGAAGCCAGTATGTGGGGTTCCAAAATATTTACTTATAATAATCGTAATCAATTTATTTATATTGTTCTACGCATTTATTAATAAGCAAGCCTTTTTAATAACTTTTTTTTAAATAAAAATAAAATAACCGGTAACATATAATAATAATTAATTGTATTACATTTTTATCACTACTGATGTTTGCATGGCATTACAAAACAAATTTGTAGTTAATAGTACAATACAAAAAAACGTTGAAGATAGAAGTTGTATTAATAACTGTACAGTTATTTATATAAAAAGGAAATGATGAAAACAACATAATAAAACATTCATTTTCCGAACCAATGATACAGAAAAGATGAGATTAGGAAATTTTGTGAGGGTTTCTAATGTGCCGCATATTAAATGTAACTCATATATTTTATTACTTATAAATTTTAGCTATTATCCAATTCATCATTTCAGCATGTTAACGTCTACTGCTGGACATAGTACTCTCCCCTAAATTTCCAGTAAAAAAGTTCTGCGTTCAACGGAACAGGGAAGGCCTCCAACCTCACCAGATCATCTGTCGAACTAGTGGGAGGCCGTCCATGGCCTCATCGACCATTAGATCTTCTGGCAATGAGCCCTTCCCATTGCAATTTAAGGCCCTTTTTGACTATGTGGTTTTTGTTTGCTGTCTCTTAATACCTAATTGAATCGCGTATAGAAACACCGAGCCTCACCTTTCAATTACTCCAAAATATATTATTTAAACTAATTAAGAATTGAAGAAGCTTCCCATAGAAATTAAATATATCGAATTAGCACAATACTTAAAACAATATTTTTTTTTAAATATATCAAATACTCTGAATTTTTTTTCCAATTTCAAAGATTCCTATGTTGCATAAAAATTAATAGTGCATCATATACAGTGTACATTAATTTCTTGGGATGCCACGAACTTTATACAAGTTTTTTATTGTGATTGTAGTTCGTTATAGTTAACAAAGGTAGGCTCTTCACATTTATCATTTTATTCTTACGAATGAAAGAAAACTAAATTTAGGGCTCCTTTTAATTCCAACAGATTTTACTGGGACCAGTTATTACAAGAGCAGTGTTGGCCTAGTGGCTTCAGTGTGTCAGTCTTCAGCTCTCTTACCTGAGGCTGCAAAGGAAGAGAGCCGATTTCCGGCTGTGCACTAATGGACTTTATTACTTATTATTGCGTATTAGGCACAGAAGATCATTTAATTTGTCAATCTACTTGACTATTAGATTGACAAATTATAGTGAAGCAGATACAGAAATCTAAAGCCCAGAACTAAAAAGTTTGCAGCGCCACTGATTTATTTATTTAGTTATAATAATACTATAGAACAGCACCACAGAACAAATTTGCTCACAGCCGCAGAGAAAAAAAAAGTTAGAACAATACTGCAAAGCGTTCATAATAAATAACATGTATTTGCATATTTATTAATTATGTGTGTTTGTGACTTAATTATGCTAAAACTCAACTGTATAATGAATGAAGAGGAAGAGTTGCAGATACTTTAATACTGTCAACGAATTGAGAGCTTAAGTTTGGTTCAATCTGTATCTAAAAATAACTATAATTGCGGTAACTATTAACAAAGTTCGTGAAAATAACTTGTTATTCCCTCACTAAAAGCTTTTCAAAGTTTAAAGATGTTATAGTTAACGGTACCTGGTTTGAGTAATTAGTGAGTTAAGTTTGTGGACTGACGCGAGACTCAATATAATGGCACCACATAAAGTTCTCACTATTTGTTAGAAATCTTGTATCGTTTACGTTTAATCTAATACTCAATTTATTTTGGAATTAACATTGTATATACAAAATTTTCTACAGTAAAAAAGAACAACTTTTATTCGTAAAAAGAGATTTTTGGGCCTTGTTGTTAAACACAGGTTGTTAACCTTTGCTTTACTTTCTGGACTAAGTTGATGGTGAGATTTGTCTTGGCACTATCAACACAAGTAATTTAAAATCTTAAAATTCAATGATCCAAAAAACTGTTATATGGCTGAGAATTTTAATGTTACCATATGCAAAATCTCCATTCACGACATTCTTTTTACTATTTATAATCGGTAGCTTTAATATCCAAAAAACTCATTATTTTGGCGACACGCGGTATATGACAAGAGTATCAATGCAATACCTTATGTTAACGGTTATAAATAGGTATAAATATAAAATGTTATCGTTATATATATGTGTCAATAATTTCAGCATCATCTAAAACTCCTCAAAAGTAAAATCCAAAGCGAATCGAAACTGTAACATCCTTTTTGGTTGATAGAAATGTTGTACATATTTTAGAAAAGCCTTTGACATGAGTAGGCTTTGTGACTTTTGTCTTTTATAAGTTCAAATGTACGAAATTTTTCCCCTTTGTGAGAAATGAGAACATACTGTTGTAAAAGATCGCGTTTATTTGACGTTGCTCTAGGCTGTTGTGAGAAAGGTGCTGGTTAGTATTGACAATTAAATTATTATACGTATACTTGTATACTGGATAAAGCATAAAAATTATACAAAAAATGTGACGCGAAATTAACATTCACATTTAGAATTCCTAGTAAAAATAATGTTATGGAAAATATAATTTACTTATTGTTTTCCAGTAACTGTGAATTTTTTTAACGCTTTTTCAATTGCAAAGCTCTGCGTACTGTATAATTTATTTTAACGAATTCCTGACGTGACAGGAATTAAAAAGCTTCGTTAGCGTTTATTCATACGTTTGAACTTTACTGTATTCAGCACAAACATTTTGTTGACTTACGGAGTCATCATCACACTTTGATACAAATTACGCGTTATCTTTATTTTACTTAAAGTTATATTTTTCGTAATGCAGTCAAAAACTGTTGTAGCAATAAAAATATTATGAATATTTTAGTTTCATAACTACTACTACTACTACTACTATCCGCTGTCACATTCAATCTCCAACTCAAACTCAAATGTTGATTGCATTCCTTATGGCAACATTTTACACGTGACACGTTATCATTTATTAGAATAAGGACCTTGGTTAGGCACAGCAATGTTGTGAGTAGGCATGCTCCACCATAGTTAATTCTATTATACATTTCTATTCTAACAAGATACATCACTTATTTGGTATATTTGCTTCGGGTATATTCACGATTAAGCGTTTGTGTAAGTCATCCTTCGGTACAGACTTCCTAGCATTTAAAAATGTGTTCTATGCATAAATGCAAATCTAGTGCACAAAAACAAAGGCAAATTCATTAAATCTTCGGCGTGCAAACGCAATTTACATAGTGAAACGCAATTGCTATTTCCGTAGTAAATAAAACAAGTGCCGTCCATATTCGTTACATAATCACTAGCTGGAAGCTTTTTAAACTTTCGTTGGATTTACGCTTAACTTTTAAATCTAGATTTATCGCAGACGTATTCCATAAAAACTTAGAAGTTTTAAATGTCAACCCTTATCACTCAAAGTACTAATATATAATATAATATTATCGCCGATTAAGGATTCATATCTGAAGATAAGTGAGTGATTATTTTATGAAACGATAAATAAGATCCAAGTGTTAAATTGATGCCCAAACCCAATAACCTATCATAATCCATTTTTGACCATCTGACAGCTTATTTCAAATATTGATAAAATTGTGCCAATGACCAATCGGCGGATTGTTATAGCCATCTGTCAATATAAGCTATCCATTGTAGGTCGTATCGGTGTATGTGGATAGACCTTTGTATGAAAATTCAACTGTGCCAATATCCTATCATAAGATTTTAACTTACACCAGTTTTTAAAATAATTTAAGCTATTTGGATATTTTTATGTCGTTTGTACGGTTTTTATTAATTATTCGTAGGGTTTGGTTAATAGGATGCAGATAGGAGATTGATCTACTGTCACGTTCTGATCTAAGATTGTTTTCAATCTGAGATTGTGGATTAATTATTGGATTCGGGCATTAATTCGTTTTATTTTTCCTGTACCACACGCGAATTTTATAAAAATAATATGGATAATATTATGTTCTTGGAACATACTTTCAAATAACGAGTTCTTAAGTAAAGAAACCACAGTATTATGTTCTGGAATATCTCCCTCGATCTCTCGTGCTTAATAAAATTGTTTATCGATAAGAATCTTTGCAGGAGCAGGGTTGTTTCTTGTTAGTTAAATGAACAATTTCAAACTGTTTCTTTGTATAGAATACACGGGGACTATTATCAATCCTTTTTTGTCTAGTAATAAATATGACAGCCACTTCAATTAATTATGACAGGATAATGATAATTAATATTACATATTATTCTTCGGTAAAGTATTTTTATAGCAAACGGTTTAAATCACATTAAATGACGCTTCAGTCAAAATTTCGGTCTACTATGACGAAAACGTATCATCATTTCAACTTTAAAATACTCAGAGACATTGAGAATTTTGAAAAAAATATTGTAGTTGAATAAACAGACTGATTAGGTGAAACACACATAGTCCTTTAAACCGAGACAGATATATGCTTGGATACGAAACAACCAAAGAGAATAATATCTAATGAACATAACTAATTAACATCTTACAATTATTATATTGGTATGTTAATTCTCCTTAAATTATACATCACCCACAAGTATTCTTGAATTATTCTCTAAGCTGACCTTGTTCGCAATATTCACCTACTTTAGTGGTTGCATTCCTAGTGAACTACAAATTAATATAAAATAATATCAGGACTGAAAGTGCATAATTACAAAGTACTAATTATTCTCTAGCGTAGGTGGACAATTGCAAGTTGATAACCATAGTTTTCTATTATATTGTTTCCCTTCAAATTATTAAAGTTTGACAACCCTGCGAACTGACAATACCGTTAGCAGTTAGATTGTTTGTAGTTTGCAGTTCTGAGTTTGTCTACTGGTTTCAACTGGGTTGCCTGAAATAATACCATTTAAAACCAGCAAGTAACTGATCGAGATGCTTCCCAACATAGTGAGAAAACGTTTCAACGTTTTTATTGAGTAAAGTTTTATTTAAATAAATTTCGCTTCATAGATGTTAAGTATATTGAAATAGCAGGAGAGTGCTGATCTCTGTTTTAGCGTCACGTAGACGTGCAAATCTCAACCCGAAGGTTATTTTTCATGCCCCTAAATTTTAAGGGTAATCCACCCCTAAATTTTTTTTTATGATACAGCATTAGTAAATACATATTACCCTGAATTTTCAATCCTCTACGATAAACCCATATTTCTTATTATAGTAGTTATTTTTAATGAACTAAAAAATGTTTACTAGAAATAATATCAATGGCAAAACGAGGTTTGCAGGGTCAGCTAGTATATATATATGTAATCCTTAATATCTTTAAAAGTATTTCACTTTCATATTGAGTGGTGCGAAGGCAAATTAAATAAGGTTTCCGCTAACCAAAGAGAAAGAACCTTAAAATGGAAATGTTTCATAGAATCCACAATTGCATTTAAACAGTTCTATTTTAAGCCAAATTTGGTTCGAGAAATTTGTAACGAAGGGTGACTTTTCGCGTAAAATTTCTCCCTTTTCCAACGAGTTTTATTCGAGCTTATTAAATTACCTTTTTGAGATTATAAGACGTTGTAATCCAATGTTAATTTCATTTAATTTACACATTTTGTGTCAATTCAATAATTAAATATCTAATAGATAAATATGACTTTCCTTCGTACTTTGTTAAATTGTAATCATTATATAATTTTAACTATTTTTGTAGTTTACTTAGTGCCAAACATTAAGTCTTATACTTCAAAATGGCGTAGCACTCGGGGACTGCTATACTATACAATTATAATTATTGCTATATTATTAATGCTGTATTTTTTTTCTTCGATATTAATTCAATCTACCAGACTAAGACTAAAATATAATGCCTAAATAGTCTCACTCTAACGCATACCGGCTGAACGGGACGCGCTTACGCTAAGTCACCGACTCGTCAGAAAATACGCAGTATGCGTTCCGTCTCGCTCTAACACGTAATGGCCGCACCTATAACGTCATCGTGCGTTAGGTTTATTTTTGTTACGGAATTTCTTGATTCGGTCGCACTCGAAGCTGCGCGATAAAATCAATCCGAAATCCAGATTGCAACTCACATGTAGTTACGAAAAATCAACTGAAGTGGATTAAAAGTATTTTCACCATACTCGTATTTTTTGCTTATTTCTGCAGCTCGATTCTTTTGTACTAAATACCTATACAATTCTTGGAAATAGCGTCACGATGATTCCACAGAATGATATTAAGGTAATTGAAAGGTTTATTAGCATAAAACTCGTTATAGTCACGGAATACAATTGAAAGCTTACACAGCCTTAATTAAGGCGGCAACAGTAAATTAATTATACTTCCACTAAAGCTCTAGGAAATTACCTTATCTTAAAATCAAACAAGTTGTTAGTTCATCCCACTATCATCTTGTTATTCGAAACTGTATAAATCAAGTTTGTAAAGTCTACGTAAAATTAATATTGCTTTAAAACAATTTTATTTGTCGAATTAATATTTTGATAACTTTCTGTGGTTTTTAGCTTGTTACTTGGCTAATTATTTGTTTTTTATATTTTAAGGTAAATGACGTGAATGCGTTACAATTTTTTTACTATCCACAAAAAGGGTATTACATTAAAACCTTCATATACACTTCTTAGAGGATTTAGAAAGTAAAAGTGTGACATAAAGTATGGAATATAACTAGCACAGGTTTCCTTTTACGTAACAATTTATACTTGTTAAGGAAAATGTACTGTGTACGCTATTCAACAGGCCAAATAAATACTACATAACCAAGAATGGTTTTATGTAGTATGTGAGATATATGTGTAAATAAAAAAAAATATATATATATATATATATATTCATATACAACCCATATGCAGAAAATTGTATAGAACATTTCCTAAAAAGGCTTTTCGCAGGGTATATAGGGGTTAGAAGGAGTTAAATAATAAACAAGGGTTATACAATTGACATAATTATTTTTAATAACTGTACAACGTTCTTTTAATTCGTCGAATGTTAGTAAGTTAAATTGTAAGCAAGCTTCTAGCTAACGTCCGTACGGAACGGCTATGTTAATCTATTAAAAATAAAAATTATTTAGTAGCACTACAACCTCTTTAGGTCTTGGCCTCAGATTTCTGAATCTGTTTTATGATTAATTTTTAATAGGCAAGTAGGTGATCAGCCTCCAGTGCCTAACACACATCGATGACTTTTTGTAAAGACATGTCGGTTTCCTCACGATGTTTTCCTTCACCGTT
The DNA here is from genome assembly GCF_905147795.1 of Pieris rapae. NCBI lineage: Eukaryota > Metazoa > Arthropoda > Insecta > Lepidoptera > Pieridae > Pieris > Pieris rapae. Next base: position 10,655,523 of record NC_059511.1, read on the forward strand.
CCAGCAAATGTTAAATGCGCACATAGAAAGAAAGTCCACAGCTGGGGATCGAACCTACGACCTCAGGTATGAGACTCGCACGCTGGAGCCACTAGGCTAACACTGCTTTATCAAATCTATTTACTAAAGTATACAATAAATAACTTAAGCTAAGGCCTGAAACACGCTTGTAGCGCCGCTCCGTCCGCTACGTGCCCGCTGAACTATTCCTAGAAAATCTGGCTGTCAGCTTCAATTTGTTCCTTGCGACTAAATGAGCCTTTTCTCCGAAACAGTAATTATTAGTTAATAATACGAATAACAATCTGACAACCAATAACAAATAATTGTAACGCCTGCCTCCACTAGTTGTCTCGACGTTTCACGTGTAGAATCAGGTTGCCTATTTAAAAAAATATTTAATACTTCATATTGTTAATATTGGGTAGTAAACAAAACAAAAATAAGCAACTTATAGTGGAGCGTGGTCGTACCAACGTTTTAAGATATGCTTGCTCTTTTTTTTTATATAGAACCGGGGGCAAACGGGCAGGAGGCTCACCTGATGTTAAGTGATACCGCCGCCCATGGACACTCTCAATGCCAGAGGGCTCGCGAGTGCGTTGCCGACCTTTTAAGAATTGGTACGCTCTTTTCTTGAAGGACAAAGATAAAGGTCGATGATCGATGCATCAACGATGCCAACCATTTCCAGGCACTTTTTTTTCGCACTGTCTCACTTTTTTCCTTCAAGCAAAAAAGAAGAGCACCGCTGAGCAGTTGGCTGCTCAAATATAAGTCTTTCCTGCAACTTTGATTTTGTTTCCTTTGGAGTAGAGGCCATGCGCAAAATATAATTTGCACCTGGTAGATGGTACTTGTGACTCCAGAGCTGATGCTTTCCTCGCTCAACTCATTAGTATCGCAATACAGCGAGGGAATGCTCCCAGCGTCTAAGGTGCCACGGCGACCAAACTTTTCATATTTGTTCATTTTCATTAATTTTGATGTGAAACATCTATAGCCGCACGTAAAACCGATTTCTGGCGTGGCGACGCATGCCGTGGCGACGCATCGCCACACTATATGATATACAGTCTAAACGCAGTAGTAAATTTCACATTTAAAAATATTTAATGAATATAATGTTTATTCAACAAATAGTCATCGTTATCTGGAAAAAAATCGTAATATTTTATTTTATCATTATGACATATTTAGTTCCTATCACAATCTGTTCTTTTCTGCATATTACTTTTACAAAATAATGTCTATGTTTCACATCTGCCAGGCATCCCGTGACAGCTCACATTTTTTAAAATATTTTTATTTTTACTATGTAGATTAAGAAAATTGTAAATAATTGTATAATATATAAGTGATAATTATAATATAACAAAATACAAACAGTGTGTCAAACTTCGTGAAACTTACCTTAATAACGGTATAATTTTGGACGATGCAATATGTCTTCTAGAGACTATAATTTAAAAATGTTTACAAGCATTGAAATAACTATGAGTAACATTATCGTTATACTTTAATTAATATAACAATACACGTGGAATAAAGGTTAAGGGTACCAATTAAGTTCAAAGGTTAACTTTATTAAAGCATCGTTATTGTCAAATAAATTCTCGCTTATTAAAACCATAGACGTACTTTCATAGATAATTAAAGATATGTGACGTAAAAGTTACCAGTTAAAATTAATTTGAGGGTATAGTTTCAATTATTTCTGGCGAGCAGCCATTTTGTTGAAGGAAATTTTCTGTTACGTAGGTGGTATAAACTGGGATATCTTTACGACTTTGTAATTGGATTGAAGCTTATAAACATATAACATTACTTGGAGTCAATTATAACGACCTAGTGATAAATTTAATAAAGATATTTCACGGGTTTACGCGTTGGATAACATTTCGTAGCTGATTTGGACAGTTCTATAAATATATAATTATATAAACCGAACTACATTACATATTATTCAATAGATGACTGATGATGATGAGTATTTCTAAACTTTGGTAACACACTTGCTAGCCTAATAGTATCGGATTTGACATCATATTAAATATAAATTACCCGTATAATTTTATATATATAAATTAATAAATAAATCAGTGGCGCTATAACCTCTTTAGGTCTTGGCCTCAGATTTCTGGATCTGTTTGTCATGTCATGATCATTTTTAAATCTAATAGCCAAGTCGCTGATCAGCCTCCAGTGCCTGATACACGCTGTCGACTTTTTGGGTCTAAGACATGTCGGTTTCCTCACTATGTTTTCCCGTTCGAGCAAATATTAAATTCGCACATAGAAAGAAACTCCATTGGTGCACAGCCGGGGATCGAACCTACGACCTTGGGTATGAGAGTCGCACGCTGAAGCCACTAGGCCAACACTGCTCTAACATTTTCTGAAACCTAAGGCAAAATTTACAATAAATTTTAGAAATAATTCGTAATTTTATTCGTTTTCTGTGTTACTAAGAAGACACGTAAAGTTAAAGCATACATCCTTAATCGCTATCATCAAACCTAAACACAACGCGGGGGAGGCGTCAAATGTAATGAAAAAGTTCTAAGAATAATTGTTTTACCTCATATCGAAATGTTTTTCATAATTCACGCGAATTCTAAGAACACTATTTTCATTCAGCCTATACAGGACTTAATAAATTAAATACATATTTATGAAACAACCTATTCCGTTGAGTTTTTGTATTACGCGATTGCATCAATGTGAAAACAACTCTACTTATAAGTAAGTACATCTAAATTGCTTACATAAATGTCATTACTCATTTGACATTTTTCATGTCAATATACATATAAACAAAGTTTAAGCAGTAATTAAATAATAGAAATATATTGTTGTCTCTTTATTTTTATTTGTATTACAAAAGCTGACTAATAAATAAAACTAGAGCGCATTTTAAACCCACTTTTAATCTTATAAATAATTTATAACCGATGCACGTATTCAGAATTTCCGAAAGTAAATTAAAACCGAAGCTAAACTCACTTCACTTATTTCATCGCTTTCCGTCCCCAAAAATAAACTTAGAGGGGTTAGTTAGATATAAACTACGAACTTATCCAAGGAACTACAACTAATAAGTTATATTTCGTCTTTTAAAATTCGCAAAGCCTTTCAATTATAAGTTGAAGGTTCTCTAACGTTCATGGTATGCCTAGAAACATTTTCTCCTTATATATATACAGACTAGCTGCCCTCACGAACTTCGTTTCTCCTTCGTTTTACAAAATAAATTTAATTTATACTTTCTAGCCTCAATAACACGTGGTAATAATTATATTGAATTGTAGCTAATATGACACGTTTGTCGGTTTACCATAGCAGTGCCATCTATTGATTACTTAATCAATCCAGTCGAAAAGTATCGACATCTGTTAGAATCTTTTGAATTAAAGAGATAATTGTGACTGTCAATTAATTTTAGACAAATACTTCGCAATAAAATAAAATTGCGACTATAATTAAAGATCTAAGCTATCTCTTAAGTTGGACCAGACTGTTGGACTACAAATTGTATTCATATCTATTTTATTTAATTTACGTAAATAGGATGTGTGAAAATAAATAAATATTATTCTATACACAGATTGTTAAAAGCACTGTCGGCTTCTTCCTGTGACGATCATCTGGTAGGCAGTCTGTTCGGATTTAAAACTAATTGTTCGTATGGTTAAGGGAAACGAGAAGAAACCGGCATTTTTAAATTACGATATGTCAGGCATATTCTGATCTTCTAATAGATTAAAAATGCTAATGATCATAAATTTTTGATAGTTTAATGAGCTAATGCTAATAATACTAATGCTTTAAACTTATTTACGATGTTATGATTTTAAAAATTGTTCAAACAGATTTTAAGGTTCTTTAACCAATAAAAAGGCACATTCTTAGCGATTATCATTAGTTATATAAAATGATACGATCCCGAGCGTCAGTGAAAATGTTGCATAAACAGGAAAAATATTTCCTTTTGAGAGCTTTCCATAGTTTGCTTCGTTAAAGACAGTTCCTCATGATCGATCATGAAATTTAAAATATCCTTTTATCGTAAGGATATTAATAATAAATATATTCGTCTTAATATTTTTTTTAATTAAATACACATCAAGCTATAACCAACTTATCGTTGGTAACTAATAAAAAATAGATTTAATTTGTTAAATCACTGTAACCTGAACATCATGTAATTCTATTATATGCTGGGAGACCAAAGGCACTTTGTCGCGAGAACCAAGTCTCCCAAAGGAGTTATGAAAAGTGAAACATTTTGCGTTATATAGCTACAGTGGATTAGACATTTAGCGGTGCGTATCTTTTATTACTTCCGTTTTAATAATCACAGCGAACTAGTCCTTTAGTTTCACATTCACTGATTCATGTTTTTAATATTTTCATTACTGCTAGTTTCTGAGCTGCAAATGTCACGCCTACCTTTTAATTTATTTGGCCATTTTAGCTATTGAGGTGTGTCTCCAAAAATTAATGAAATGAGTTCATGTTTCTTTCTCAAGAAATAAACCTAGTCAAGATTATAATTGGTTACAATTTATTTTTGATATTAACGCAACAATTTTTCTATATACACAAATAATACCTTTTTGTCCAATGAAAAAAACAGTCTCGGGAAACTGTCAATTTTTGACATAGGTATTGTACATATCATACATGTGTCAGCTGTCATAAAATACATTACTTGAGGACTTCATACATGTATGAAACTTAAAAGAGCAACAGGAATAAACAATATCCCTTCAACAGAACTAAAAATAAAATAAATCAGTTGCGCTACAACCTTTTGAGGTCTGGGGCTCAAATTTCTGAATTGCATGTAGGTAATCATCCACCTGTGCCTGACATATGTCATCGACTTTTTGTCGCGAGCCGAGTTCCTCATGACATTCTCCTTCATCGTTTCAATGAATAAATGCGCATATAGAAAGAAAGTCCTTTGGTACACAGCTGGGGATCAACCTACCACCTAATTAATGAGAGTCTCACGTTAAAGCTACTCAGCGAACATTGCTGTAAGTCCTAAATTGCAGTAAAATTGTATGCATACACACTAATACATACATAGAGACGTCAATAAAAAAATATTCGTGTCCACACCTTGTACATGGGAACTAAAACCAAATGTAACATTGCTACGTATAAATCTCTATTGTATTTTTTCATACAGACTAAAATCACATTGATATCCGTCTTGTCAAACAGTCTGCATATACAAAAACGAAACACTTAAAATTCTGTAAAGGGTAATTGTAATTCTGGGTAAAACTTGAAGTGATTTAAGTGTCAAAGTCTGCGGCCAATGATCCGGGCCTGATTTGTGGTTCAACGTCAGCGAGGGAAATGACCAGCTTAACAAAAGTTTCATGTAATTTTTATACAACAATCTTTACAGTTCGAAAGAATTTCGAAATATTGTGACGTACGATTTTCCGTAAATAACGTTGAGGCCTGGCTTTGAATTTTCTTCCCTTCACTCCCGGTGGAACTCTTTCCTCTGAGTACCGTAGGCACGTTTTCCCTCTATGCTATATAAAAAATCTTAAACATATTTTAACTTTGGAATACATGACACACCTGTCATTGATGCTCAATTGTTTTAATTACAAATATTAAGCCTTAAATTGCTATTATTAAACCGACAACAAAAGTACCACTACTAATTGCATTTGACATCAAAACACGATTTTTTTATAATTTTTGGAAACTAAGGAAATGACTCTAGAGCGGGTACTTTCGTCGCGGAACGTATACGTTTCGCAATACAGCGTTAAAGTATATTATTACTATGTAGATTAAGAAAATTGTAACTACAGTACTTTTGTATAATACTAGAAAAATTACATAACACATTCAGAGGTTGGCACCCACTGGATAAATATGTAATGCATAATTGAATATTTCAGTGGCAGGACTATCAAATATATTAAAATAATCATCTAGGTGGGCTTTATAGGTCTTACCTAAGTATAAATTATACAAATGTGGAGACATATCATAAAATTAGCATTATCCAAGGAATAGACGCCAATTAGGTTAGCGGGACAGAATGCGCCAAGCCGTCTGGCACTGTATTTTCGTCGGGCACTTTTCAACATTCAATATGCATATTGAACGTGAGACGATACGACTAGTCAAATTTAGTTTCACACGAATTCTACTGTTGGTATTCCTCTGGTACAACATAAGTTTGATTTATTTGTGATTTTCACTTACAAACGGTCATGAATCATCTATGTACCCGCGACAATTGAATCGCGCCATTATTTTATCTTTCGTTTTATATTCTGACCCTAGAGCTCAAAAGTCATATCAGTATACCTAGGTTGTATTGTAAAGGCACTTTCTTATGATGCCTTTTGTTGAATCATCTTAACGTTTCCTAAGAAGCATGACATATTTTGTGAACTAACGAATCAATATGCATATTGAACGTGAGACGATACGGATAGTTAAATTTATTTTCACACGAAAACTACTGCTTGTATTTCTCTCTATTTAATCGGCATGTCTTATGTGAGCGTTGTGGACAGCGACGAAACATCTAGACGGGTTTTTGTCCAGTGCTGCTCTTATGACAGTTTACCGTTTTGAAGACGTTGAGAGATCAGTCCATCTGGTGGGTGAGCAGCCTTTGAGATGTTTTGGCATTTGTGTTTACAATCACTATCAGTTTCTTTAAGTTCTCATCGCCTCTGCGCATTTGATGGCCAAAATCTCCCCATCTTATATAGTCTATGTTCTATAAAAGTTCATTTCCATGTAAATCTCTTAAATTATGGTGTATCCAGAATTAACATTTTCCGTATCAATTAATATAAAAAGCAATAAACGCTAAAATTTCTGATTAGAAGAAAAACGATAAATTTAATTTTTATTATTAGTAATCATACAGTTTATAGTTATAAATATTATAAGACAAAACACTAAGACAATACAGAAAGCCAAAACAGATTACATAGATAAACAATATATGAATATAAAACAGAAAACAAGTAAGTATTTTAACACACAAAGATAAATTTGGTTAGCAAAGTAAAGGCAAACTAAATTGAAACTATTTTCTATAATGATATTACCATATGCTGAATATAATAACAGAATAAAGAGGTAGCACTTAGCTGAAATTTTGCATAAGCAAAACTTGTAGCCAAGTGGGTTGTGCACAAAAGATGCTGGCGTTACATTTACATTACGTTGCATAGTCGCGACATATTGTGCGTCTAAATAGTATTTTTATGATGCCTTTGTATTCTTATGATGAACAACGAGAATAAACTGTTTCTAAATAGATTCTATCACTAAGATATTAAATTAAATAGCTTTTCAGAACTATTTAAACTATCCTCATCTTGTCAGAAAAGTTTAATGTAGGTAAAATAGAGTTTCTTAGACATATATATTATTAAATAACGTTTTTATTCAAAATAACTGCGTTTTTATTATGATCATATCAGGTAGATATAGTTACTCAACTCAAAAACAACACATAACCATACGTTTAATTTACTCAATAGAAAACTGGTAACACAATGTTGACTTCAAGTGCTTAGTTTGTTGCTTCTATTTTATGAGTTTAAAACTAATGAAATAATAAAATAAAATACGCAGTTAAACCGTCACTTATAGCAGCTATGTAAAAGTTTATTAGGAGTGTAAAGTTTCATTTATTTTCATATCAGTAGAATTTATCCTTCTAAAGCTGCTTGATTTATCGTAAGTTAACGAAATATGTCTTAGGAAACTTCGGAAACGTCAAACATGATTCAACAAAAGGCATCGTGCCTTTACAATACAACCTAGGTATACTGCTATGTTTTTGACTGAGTATACAGACAAGAAAATCAGGTCTAGGGTCAGAATATAAAACGAAAGATGAAATGATGGCGCGTTTCAAGTGTCGAGGGTACAGAGATTCGTTCGCGACCGTTCGTTGAATAAAAATCACTTCTTTTAAATCAAACCTTATTATTCTTATATATTGGTAACAATGTCATACTTATAAATGTCATCATCACTACATAGTATAAAACAAAGTCGCTTTCTCTGTCCCTATGTCCCTTTGTATGCTTAAATCTTTGAAACTACGCAACGGATTTTGAGGCGGTTTTTTAATAGATAGAGTGATTCAAGAGGAAGGTTTATATATATAATGACATCCATTAAATAGTGGAGAAGTACTGTTATTTTTGAGGTTTCTAATGTGATGTCGTAAATAATTACATTTTTTCCGCTTACATTGCAAACGCAGGCAGAACCCTACGAGTTTTATCAAAATAATGTACTAAGTATTGTACAACCTTTTCAAAGGTCTACAGAATAGTCCGTGATGTTATATGTCTATATGGTATATGTCGCGTATATTATCGGAGCTTTCCAACGACGGAAATAACAAGACATAATAAAAACCTGCTTTTCATCAGCATTGCACCCGTGCGAAGCTGGGGCGGGTCACTAGTTAAAAATATTTGTAAAACTTCCGACCAGAGCAGTGTTGGCCTAGTGACTTCAGCGTGCGACTCTCATCCCTGAAGTCGTAGGTTCGATCCCCGGCTGTGCATCAATGGACTTTCTTTCTATGTGCGCATTTAACATTTTCTCGAACGGTGAAGGAATACATCGTGAGGAAACCGGTTTGACTTCGACCCAAAAATTCGAGGACGTGCGTCAGGCATAGAAGGCTGATGACCTGATGAAACAGACACAAAAGTCTTTCTGTTTTTCTTAATTGCATACAACTCGGAAGAAGAATCTTTTTTTTAATAAAAAATTATGACACACAGTTATTTTACGGTGACACATAAATTGGTTTTATATCAAACGTAGCGTCTACTTACATCACAATAATAATACTTGAAATTAAGTACTTTGTAATTTACAAAATTATAGTTTGTGTCGTGAGCAAGGCAGCTTAGAAAGAAACACGTAATCCGATAACGTATGTAAAAATACTTATAGTATTAGCAATACCTTTTTAATTCAATATCATCTTTCAATTACAGGAAAATTTAGCAAGAACGCCCAAATTCCTCAGATCGCGTTACATTTTCATGAAAATCTTTGTTGGTTTAAGAAGATTAATTATTATTTAAATTCTATTTGTCTCATTTATGTTTCAAAATCAACTGGAAAACAAAACTAAAACTTCTTTATCGGCGTTAGAAAAAAAATACCTTTTTACCTACATTTTTTTGGATTCTTCTCCTGTGTCGTCCGCTCCTTTCCAATCATTTTTGACATGCAACTAGTTTTTTTTATTATAATAATAATATCACTTCACGCCCTTAGCATTATATTTCGATTTCATAAAGATTCACATGCCACTATTTCACAAATTTTAGTACCTAGAACAAAAACACGAAAAGAAACTATTCGGTTATTTCTGTGGTTCAAAGAAATAAGAAAATTTTACCTTTAGTAGAAGCGCATATTTTCAATTCAATACAGTTGTGGAGTCAATAGAAATCTATTTTTAGCTAACAAACAATTTGTACTGAGAAAAGCCGTGGTAAAGAAACGAGGACATTCTACCTTATATTTTTTATAGCAAGAAAACAGCGTTGTTTTATTTTTCTAATCGATATAACCAATCTTAATTTTAAGATTATAAAAAAAGGTTCTAGTTTTTATGTATTATTTTATATAATTCTATATTACAGTACATATTTTGAGATTTTTGTTGACGACTATATTTGATTGATATTTCGTGAGAATGAAGCTACACCACCGCATCATGAGAGAGAGGTCTCAGACAGCAGATCTTAACAGATCAGTTGATAACAAATTTAATCACAAAACAAAAGGATCTTTTAAAACAAATGATGTTTTTAAGAATTCCTGGAATAGTATTTTGCGTTGGTATATTTCTAAGAAATCATGCAAAAGCTATCAAGTACAAATCCAATTATATTATTTTAATTACACGCCTGATTAGAGTTTCCAGAAATAAGAAATAAATTGTTCTCTTTAAATATGTTTACAAAACAATACAAAAGTATTGTTTAGCTACTTAATTAAAGAAACTGTGTATATTTTAATAGCTAAATCACAGCGTTTTTCAAATTGCTGTTGAAAGGAAAGAAGGCAGAATCTTCATTTGATTGACTGAAGATATTTTTCTGGCACGTTTAAGATTTTTGAAAAGCCTCCGCTACCGCTGGCTGTGCCACCCAAAAAGCTGTTCCAGAGCTCTCTTTTTTTATCTATCTGCAATCAGTCTCTTGGCTTTTATCAGATTTCATTTGAAGTAACGGCAATTAGGGAACGCAAATTCAAAAATTTTTTTATTCCCTCCGTAAGACTCCATAGATTGTCAGACTGCGGCAAGTTCCAGAGTTCCCTGTGCAACCTTCCACCAATTACTAGCTTTCAGTTGCGGAAGGTCTTTCCCCATCGCCCCAGCGCTACCTCGGCCTACTGGTCCACAACCTTTAGCCTTCCGATCATGACAGAACATTGTACGCCATAAGGAGCCAAGCAATACCTCTGTAGTTTTCAAGGCTCCATCAAGCTCAGGCTTTTTTGTGTTCCGGACATAAAATGCCCATGTTTTTTGACTGTTTGCTCGCTTTTCTGGTTATATTTCACAACAGTTCACAAGAGTTCCTTGTTATATTGTTAGTTATAATATAAAGGCATATAAGTATAATTTTTAATGCTTTTTATGTAGGATAGTTGGTGTGGTATTTTGGCGTTCTATCGAATTGGAATAATAATGAGTGGAATAATTTAATTAATTAATTTCAAAGAACACAGGTACTATCTTATATCTTTAAACGAGCAATTCTTGTATATCTAATTGAATCTCGGAATCAGCTCCAACGATTTTCATGAAATTTAGTATACGGGGGGGGGGGGTTCGGGGGCGATAATTCGATCTAGCTAGGACATCGAAAACACTTATAAAATGTCATTTTATAATAATAATAATAATAATGAATCATTTCATTCATCATTTTATTAGTATGTAATTCGTACTTAAATATAATTTCCAAAAAACTTCTTAATTCTACGCAGGCGTATTACCATAAAATGAATTTAAATCTACTAATACTGATTTATCTGTGTAAATCAATTATTCCCTAGATGTGAATCTATCTTCCAACGACAATTTCTCTGAAAGTATCTCGACAGTCGCAAAATCCTAATATTTGCGTTCGACGCACCCTTCTTGACTTTTCACCTCGAGACGACAAAATATTTGCAACTATTTCGGGAGTCTAACAGATTTAACGATTTATGCAAACAAATTCTTTGTAAGTAAGAATTTTATGGATATATTATGAAGCCAGATTGTCGATATGGTTACTTTATGATTTCGAGATAGCGATATATTGATTAAGTAATTCAAATGTGAATAGTAACGACACATTTAATAAAACAAAATTATTGAGATGATTCCAATTATATACACCAACTAGCAACTAAGGAGGTTTAATGCTTTGATTAACAGACTTAATTTGAGTAAGAGAAGTTAAATTGCTCGATGTGCATTAAGCGCATACAACTTTAACATAAAAACTTAATGATTTCTCTCAGTTTCATAACTATTACTTATAATAGCAATATATGGATAAACTAATGATATTTTGAAGACTTAGCTTATCGATAGATCGTAATTGTCTTTTACTATAGATATATAATTTATGTATGGCCTAAACCTATTATCCGTATTTAAATAATATAACGATATTGATTAATTACCAGGTAAAAATATATTTTGTTACTATTTAGGAATGCGACATTAGACATTGGCTACGACAGATCTACTGGCTTAATCTAAATTTAATGACCAAACTATACATTCGAATTTTACGGTAACTTTAATTTTCTAAATAGCTCTGTGAATAGGCATGTTATAAATAGTACTAATTGTTAGGTTTTTCTGTGAATAATTTCATGTAAAATGAGTAAAACTACTTATAAAGTTATATAACCTAAAACCTTTATAGATCCTCCAAGAATTTACGATAGCCTAAGAGCGCATATAATTTTTCTTCTATAGAATAGCTTTAGTTCAGCGTTTTGTGCCTGTCACCGATAAATATGTCCTAAGACATTTCGTCTCCTTACGACGTTTTCCTTACGTATATGTAATTAAATGAGCTAATGAGTAAAGAATAATTCAATAATTAACAGATGGAGCTATATCATACATAACTTACAATTAAGGTTGATTTAAACAATGGAAAAATTAGTATCATATGTCAAAGAAAATCACGTAAATGTTTCTTCATTTTAATTATCTGTGTATAATTGAAATGAAAATACACAACTACGAAAAACATATCATCGTTACACACATAGGAACAGGGAGAATTGTTCGGCTTGTTCTCTTAATATTTTACATTTTAGGAAAACTCTGAATATCGGTAGAATGTAATCTTACAGAAAAAGCTGTCAATATATCCGTTAGCTTCAAACTTATGTAACATTTTATTGAGAATACTTTGCAGTACAGAATAAATTTTGCCACAAAATTGTTCTTGTGATCTAGATAACCATAATCGATATACGATTCACTACGTTTCTTAAGTAATTGTACCACATATTATAGTAATTAAATATCAATAAAAATATAAAGTTATTTAATCGAATTGATCCTCAGAAATAATGTATACAGTATAATTCAGTTATTTAAATCAATCTTAGTCAAAGATAATGCAGTACAAATGTATCTTAGTATTAAAATAATATTATACAGATTATAGTTAGGTAATCTATTGAGAATTGAAGTCGTGAGAGCTATTTTAGCATTCTGGTCAGGATCGTACATTCAATATCTGGATATTTCGGCTCCTTCATTCATGGAGGCGCGAGTTTGCAAGTGCGTAGAGGGCGCCGCCCGCCCAAGCCCTCCCCGCTCTGACGTCAATCCGCTACCTCACTATAAATATAAGATGCCAAGCACGCCACAATATTAGGCCTATACTTTAACTTATTAAGATTTACTTTAACCTATATTTAAATTAAACAAATTATTTTTTAGTTCAATTGTATGTTGCGATGGTTGTTAATTACACGTAACAAATAACACTTTTCTATAAAATTTAGTTTATTTTTATTTGCTTTATTGTTAAGATACACAATTTCCTTTAGTTTTCACGATTACTATACAATAGTTTATATTATATTAAATATCTCATTACTTTTTTAACGTATGTTTAAAACATATTTTAATGGATGTCGAATATAAATTGGCTAAGTTATGACATTTAAAAAAATAAAAACATAATCCTTTATTAACTTAACAGAGGTATAATAACTCCTATTATTTATGTTAAATTTAACGACATTTAAAATTAATATGTAACTTTGCAGCACCATTGTCATATACGCATAAGTATTTCTTTCACAATTAATATACACAATGTTATTTTTTATATATATTTGAGGCTGTTTTTCTTCAAATTTGCTTGTCAATTTAATCGAAACGCACCTCAAAGTTCAATCACCTTAGAAGCGTGTGACTCGTTCGAATATTGATTGCGCACCTCATTTTATGATTACGAAACGGATGTTTTGGTTACATAACATGTGTCTTGTCAAGCAAATAATTTATCACTTACTTAAAGATATAAATAAATAAGTGTGTATGTTAAATGTGCATGGTAAAGCCAAAATTGATTTTTAATATGGACAAATGGAAAATGGCTAAAGTGGTACCTATCTATAAGTCGGGGGATAAAGAGCTAGTTGCTAATTATAGACCCATTTCTATTCTTTCCTCCTTTGCTAAAATACTTGAGTCTCTAGTATGTCCCTATCTTTATAAACACTTTGAACAGTTAATTGCTTTATCACAACATGGGTTTATGCAACGTAGATCAACCACAACTAACCTAGTTGAGTATACTGAATTCCTAAGTGATGCTTTGGATCGTGGTCTCCAAGTTGATACGATTTATACAGACCTCAGCAAGGCTTTCGATCGAGTTCCTCACTCTATACTTTTAAATAAGTTGTCTAGCTATGGCGTATCACCGCGTTTTCTTAAATGGATTGAATCTTATTTAAGTAATCGCGAATTTTTCGTTGTCGTTAACGGCTTTAGCTCCACAATACATAAAATATCCTCCGGTGTACCACAGGGCTCTCATTTAGGGCCAATACTATTTAATATATTTGTAAATGATTTAACAACTTGTTTTAAGCATTCTAAGGAGTACATGTACGCAGATGATCTCAAGTTTTGCCGTGTTATCAGTAGCTCCGATGATTGCTCGATGCTCCAATCTGATCTGAATGAAGTGACCTCATGGTGTGTCTCTAATGGTATGGAGCTAAATGTCCGAAAGTGTCACTTTATTCGTTTTGCAAGAAAAAGGGATATTTTAATTCACAACTATCATATAGGTAGCGTAGTACTTCGAGAGGAAAGAGTGATTCGTGACTTGGGGGTACTTTATGACAATAAGCTAACGTTCTCAGAACACCAAGACTTTATAGTTAAGAAAGCTTCTAGAATGCTTGGTTTTGTCATAAGAAATACGAAAGGATTTCGTAGCATCAAATCAAAAATACTAACAATAGCCTCGTGCGGAGCATTCTAGAATATGGTTCAGTTGTATGGAGGCCGCATTATGCGACGCACATGCTACGACTCGAGAGATTACAAAAGAGGTTACTGTGGCATCTGCTTTTCTCCAGTGGCATCTCGAAAAAAAAGTTGCCAACGTACGAAACCAGGCTGGCACACTTTAATATGATGTCATTGGAGAATCGCAGAAAAATTATTGATATATCGTTTGCAGCAAAGATATTCAATAATAAGATTGATTGTCCGAACCTTCTTTCTAAATTTAAGATTCATGTACCCTCTCGATCCCCTAGGCATCCCGTTATTTCATTTGTCCCTCCTTTCCGTAGGACGCGTTTTGGTCAAAGCTCTCCGGTGTCCAGATTAAGCATTCTGATAAACAAGCTAGGTCTGGATATCCAGAGTTGCTCCCCTCACACTTTAAAATCGATTTTGGTTTAGTTTTTTGTAATTGTTTCTTTTTTGTAATGTTTATTTTGTTTAAAAATTTGTTTCGATTGATTTTTGTATGTGCTCAAAATGAATGTCATGTTTGCCTCTAATTGCTCATCACATTCAAAATTGTATTTTGTGTTTGTTTTTACGAATGTATCAGTGTGCCGAGCGTTGGCAATCTTTATCAATAATAAAAAAAAAAATATATAAAGCATTACAAATCCTTTAAGTATTAATTTTTGAAATATTTTAGTAAAGCTCACGAGCCCTCTGGCATTGAGAGTGTCCATGGGCGGCGGTATCACTAAACATCAGGTGAGCCTCTTGCCCGTTTGCACCCCGGTTCTATAAAAAAAAGTGTTGCGAGATTGTTTACGCTGATCATAGATTATACATCGTCATAGCTGAAGTATTTATAGTATGGTTGATTTTTCAAAGTTAATTACAATAAACACAAATTAAATTTGTTGCCTTCTACAGGTAACAAAACAGATATTTTAAAATAATCAAAAAATAACGTAATCATAATAAAGCAAATATATATTATTAATTTATTTTCCCATCTAATATCCCCCTTAAAGAAGACTTTAATTACGAGATTAAAGTAAATCTCTGTAATTAAGACTAAAGATTAATGCTCGAATAGACCGGGAAATTTCACGAATCACTCATCTTGTAATATTATAAGGAATACTTTCAATGGACTTGCCTTTATTATGTCCATTTATAATTACGAACAGAAAAATGTCTTGTCAAAGCAAAGTCGCATTTGAGTTAATGATTTTTTTTATAGAACAGGGGATAAACGGCTAGGTAGGTCACCTAAAGTCATATCACTTGACGTCACCCATGGTCTCATGGAAAATTCCAGAAGGCTGGCCTTTAATAATTGGTGAACTGATCAAGGCACTCGCTAATCGTTGAATACTGACTGTAGGAAAGGAGTTGGTACTAGGCACCTCCTGCAATAGACTCCTTGTGCGACTTCGGCATTCAGTTCCTTTTAGCTTTGTTAGGGCTCAATGCTTTCACCATGTCTACTGTAAATTTGCCTCTGACCTATGTGATATGTAAACAAGAAGGTAACCAGATTAAATGGCCGGCAGCGCACTCGTGAGCCCTCTGGCATTGAGAGTGTCCATGGGCGGCGGTATCACTTAACATCAGGTGAGCCTCCTGCCCGTTTGCCCCTTGTTCTATAAAAAATAAAATAAAAAACGAAGAGCGACGCATGCCATGGGCAGTATCGAGAGGTACCGGAAAAGTTACCAACTCAGAATATCCTGGTATAATTGGAGGGATACCACAATAGTTGATCTTTGTTAACCTTTTTTAAATTTAAATTTATTGTCTTGGTTGATATAAAAATCACAACAAATTGTATATCATAACTTAATTTGTAATGTAACAGGAGGCAAGAAATTTAGTTGAAATATAATTTAGAAAAATATATTCCAACATAAAATAAAGACATATGAATAAAATGTTATCGGAGCTCGAAGTTTTTAGTGTATCCTATTAGTAGAATAGCCGACGGCAACATTACATCCTATGTTATTACTAATTGTGGGATAAGGTAAAATTTGCTTTTGTAAAGACGGTTTTCACATTTTATTCTGTGTTATATGGTGGAAATCAATATTATATCATGTAAATTAATATGGCAGAGGTTAGGTAGGTGAGGTAATTAAGTTATCTGTTAGTATATAATATCTGATTGATATAGATATTATATATTTATGTAGTTGCTGTTTCTTCCACACTTTACATGGGATTGTTTAAGAAGATTAATTGATTGAGTCGTTGACTATGGATTAATATATTGATTTCTCATTAATATAATAATAATAATAAACTTTAGTTATGACAAAAGGGTTGTGACCATTAAGAATAATAATATATACTTAAACGAAAACATATAAAGATAGAAAAGAATGTATGTATAACGTGTAAATGACGCAGAAAAAGTTAAATAGTAGGTAAGAAAAAATATTACGTAAAAAGAAAATATAATTATCTTAAAGGTATTTTTTAAATTCAAATGTTTATGGGAATCAGATGACGTACACTAGTGCGCGCGAGTTTGCAAGAATTCTTTCGGTTGGAGTCACTTCTATTTTGTGTAACCGAATTACGCACGTATACAGTCGAATGACGTCATAATTTAGGTAAGAAAAATAATAAAGAAGAAAGTTAGGAGCGAGCGTGCGTACTTAAGATGGCTAATTTGATTTTATTGTGAAAGTTTGCGTTTTATTTGTAAAGTCCGTAGAAATTCCTTTACAGGAATTATACAATACCTGCATAAAATATAAAACTAGGGCTTTAAGAGATGTTTAAATCTAACATACTCCAAGTATCTGTTCAAGTATCTGGTTCAATCATGCGTTTGTTTTCATAATTGATTTTTATTGGCTTAGCAATTTATAGAAACTTATTATCATAGTCTCTGTTACACACATTTCAGTTTTCGCTATTCACAAGAAACAGACCATTTTATAGGTTAAAATCATTTCAAAACTATTATATAGTTTATTTAAATATGATAGATTACTGAAGACTATTAAGTGTGAATATAAAGCAAAGAGTAATTCTTATTTTTTTTTTAATTTAGCTTATATTTTATCAACAGTTGAAAGCAACAAGTATAGTTCGTTGGTTAATTAAATTGTTTTTATACCTCATATATAGAAACAGAATGTTTCTAAATTAGTTTGCGTGCAAAGTCAAGACGATCATGTTTGTTTGTATCTAAATATAGACGATTGTTTGTAACACGTAAATCATACATTACCGCAGCCACTTTTCTTTACAACTTTTATACATCTTTTTGAATCAATATTATTGTCGTATTTCTAAATATCATTATGACGTATTGGTGAATTGTCTACTATAACCAGCAATTCTAATTAATAACCAAAGTAGAAGATAATTGGTATTTTTCGTAAATTTTTGACAGAACATAAATAACATATAATTCTGACAGAATATAAAAACGTTATACTCATTTTATTAAATCCGCTTTCTTAGAACGTTGTAATCTAACTTTATGAAGATTTACTTACTTCTTAATTGAGAGTCTATTTTAATGAGGTTTTGTACAATTTAATTCAAAATTCAATGTCTGAAAATCTGTTTTAATAACTTTTCTATTACTACATCACTAAGCATTTTTTTTTCTTTTCAGATAGATCTCGCGTATCTGGTGCAGAAAATCGTAATACAAGTGTCGCGGATCAAATAATGTTGGGCGCGGACCCGGGTAATGTAGGGCTCTGCACTTAGTGGAGGGAGATGCGACTGTGGGGGGCATCCACGGTCAACATGCGGGTGTGTTGCGTCACGACTGTTTTAGCGGCGTTGGCGCTGCGCTCAGCTGCAGAAGCAACACCCCGCCGGTACCCCGCCGAATGGCACGCCGGACGTGAACTGCAAATCCGTTCACGGCCGCTACATGAACTTTTCGAATCGGATACCACGGCCACGGAACCCGAGCGAAATTACGCCTCACCGTTGCACAAAGATAGACGACGTACGCGTACCAGCAAACGCGCGCCACGGCTTCCCGGTGAAGTTGCGAGCCAGATGATGCTAAGAGCCGCAAGATCTGGACGACCCTACGATGTACCTCAAATAGGTGAGTGATTATATATATGAAATCAATGTTAATGTCTTATAAATATCACTAGGACTACAATAATGTTGAACTTTTTCTAGCGTAGATGATAACGGACTGACTGCTTTATCATGAATTCCGTATGCAGTGGCAGACGGTCCATATATATCCTTTATCAATTTGTATATACTCAAATGTTGTTAGACCATTTAAAAGTAAATGAATATAATGACTTATCCCAAGACATATGCAACAAAAGCAAATTTTATAAAAGTAATCCTTTCTGTAGTTTATTAAGAAATAGTTCTGCTCCTTAATATCAAGGTTTGAGATTGCAAATAAAGTAACAGAACATGAATCCCACGGGGAGAGAAGTCCGTTTACAGAAATATAGGTTAGCAAACCCTTAACTCAGCACACTATCTGTTGCTCCATCATCAGTAAATGGTGCTACCTAACAGCGCTGTCACAGGCACAACATTAGTGTACAAATTAACTTAAATTATATTTTACATAATAAAGTTGCGAGCAGTAGGCAAGCGTCATTCTCGGAAGTAAACTTGTTACAACAAGGATTTTTGTTTTATGAGCAACATCTAAAGTCTCATGTTTAAATATTATCTTACAAAACAGACATCGTTTTAATAAGTTCTGTACATTATGGTACACCATTTTAGTTTATTAAAATATATATTAAATATTAAGCGATAGAAGATCATCATTTCGTCGGACATTTTGTACATGTATAATTATTTTCATAGATTCTCAGAAGTCGATTAAAATATAGCACTTGCCCTCATATATATTATCTAGTTAGTCATTAATTTGATCGTTTGTCAAAGTCTGTCAATCGATGCAAAGCATTACTGATTCACGAGCGGTATTCGATATAATGGATCCTAGTTAACTAGAATATTCATTGTCCGATTAAAACTTCGGCACGTCCTATTCAATTTTAAGATAACAATCGCTATCTCTATAAATGTAACTAGACCTTGGCTACGTTACTGTATAAATATGTTCTTTGAAACGCCTTTTATTATAAGAACGATGTTCTTTCTTTAATAAACTACGGACGTATGCTACCGCTTTGTGTAAATTTGCATGAGGCTTCATTATGTAAATATTTTATCCCATACTAAATCAACAAATTGAACGTCAAAATAATTAAAGTAATTCTGAAGACAACAGTTTAAATTAATTAAGTTTTAGGTTCGTTATAATAAGGGGGTACAACTGCGGCTGCGTGTGACATTCATCTCTGAGGTAGTAGGTTCGATCTCCGGCTGTGCACCAATAGATCTTTTGTCAATGTGCGCTTTTAATACTACACAAAAAATTGACGAAGTAGCAGGCTTACAAGAATCACCTGCTTGCAATAGCAAAGGTTTTTTTTAAAAGATAAAACCAAATCATACAGATATACAAAGGACCCTAAATCCGTTTAAAAGTTTGTAGTGCTAGATTTTTTAACTTTTATAAAAAAAAATCGTTTATTTCGTTTTATAGTCATATATGTATCATGCTGAAATAGATACAAAATACCTGTGGGAGTATTGTCTAGTCAGAGTTACTTCCTCTTATTTTATTTATGGCACCAGCTGTAGTTCATTGAACTGTAAAGTGTTATTTTCTTAGAATGTAATGCCACCGTCAAAATTGAGAATATGGTAAAAGTTAGTTTTTTAATTAACCGTCAAATATGTCACAATGCAGTTTTTCTTAAAATGTTTGATGGATTAATAAGTAAATAAAAATCATACAAAACTAGCGACAATTTTAGCTTATTACGTAAATTCGTATAAATAATATTTAATAAAGCTGTATCAATGGAGTTTACAAAGACAACTAATAAAAATACAAAACACTACAGTTTATTACAAATAATTATTATTAATAATTTGCATATATATAGCCCAAATAAATCTGATAAAAAACATGTCCCTAACAATATTTTATTTTTAATACCATTAATAATACGCTACAATATCCCTTTGGGAAATCTATTTTTTCCTAACTTAGCCTTAAGCTTGTAGAGGAATTAAAAAATCATGTATATTTAGGCACATTGTTATGAAAGTAGCTGATATTGATCAACCAGTTGTTCAATCAAAATTTTATCACAAAACACTCTGAATGATTTCAAATAATTTTATAAAAACTATTTTTATTCTTAATGTTTATTCATTTGTTTTATTTAATTAACTTACTTTAACGCTTGAAATGTGGTCTTGCCTATCCAGATAAGCCCATGATGAACTTTAAAAAAATACAGTCTCATGTTAATGCGAGAACAAAATAAATTCACCAGTTACCTCTACAAGAGTCTGTATGGAATGTATTATATATCCCTTGTTTACTCTTATGTACCAGACCCTGTTTGTTCTGGGTATGTTAGGTTATGACCAGCTACGCCTCAGGTGAACCCTTGCTTTGTCAGTATACTTATTGAGTATACTACGGGTTGGGTTTATAATTTGGATATAAAAAAGAGTCTGGGTCTAAGGAATCCTCGCGCACATACCAACTTGGTTAGCAAAGCGCCACTCACGCGAGAAACATAAGAATATAATAAATATTATTTCTATCGAGGTAGACCTAGTATGAACACTGGCTAAGTTCACAACAGTTTCTTGTTGTATTATCAGTATAAGATCTATATTCTATCGCATTAGTAGTTACTGTTAACATCGAATATTTATATGGAAATAAATTAATAAATTTACGGGTTGATATTGTTATATCTATATCATAATGTGATTTTGCCAACAAACGCCCATCTTTCACACCTCACGATGTTCCAACAATACGGACAGACGTAGTACGAGATTAGCGTTATTAATTTATTAAAAAACTTTTTAATGTTCAATTGTAGGAGTGTCTTTTACTTATTGGTATTAAGACATTGTAAAGATCCCAGAAATTCTGCATCTTCTACCACATTTATCATGGAGAGCCTTCAGAGGAGTTGATTAATAACTGCAGCTGAGTTTCATCATCGGACGTCGAGGCAGAATACGAAATTCCACCCGTATCATCTCGACGTCGACCGTTCCACAACTGCGCGTTTTTCAAGGCAGTTTTTGCCGCGCACCACCACTTTGTGGAACCAGCTGCCGAATGAAGTATTTCCGCACCAATTCGACTTAGGGTCCTTCAAGAAAAGAGCGTACCAATTCTTAAAAGGCCGGCAACGCACTCGCGAGCCCTCTGGCATTGAGAGTGTCTATGGGCGGCGGTATCACTTAACATCAGGTGAGTTCTATTTTTAAAAAAAATATAGTATCTACGAAACATATTTTTATTAAAGCAGATAAATATTATACACATATTGACAAATACAATATATTATCTGTATTAATTCCCGGCAAAACTTTCTATATAAACGCTAATGTAATTGTGTAACTTTACAATCTTTTGGAAATACTCCGACAATATTTGATTTATGGCATTGCAACTTTGTATCGAGTCGCACTTGTATACTTTTATCAAGAACTTAATATCAGTAAATTATAAGCTAAAAAATATTTAATTAATACGGAAATTATTGTTGTTGCTTTTATTGACAGTATAATTGTTTAAATGATGAGGTTATAGACAATTTTATGCCCAATAGATTAAAAAAATAACCCTTTAACCCACTCTTGTAATATTCGGACTGAAATTACCATAAACTATAGCGTAGCCGCTAAATACTCCGACAATGATGAATTTGCCACTTCCGTTATTCGTTAGGGTTTTATTGTTAACATACAAGATTGTTGACGATATACAAATATATTTCAACAGTCCTAATTATTATTTTTAATGTTTTGTTTCTGTTTCTGATGTTACGGTTTCCTGATAAATATTTTCGTTTTTAAATATAATTAAATGATTCGTTTCTTTTATAAAAATAGTAGATACTGAAGAATTATGATTCATAAAAAATAAGTCTTTGAAGAGAAAAATTAAGCTCTCGTTTCATTAAAAAGTAATTTCATGCTCGTTTCAAATTGAATAAGGTGTGTTATATTTTTATTATATTTTCATACTGTCTTGGTAGGCTTTAGTGTTACAAGTTCTGGGTTAGATTAGATAAGCCTGATTTTCTCTTTTTAAAAGCGGCGGAGAGTTTATTGCCACTTCTTCTCTTCCGTTCTACGCCTTTGATTTGAGAACTGGCAGTAAATATGAAATTAGAATCATTTAATGTATATTTCTTTTGTTTTACGTTCATAAGTGTACATTATGTTACCTATATGAATAAATGATTTTTGATTTGATTTGATTCCTTATATTGCGTTAGTGTGAATTTTTTATATCATATCAATTGTCAAAGCATTATGGCGTCAAAAATATTTAGCGCTGCATGGTAAGTAATATCTGAACTATAGTTATAGTACATCTAGATTTAATTATGCCAGAAGGTCAGATAACTTAACACGTGTGTACTTTACTACTCCCATGATACGAATTGTTAACACAGTTAATTAAGCTTAATTTAACGATTCCTGTCCTGGATAATATAGAAGTATTTGTATATAATTTAATTTTGAGTATTTTAGATTTTTTTTTTTATAATTAGTAATGATAGTAGTGATGACTCAGTTTGTTTGTCAAAATAATATAAATAAGAATGCAACAAAATTTTAAGTTTTTAAGTAGTTTTTACCGGTAAAAGCACCAATACACTTTTGACTCTGTCTATAAGAATTGTCCGTACATTTTTTCCACCAAAACTTTCCGAAACATTATATTGTCTTTTGCTAATAGGTTGACAACAAACAAAAATCCTAATATATATAAATATTATACAGATATGATTTTGCATTTGTTTACTTTGAATGGATTACAAAACTTCTTGGCAGATTTGTAAAAATATTTAACCTATGTATATGTGAAAAAAAACAATAAAATCTATTTCGCGTACTTCGTAAACTTCGAAACTAATCAGGAACCAGCTGCCCACTGAAGTATTTTCGAACCATTTAGACTTAGGGTCCTTCAAGAAAAAAGGCCTTCTGGCAGTGCGAGTGTCCATAGTTGGCGGTGTCACTTAACATTAGGTGAGCCTCCTGCTCGCCTGCCTCCTGTTACATAAAAAAAATAAAGCAAACTGGATACCACAGATTTATAAAATACATCAACATCTTCAAAATAAATTTAAAAAGTCGATTTATCGAGGAAGGCTAAAGCCGTTACTGAATAAATACAGTCAGAATTGCAGAGCAATGTGACTTTTAAAGGTAAAAAATACAGGACGTATTGCGACTATGTATTATGCTTTCTTCATGAACGAATCTGACATAATGGAAAAGTTCTATTATTAGAAAGTATTAATACATTACTCTACTGATTGTCTGGTTCAGTCACGTCCGAATACGTGAGATTTACTCAACATGTTCATAATTCAACAGTGCCACAGTGACAGGTGTGGAGCTAACTTTTTTTTGTTGTTTTCTTTTGGCTCTAGCACGGTTTGTGCTGGAGCTAACTTTATGAGAATACTAGTCGATGCCCACGACTTCGTTTACATAGAATAAAGTTTATTTTAAGGTAAAAAAATATCTAATTGCTTTTCCATTTATGATATTATAAACTACCTTTAACTCAGCGCCATCTGTTAGAATTGTATCAAATAATAAACAAATGTTAATGTTATCGTAATTTTAGTAAGGATGCCTATTTTTTTTGAAAATGAAATATAGCCTATGTCACTCAGGAATGATGTAGCTTTCCAACAGTGAAAGAATTTTTCAAATCTGCCAAGTAGTTTCGGAGCCTATTCAATTCATACAAACAAACAAGAAATCAAACCTTTCCTCTTTATAATATTAGTATAGATAAAGAACTATTTATATTAAAATTAAGAATCTTTAGCGGAAATGCGAGTTATGTAAAAAAAATAATGAATTCGCGTTCAAAAAAAAGGTTTGATTTAAATATGCAATACTCGCGCCAACCAAAGACAATTCTATAGTTGAGCTCTTTGGATTATAGTTTTCGTTTAAATTTAAATCGTGTTTATAGTGACAGAGACACAAGTACGAAAAAAGCTAGACAATTATGTAGGTTCTTATACCAATGTGGTATTAACAGTATTTGAATGAACAACTGCGTACCCTAATAAAAAAAAGTTCTATATGTATTAATAATTCAATGAAATACTTGTAAAATTAGTCGAGATCATTTCAGAAATGTTCAAAGAAAGAAATAGAATTCTGTAAATTTATTTTAAATGTCGTGGCTACAATGGCCCATTAGAGCCTCAGGTGGGGCCCGTAGCAGACAGGTTGATAACCCGAAATTCTCAGCTTTAAGTGGCTATACGACTCTTGCTAAAATTTTACAAGAAACAATATAATTAGAATTTTAGAGATTCCTGAGGTGAATTAAGATATTTATAAAAATATATAAACACGGGTAGTCTTATAATGTTTTCGTTGATGATTCTTTCAAAATATTATTAGCAATAGTTATTCCAAATATAAATATATTTGGTTTTATGAATTTTTCAACTTTTCCATTTAGCTTGTGGATAACAATGTCAGAGATCTCTTCAAGTTTAAATACCTAAATTTTGGTTGTGTATATCCAAGTATCAATATGCTTAAGAAGTCAAATTACTTACTTAATTATATGAAAGGCCTTTGAGATAGCAACATTTGCGCGCATGTAGGAAGTTGGTCATTCTCGTTACCACAGTAGAGATAACATTACAAGCTTGAACATGCATTAAACCAACCAACAACCCGGAGCTCTCTAAGTATTTAACCTTAATTAAACGATAATTATAGCTTTGTTTTTCGCTAACCCAATATAAATTCCCTTGCCGATAAAAACATTTAACTAATTATTTCTGACACATCGCTACTAACCTGTTCAAATTATAAAATATAATAAGCATTTTAACCAAACACTACGCAATTCCTTAAATTCGCCACTTTGGCAAGAACATAAAATAATATTATGTTTCTAAGTTGTGTCAAAGTTTGATATAACCCTCAATTCTGAATTCTGGTTATAATTGATAAATTATTTTAACACTCTGTCACGGTAAATGCTAAAATTTAAATACCATGTATCTAAATTAAACGATAATTAAATCGTAAAAGTGCAAAGTGTTCAATAATAAAGGCACAATATTAATATTACTTAAACAGGAAAATTTTAAGCCAAATAAGATATATTTTGGAAAGTAAGAAGAAAAGCTTCTTGATTTTTGAATCGGAAATATGATTTATAAGATTCTTCCTGCTTCCCAGTTATTTATTAAAAGTGATTTATGGCTGACGTGAAATCATACGAATTACAAAGCTATCGTCTTTCATTGCGATAGCTTTGTAATTCGTATGATCAATAGTCGATAGAAATATTTTATTGAGAACATGAAAAAGTAACTTATCAACACCTAATATTTTCTTTCGTGTTATTTTAGCTGACCGCGATTGCCTAAAAGCACCAAAGCACTTGAAACGTGTGTAATATAATATAATATAATTATTCGTTAAACTGAAGTATTTCCGAACCAATTCGACTTAGGGTCCTTCAAGAAAAGAGCGTACAAATTCTTAAAAGGCCGGCAACGCACTCGCGAGCCCTCTAGCATCGAGAATGTCCATGGGCGGCGGTATCACTTAACATCAGGTAGGCCTCTTGCCCGTTTGCCCCCTGTTCTATTAAAAAAAAATTGCAGCCTTTTAAAAAAAATAATAATTCTATATTTTTGACGATAATTTGGTAGGTTAGGTAAAAAACTAGATGACGAAACAAAACAGATAAAATTATGTTCACAATATTCGTATCTTACGTTTATTTCAGTTCCAAATTTCCAAAAAAAAATCCACAAAAAATATATTTCATTTAAATTTACTGTAGAATTGTAATAATTAACTTAAAAAGTCTGTATTTAACAAATGTAGTTAAAATTTCCGCAATTCCAAAAGCAACGATTGTGAAATCAATGTTTAAGATGCGAGAGAAATTCCAGTTGCTATATCGTGCTAAGCCGATTAGGTAGTTCTAAACAATGTGGCATTGAGACGTGCCTGCGGTAATAGGGCCTTCCGAGTGGCGAGCAGGTGCTCACCGGAACTAGCGAACGTACCTGTTGCATAATACTAATAGAACGGACAAATGAAAAGCTCGGCATCTGAATATTTACAGATTAGCATTTTTTCATTAGAAAACGTTCAAGTACAATTTCACTTTGACCTTTTTTTATCGTGTCATGATTTGATTCGTGTTAACAAATACAATATATTTTACATTTTTGTTCGAAACACATATCAATAAAAATAATATAAAATATGTAACACTCTCTTAATTTAAAGGTAAATATCAGATTGGATTGCACACAAGTACATTTCTCCATAGAAATATTTTGTACAACGTAGATCTATCATTTCCAAGACACTAAAAAATAAGTAATTTAACTGTAAACAAAAAAAAAGTTAAACTCGTAAAATTAACTCTAAATTATTTCACTTTCTTGATCTGATTTAATCCTTCGATAGTGAACGAAGTTGTTTTCTAAAATAACTATCTTTCAGTCCTCGATTATATATCAAGTTAAAGATAGTATAAGTATAAGAGATAATTAGATATTTGTATTTTCTCCAGTTAGGCTTACAGATAAATTTTTCCTTAGTCACACACAGAAACACTTTTGACTTTATCATATCATTTAAATTCTAATCGACATCCGTGCTTTCTATGTAAGCCCAGTGAACAATTAAAAAATCACACTTATGAATAATAAAATTTTGATATAGATCTGAATTCTGAATCAAATTAATCAAAAAGCTTTTTATACATGTGACGAATACTTAAATGATCCTAATCCTTTGGATTGATTTGCTCCAGTTCAAACAATTTGTATTAAAAACTTGGCGATTAAAAAGAGTGGCGGAAAGTTTCTTGCCAGTTCTTCTTGCCCGATGTACGCCCTTGACTTGCGAAAGGTAAAATATAAGGTTAATTTACTCGTTTACCTATATTAATAAAGTTAGTTTTAGTTTGAATTCTTAACAACGGACATCTCAGAAAACAATTTTCTTTAAGTTAAAGTAATATTTGTTGCTGCATGTCGTTTCTACCTTTCAATGAGCATCTTCAAAACTTAACAGAGTTTTTCGGCAACACAGCTGTTATTTATTGGTTATAACTATCACGGCCTGTTATTTCAAATGCTTCTAATTTTACATTTACTACCAGTTCTCAAATCAAGGCCGTAAAACCGAAGAGAAGAACTGGCAATAAACTCTGCGCGACTCTTTTTAATCGCCAAGTTTTTTCTATTTATTTAGTTTATTTTTTTAGAAAAGGATAGACTATATAACATGCTGCGAGTATAATTTGATAAGCGGGTAAAAAACGCGAGGTAAAGCCAGTTAATTATAATGACAAGCAATTTCGTTATACGCATCGCTCGGAACTTATTAATCTATGTACAAAGCGAGTGGTTCATGACACACATGACGTCATTAATTTTGTCGTTTAGTTAATTAAATGCGTGGATTCCCTGCGAAACAGTAATTATATGCCTTTGAAGAGTGATCAGTGAAACTGATGCAGAACTGTGTCCCAATCAGCAATGCCTCACACTCGAACTATGGACGTACCACAGACTAATTTACCAAACGTTGTCATTTTTGTTACTTTTAAAAAAATTGTTAAAAAGTAGACTGCTTTAACGGATTAAAAATGATTCCTTAGAAGCTTCCTTATGTTAAAAATAAATCAATTTTATTCATGAAACTGAACATAATAATCAAATATACAGTATTGAATTTTTTTTAAATAGTAATAATAAAAACGATTAAAAACAAATTTCGAAAATTGATCCCTGGGGCAGTGTACTATTTAAGTTGGCGG